>NW_017305884.1:3449808-3459269 GCF_001594115.1 Trachymyrmex septentrionalis
TATAACAATCTTAAAATTACATTAAAATTGTTATGCAGATATTGAGTCCCGTACTTTTGGGGGAAACAAAAGATTTCAGTTCATGCTGATGCCGATGATGTACAAAATGGGAGTGATGATGACAATGTTGATGGTAATAGCAGCAATCTCAGCGAAAGGACTTCTCATAGGTAAGCATCATTTTTTTCGTTTCACATTATGAAAAGTGTCGCCCCCACGAATGTATAACGGTCTCATGACTACCTTGTGGATAACGTAACCTGCATACATGATTAGATGATATTGCTGACCTATTTACTACATATGAATTCAGTATTCATATCAATGTTAGATTTACATACGAGATTTATCCAGCATTTCTTATTTATTAAATTATTTATTTATTTAATTTAAAAAAGTTTTCGCGTCGTATGTTTCTCATTAATATCGATCAATTATTGGAGATAATTTTTATTTTTTAACAAATTGGAAGGACTCTTCCTATACAAAATAAATAACAACTTTATTTTTTATCATCGCGAATAATAAAATTTCGTTAACAATTGTAACTTATTGACAATCGTAGACTTTTTTTATTACAATATTTATGTCTCAACCAGTTTGGGTTACTTATGTATCCATCAGTAAAACTTAATAATGTGTATTAAGTTTTACATGATTTTCCAATTATAGTAAACGGAAGTATTATTCTGCGTTTCAGGCGCTATACTGCTACTATTTAAACTCAGCACCTTTCTAGCGAAACTTCATTCAGGCTGGCACGCGCCATCACCACAACCATGGCTATCACCGCAACCAGTTCACCTGCACGTTCACAACGCTTTTCCAGTTCACCCACACATTCACCCACAAATATACCAAAGCTGGGATTCAAGTGGCCCCGTATATGAGGATCAGTATTACTATAAAGGATAGAATCATACATTAAAAGGACGATTTTGCTGTATCTAAAATATATAAAAATTTAGCTATTAATTTTACAGATTTGAAAATAATTTTTAGACCATTAAAATAATTATGTAGGATGCTCAAACTGGTTTCTAGAATATCAAAGGTTTTGTCATGTCGTTTAATATACTTCAGATTCTCGCGTAATTATTTTGATGGCCCAACAAAATTATTTTCAGGTCTGTATTTATCTAAATGTTGATATATTTTAAATAAAATCGTTCTTTTCGTGTATAAACTATATACATATTCCAACCAAAAGATTTATACTGAAAAGTCATTTGCTAAATAATGGTCATATCAAAACGCACAATAGTCATCGATAGAAGCTACATTATTTATATAATTTCTGAGATAATTTTTATCCTCTTGTACTAATTTATTCAGTGATATTATGAATACCTGATTTCTTCTGGCTATAGATGTTAATATTTACGATGGCACACTAAAAGAAACATTTGGTATGAATAATCATTGTTTTGTTCACATCTGAATTACATAAACTTTCTTATTTTAAATTAAAAAAATTTTGTTACATATTTTAAATTAAAAAGCAAGGAAGTTTTCATAATTCATATCAATAAAATAAATGGTTATTTATATCAAACATTTCTCTCGGTACGTACTTCTCGCCATCCAGATGCTATTTATTGGAAGTACACACACGCACACACACACACACACACACACACATACACATACACACGCGCGCGCGTACACACATACTTTGTAAGAAAAAAATATCAATTTTACGAATACTCTCTAGATTTTTTACTTGTGGCACACAGAGTGACCGATTTCTTCATGCATTTCATTATAAATTAAATATATGCAGATATACCAAAGGAATTTTCCTAAATATAATTATAAGTTCGTATAGAATATAAAGAAACATGAAATTCCTTTTCTAAAGGAAATATAAATAGCGTTTTTATAAATATGTAATTATTTATTAATAACTTATTATGTATTATTTAATTATAATTTATTATTCAAATAAATGTGTTTATTATACATATGTGAGATGTACTACACGATGCACCTTCAAGATACGTAAACAAATCAGACAATATTCTTTGCATATTGCATGGCAAGGAACATATTCTCTGTAATTATCTTCATCAAGCAACAATTATATAGAAAATACCAATTTGGTCTCTAATTATGAAAAATATATGTATAACGTAGATCTACATTTCAATAGAAAATGAAAAGTATTTATATATTTATATATTTAAGAAGTACACACATACCTCATGTTATTAATAAGGAATTGTATTTACGTTACACACTGGATTTCCCATAATTTTTTATTGTAATATATATATGAATTACACGATGAGTTTCCCATATCTTTTTATTGTAATATATTTATAAATTCCACATTTATTTTTAGACTTGTATATATTTGTTAATATCTCGTATGTTTTCTATTTCTGCTTTTTCTTTTATTTTTTCTAAGCCGATAAGAAATCTTATATTTTCTCCAAATTAAAATTCAATTTTATAAAAAATACGATTTTTCTAATAGAATTTTAATCATTATTAAAATTTGCTAAAATTTATTCATTGTTAAGAGAATGTAGCGAATTCTTTGCGAATTATTCTAGTTTATTCCGATATAAATAACATTCTCTGGTGAACGAGACCCAGTTTTCCCGATCTAAAATCCGGCGTGGGGTATCTGACGAATAAAAAGTTAAATATCTCTGCTGCGCTTCGCGTAACGCGGTGCAGTCTACATGGCAAGTGAACAGAAGACGCACATATTGGAAAGCAGAGCGGTATTTCTAAGAGTTTCCATCGGTATCTTTATATTCGTGAAATGTTAACTTTAATTAAATGTGAACGAATCGCGAGTATTATCACTAATAACATACCATAATGAATTAGTAATAGTATAATATAAATAATTATCGTGAATGTTATATGAGTGTGGATCTAACATCGTATGATTACGTCATTTTACACAGCACAAGATAATATATTTGAATACAAAGTAAGTTGTAAAATAACTTAGTATAATAATAATAATAAATCTTTATTAAATATTTATTAATTTTGCATACAAATAATTATAAAAAATATATGGATTTATTATTTTTTTATCTTAATATTATACATGTAAGTTTAATAAATATAATTACCAGGAATACATCTCAATTTTCAATATGCATATTTCAGTCAATAAATCATTGTAAATTCGAGGACATGAATGGGACCAAGTTCTTTGTTTGTATTATCTGGTTGGTAACATTGTCAAAACTGTCAATTCGCGCTGAAGAGAGACTGAACAATTGCCAAATCAGCTTCAACAAAACCCAAAATTTGAAGATCTTTCCAGGAATCAAGTTTTTTTTAACGGACAGTGAAATCAGTATTCATGTGAGAATTCACGACCTACTACGAGGTATTGACAGTACTTATTTGCTTTTGCATTTTACGTTTGAAGAAGATTAAGATCTCTCTTCTTTAGAGACGGAAGTGCAAACTGCAAGAAGCAAAGAGAAGAAGAATAATCCTTTACAGAAACTTGGATTTATGATGACAATGACGCCATTTATTATGCAGGTTTCTTGTTTATTAATCTTATTATAACATTTCCCGCTAGAACAAATGATAAATCTGTCTTATTTCAGATACTTTCCTTACCGGGCGCCATAGCAAACGTTAAAATGTCACTTCTGAAGAGTATTATGGTGGCGCAGTTAGCAATTGCTATAATGATCTATAATTTAATTAAGAGCTCGCAAGACTCGGAAGTAGTGATCGTCCATAAGCCGTATCATCACATACATTATCGTCATGGTTTTCCCGATGACATCGAGGATGAATGGTTTGGTAGATAAAATATGCAAATGAGTGTGATATCAATAAGAACAATATATTTCTCGCGATACTATGATTTTCCAAAGCGAGACATTAGAAAGTATGAAGGACATCTGTGATATAGAGATCGTAAAACGCGATGCAAAATTTATTTTTTTAATTTTAAAATTATTTATATGTCTTTATATATAATTATTAAATTATTTTTTAAATTATTATTATTGTTATTATTATTATCTATTTAATTATTATTATTATTTTATTTATAAAATTATTTTTTACACATGTTATATATATTTTTATTTGTAAAAAAATGTAACTCGCAATATACGAGAAAATATATTATTGGCCTTTCGTCGGCTGCGTATTCACCTGTCCGCGTTTTTGCCTCGTATTAAATAGACAGACTGCCAATATCAAGATGTCGGCTGACCTACTTTGGGCTTCCACATAACGGCATTTTGGTCCAGATTCTCACATTCGCGTGCAGGCATACCCATTCACAGTTTCTCATTTCTCTCTCGGTAAATTCGACATCGAAATCGAAATGAGAATTCCATCGCGCTTCTCGTTGATAAAAATATTCTTGCAACAGCAGAAACATGAAGTTCTTATTCATGAGCAAGAAGAATGTACAAGGTAATCATAGCGTAAACATTGGAAGTTTCGTCAACGAATTGAATCTTCAAGACGCGTCGATATTCGCTATGCGTATACGTGCCAGAAACCCACCTTCCGCGATTGGTATTGTTGGTATGCCACGAGGATCGTTGTTCCTAAATCGATATCCCGCAGTACAAATCAGATCGGCTTGTCGTTTTCTGGACTACAAAATGCATAATGCACCACGCGCACCTGGCAAATAAGAATCGAACATTCGCTTATCGCGAACTGCTTGAATCGTGTAAACATAGGATTACGTGAAGGAATTTAGATCTCTCTTTTATAAATCTCCAGTAATTCAATATTCCACAAAGTGGAAACGAGTTCCTAATTCCTGTTCCAAATTGCATTGAAAAAGTCGAACAATTGACGAATATATTAGACTAGTCTGAAGAAGCATTTTATTGTGCACAAGTTTCACGATTATAAAAGTTTTAATATCTATTGTACATTTTTAAATTATCACGAAAATAGAATTTTCTCTCTTTATCGACTTAATTAAGATATTTGACACTTTCTATATGTCTGATTGTAATGTGCAGTTTTGAACTGCACGACGTGTCTAAATTTTGTCTTCAACATTACAGCTTACTGTGATTTGTAATGATGTCACTTTCGATGATTATTCGATTTCTAATCTTGTCAAGTTCAATGCATCATATATCGGATGAAATTTCAGATAAAATTTTCGAGACACACATTTTGAATCGTTGCGAATCACGTGCGAACGACCCTGATCCTCAATTTACCGTAATGTCCCATTTATGTTTGGGCGATTAAAAGCGAGAAAAAGATCTCCAACCATATAGTAGTTGATATTTTATCAGAACAACCTTTCGCGATTTTCTTAATCATTTATATTAGTCAAAACAAATCAGATGTTAACGAGATTTTCTTAGAATATGTCTTTGCATAATGTACTTTGCATAATGACGTTAAAAAATGCAAGATTCTGCTGACATTATTCGCAGTGTCCGATTAGCTAATCTATGTGCATTGAACGTGCATTAATTTATTATATCCAGCATCGTCCAACACTCCCAACAGCCCCTTCGCTTCTTATAAGAAACAACCATCGATCTGACAGCGTTATGTGTGAGGAGATAAAACGAAAGGTCATCTAATAAATACACGCTTATATCGTGATCAGTGTAAATGTCTCTTCGTGTTAACGTCCATTAGAAAAAAAGCATTATTCTGTCCCTCAAAAAGTCATCTGTGTCATCAATAGCAATTTAAATTAATTCTGTGCAATAAATTTCAATTATTTTTGACATAATAGTCAATAAAATTTAGATAATAATTTAACTTAAGTTAGATTTAAATCTTTTTTATTAATAGATATTAACAAAAGGACAGGAATGTGAAAAAATTAACAATTGTATTAAATAAAATAAAAAAACGGTATACTATGTGTTTACTAAATGACTTGCATAAAGTCTAGACAAATATTTACCGTTTTTCCTATCCATTTGTGGCTCTTATAACTCTCTCAAGTAAAAACGTCGTCCATAAAACTTAATGTTATGTCACAGACAGCAATATGAAATTTTACAGCGGGGATTGCAATCTATAGCCACGATCCACTCGATCCACGACCATTAATGATAACCGTGCAATTATCTCCCAGCCGAGTCTGCAAAATGTGTGAAAGCATCTGCCCACTGGGAAAAACGTCAAAGGCCTCCCGATTTTTCCGTCTTGTCCCTTTCACACTTTCCTCTTCTCCCTCGTCGTCAGATCGTCTCATAGATAACTCGCGGAGAAGACGAGAACATTTTTCTCATTTATTACGTCACCACTGTATGCTCGGAGGATTCGCTTCTGCCATCATTCAGTCGCGCGAACTCGAAGCCGCAGGGATCTTCGCAGGATGTCGTCCTTCGTGGTGAGGATCCAAGGCCGGCAAAGGAAAATACTCGTTATCATACGATAAAGCACACGTTTTTCAGTTGCAGAGGAGATGGTGCGATCTTCTGTGCCTGCTGTGCTATCTGGTCGCGCAACACCATGCCGTCGCGGACGATATCAGGCCTTACGAGTTCTCCTTCAACATTGTCGATTTTCAGCACAGATTTGAGAAGAAAGGTATACCAATCGAAAAGAAAGTGTCGGGAGACATTCTTATTATTAATTGGTGAATTAATAATTCTCGATAAATAATGAGATTAATGAGATTTTTGTGTATTTCTTTGTTGAGACGCCGAGGGACTGATTACCGGGGAATATGGCTTTATCACAGCCGATGGTGTCTACCACGAGACTGGATATAAGACCGATAAAAATGGGGATTTTATTATCACAAAACAAAGGAACCGAAAAATAACGAGTCGTAAGTTACGTGCTGCTATTGAAGCGATAAATTTTATGTACATTCCGCTCTAAATCTGAACGTTTCGTCTTGGTTTAACAAGTGAAGGACGCGCAAGAGATATTCAAGGATAGACCGGAAGCAGCGAAGAAATTAATCGAAGCCATAATGAAGGCTTGCAGCGGCTGTAAAATACCAATAAAGCAAGAAAACGATCGACCAAAACCTGTGAAGACAGTCACGGAATCACCGCTGCCGAAGAAGGTGGAGCCGATATTGAAGCGGATGATGAAGATATTGACAGGTAGTACAAAAAAGAATTTGTGAGCGTTAAATTAGGTAATATTATACGTATAAATTTACACTCTTCAATTTTGTAGCCAACACGTCTATTAAGGGTTTCCCAGAGGAGAAAAATAAGTTCATCAAAAAGGAGGACATCACGAAAAGTATGGTGCGAGCTGCGAAAAAGTTGCTATCCGAAGAAGATAAACTCACCGTGAATGATCGAGTCCTGGAGAAAATGGCAGACGATCTGTACTATCAGTTCAACTATACGATAACGTCGCACGGCCATCACGAGGACGGCTATCGCAGCGGAAGGAAGAACGGTAGCTATCGGTCTCCAAATGAAAACGGTATCGACACACAGGTGAGGTATCTGTCAAACGAATTCGGGCATCAGCCCAACATCACGTTCGTTCCGCAGACGTACGCGGCTGATGAGAAACACGGTCTCAAAGGATACTCGTTTCGTTGGTATTGGTCGTAAATTCGCAACTTTATATGTAATGCGATTTTACTTTAATCAAGATTTATTACTTATAAATATGCTAACATTTATTTAAATAGTATGAGCCACGTCTAGAAATTCACAAGTTTCTATTTTTTGAGGTTTATCGTTTATTTGAGACAAAATAATTTAACACGCATAAAAAATAAATAATTCATTGAGATAAAAATAATTATTGTAAAATATATATATATATGAATATTTTGATAATTTTCCTGTATAATATAAAATAATTTATTTTCGAAAATGTAATTTTATTTATTATCTTTTAACTATCTTCTGGACACGGCTTTTTTGATAAAATGCATTTATGAAAGTAGATATAATTTAGATTATGTTATATTACAAATTCAAAATAAATATTACAATAAAAAATCTTTGTAAATTTACGCGATTACTTTCATGATTTATTTGGAACCTTCGATGAACACCAAAAATAGGTCGTAAAGTGTACGTGCGATCATTCTTCAGTTTCTAACAGGAACGAAAACGGTATGCAAGCAAATGTAGCCAGAGTAGTAAACTTGGTTAAGCTAATCTGTAATTAAGAATATCATTAAATTTACACCTTTTTTAATTTTCTACGAAAAAAAAATTAACACTTATTATAGTCACATAAACGTAATAAAACTATTGTTTATACACACTCAGTGAGAAATGATAATGGAATCGACGTCGATTTCATTGTCATTTCTCACTGGGTATGTATATCGTTTGGTCAAGTATTTGTTACTTTGCATCAACCAGATGGTTCGGAGATCATTATTAGAATGACTCTAAATTCATATTCGAGGGATAGCAAACCGTGATGAAACTGTCACATAAATAATAACGAGATAACGGTAACGATAGTATAGCTCATGAGGTTGACATTTCTGACAAAGCATGTTACACTCAGTTTGCGTGGTTATCCTTTTTTTTCGAATTACGCGTGTACATATCAGAGATGATACTTTTTTCTCCGCATATGTGTAAGAAAAATTAAATTCTTAAAAACAAACATATCAAATGGCTGATTAAAGAGACCTTTGCGCGGATAAGCCATATTTTGTTTCATTCTGACAGATTACATACAATTTTACATATACGCAATGTAATATTCACGCGCTACTAAGCTTATTACATCACGTAATTGATGATTAAAGGCGACGCAAGCGAACTACGGAAAGGGCGAGTGTAATCATAGTGAAAGGTAAGGTGAAAATTCCCGAATGATTGATGCATAATTCACGAAACCGGCGCCTCTACATGTTCCGGGATTGTATTAATTAACAGCGCAAAAGTCATTGAGACACGTTGTGACAGTCGAGTTGCCACAACGTGCACGTGACTATGAGGCTTTGAATTTCTGAAAACCGAATTACTATTCTTATGATAATTAAACGAATTTATTATAATTAAATGATATTTCAATTTTTTCAGTGAAAAGTAGACAAGATAGACTTAAACAAACAGTATCAGCATATACTGATAATTAAATATAAGACAATTAAATTAAACAAACTAAATTCAATAAGAAAATATAGAGCGATGAATATTCCGATATATGAGAGATGTTCAAAGATATATTAAACATGTACGATCAGAGATTTAAGCATTTTTCAAAAGCAGCTATTTCTCTCTATAATTTAATTCTTCTTTGTTCTTAAAACGCCGATAAAAGTCAAGAATTGGGTTAGCATGTGTTGTCGAGCAAGTGAAATTTTTGTCGGTCCATGTACTGTTAATCGCGTGTGCCAAGTTGCTCATAGACTTTAAAAAAAAATCGCTGCCACGTATCACAATTCAAATTTTGTCTAGTTTTTTTATTTATAATTAAACTTACTCTTTTTTCAAATTTTTAGAACTAAAAAAAAGTAAAATTAGTTAAACTGAAATTAAAATTAAACTATTCGGGATGAAATGTTATATATATAT
>NW_017305884.1:3459369-3486316 GCF_001594115.1 Trachymyrmex septentrionalis
GTACATTGACAGAAACGGACATAAAAAATTATAAGAAAATACTCTCTATTTTGAAGACATTTTTTATAAAAATAATGTATCTGTATTGTACATAATCATTTTTGGTCTCAAAAAATTACAAAAATTTAAAAATACGAGAAAGAAGCCTAAAAATAGAAGAGAAATGGGAGTGTCATGAATAAGATAGTGAAAATAAAATTTGTCATGATTTCCTTGATACTTCATGAATAATTTTTCATGTATTGGTGACATAGGTCATCATATAGAGACAAGATATCCATTCTATCAAGTTCATTTCCATTCGATAATTTACGGACCCATAATTCTTATGGGACGACACCGTAAGTTTCGTCGTGGCGAAAAAGCCCACCACGGTGGAGGGGTACCCGCTAGACTTACATGAAACCAAACCCACTATTGGCGGAAGTTGAAATGGAAGGGACACCAGTCTCATATATGTTCGACCACGCACGCTCCACAACCACTTCGAGCCTGTGACACGCGGTCCAAGGCTACGGTTGACGGTCAAGATCAAAGAAAAAAAACGAGAGGGTGACGGACGTGGAACGCCAGGGAAGTTATCACGCAATTTTCGTGGTGATAACGGTGCGCTTCGATCAGTGAGAATCGTCAAATTCGACGGAAAAGGCAGGCAACAATGAGGATAATCGCGCTGGTTCTTTTCTTGGTCCTCGGACTCGCTTTGCACGCTCATTGCATGGCAATGGAGAGGAGCAAGCCAAAGGAGGAAGGTATCCTCGAGTGTATATTCACCAACAACGCCAGAAGTTGCCTTAGGACGAGATTAGCCCGCGACCTGGACCAGATCGAGTTAGAAGTTACCGGGAAAAAAAGCGAGCCACCGATGAGCGCGGTGATCGAACAGGCTGGCAATGTCATCGCTGAAGTCGTTGATGATCTGCAGGAGAATAATGCGGAAGAAATCATCAAGGAGGATGACGCTCAAAATGACAATATAGGTGAAAATTAGAAATCAAATAGAAATATTATTACACAATCCAAGGAAAACAAGAAAATGAAAATAATGTTATATTGAACGATCATGACAAAAAGTTGACATAAATTCGATGAATAATCAATCAATATGACGTTTTAACTTTCTTGCTCTCCTTGAATTGAAAAGAGAGATAATTTCAATATCTTCTTTACCGATTCTTTTATTAAGTATATTATGTTTTTTATATTAATTTCTTAATTATTCCTTTCTTATCGTGCTATCAATTATTTCAAATTTTCTTAGTTTTTTTAATAGGATACTGCCCGAAATTATATCCTAATGTTTGATAATATATATATAATTCTTCTAAAATAATATAAACCCTTGCTAACTTTTGTATAAACAAGGCACCACTGAATTGTGTGTCAGTATAATTAAGCTGTCATAGATCGAGATCGACGATTTCGCAATTCAGATTTCTAATCGCGATGAGACGGCACGTGGAACGTATGTAAGGTCGTCTATGCACGTCGTATCTTCTTTCGCACTTCCCGAGAGGCACCGTTGGACAAAGTCGGTTAACTCTTTCCAAACTCGTAACTGCCTCCTTTATTGGAGATGTAACAACGGGAAGTCAGTTCATCTAGAGTGCACTGAAAATTACTGTGACGATTTTCTTCTCTATTATATATCTTATTTTTCTAGTTTTTTTCGAAACCATGTCATTATAATCAGTACTTAAACAAAAGAAAAAATAATTTTTTTTAGTAATAAAGTAAAACTCAGCTAACTGTATTTATGTCATATTCGTTTTTTATTAGAAAAAATGTAGATAATATTCAATATTTTTTTGTGCATTGGGTATATATTTTTTAAAGGTTTTTTTTTTTTTAGATTAAACTTATCTACAATAATGAATTTTTGGTACGTGTGATTTTTATTTACGATCAATATTTACATTGTCATATTACTCAATGTTATATAAATAATACATTATAAATAACTTACTTTCTTTAACTATTAATTAAGTATCGTAATTATAAGACAATTATAATTGACTGACTTCATAAACAGAAGTACCGTTCGATACTCGGAAACGGAGCCGACAAGAAAGGAAGTAGTATTGACATGAATGAAATCTATGAATGAACAACGTTCAACCGTGTATATCTTAGATCGATGCGGGCGCAGGAAGTAAATCACATTGACAAGGCGAGGAAGTTTCGCGGATTCGGGAAGCGTACATCGTGATCATAAAATAAATGGACATTACCACCGTTATTTGCATAACGTTTAAACATCGACCGAACGTCAATGCAAGCGTAAACATTATAGTTAACGCGCAAGGCGAACCGCAAGTTAACGCGTTATCGGATCCATGAAGTTCCCGTCTGGGTCACTAGCGAGCTGTTTAAATGTTTTGCACGCAATTGTGCTCGTGTGCGCGTATCGCCGACGTTGTCAAGCAGTTTACGCTAATTTAATGTCACGACTTAGGCAAATCGACGGTAACGGTACCGATTGCATCACTCGCCATTTTCTTGGCTATCTTTTCCAACTAAAATCAACAAACGCGAATCATACGAGGAAATAAGTGCTGGTCCGCAAACATATAATTCGTAGAACAAACGGAACGTCGCGTTTGTATCAGGATTGTTCTAATGAGATATTAATCGTTGAACCTACCAGAAGAAGAGAAACAAAAATCAGAATTCATACTAATGAACAATAACGGTACCAGGAATATTATCTTTGTTATCTTTTGGAGCGTACCAAAAATTGTACGGTACTTTTAACGTAAATTGCCAACGGCAAATTGAACATAATTCGACAAGCATTACGCTAATTCGCTACGATTCATATCGATTTAACATTTCGCCAATGAGGAAAAGTGGAACTAGGTATCAATTAAATTTTGCGATTCGCTATAGAATCCATCAATCAATTCGGATTAGCCTGACCATTAAAACACGGAAGAGACATTTTTTTTTTATATTATGAAAAAATTCGGCCGCGAAAGCAATCCACGTGACTCTTTTTAAAAGAAAGTTGTACCGGTTGCGGACGATTACGTGGCGCATGAGCCAGACGAAATACACTCCAGGTTAAGGTTTGTAGGTCAACCTGCATGGAGATCTTCGTAGTACGTTTGCCAGATTGCGTGCTTTGATTAAGATCGATCCATACCGTAAATTTTCATAAAGACATCACTTCCGATATTCGCTTTCACTTGTAATTATCTACTTTTCTCGCGTTCTAAAATTCCTTTTTGCGCATAGATCAGCGTCGCAGTAAATTGTACGATTGTAACAGAATATGTATAATTTTTTTAGAAGAGGCGCGCAAGAAGAAATTCAAGAAGAAACATCTGCAAAAAATTCTGGGATTAGTGATGCTGCTAAAAGCGAAACTCAGCCTGTTGCTGCAGCTGATAAGCACTCACTTCCAGTTCAAGTTCTTCATCATCGCCATCATCTCGTTGATACTGAACGCTGCCAGATTCTGGATAGAGATCAAAAAGCCTTCTAAAGTTATCTACTACGAGCATGCACAGCATCAGCATCACTACGATCACGATGATCACGGTTACTGGGGAAGATCGTCGAATGAGACGCCTCATGAACTTGCGTACCGCTCTTACGCACCTACGGACTGATACCAAAATCGCATAAATTTGACCGAGGGGACGATCGTTTTGCGCGAGAAAGATCAAAGAAGAACCGAACGACGACGCAAATTTCATCGCAATATGATTATCGTTTCACCACATCGTTCTTTATTTATTTTATAGTGAATCTTTAGTCCAAAAGTCAGGAAATATCTGCGACATAACGTCGATATTTATACATTGTATAGTATTTATTTATTTAATTTACTGCATGCTACGTTGGCATATATTACACGATCATCTTGAATTTCACTTTAATTAATGATGGATGATCTAAGATTTCTCTGACCTCTCTAATTATCATATATAAAAATAGTACTCTTTAATCACCTTAAGTCATACCAAAGTTACTTACGAGTACCTGTTCTGTCTCGCCACAAAGAGATTTTCTTAGGATCAACTATTTTAATTAAAAGAACATACTATCACTCGTATCGTGACTCGACAAATCTTTAACGCCTCTCTCTGAATGTTTATCTCATAATATATACATATGTAATAATAGTAGAAAAATTACACATTCTATTTATAAAAAAAAAAAAATTCTTTGCGAAAGACAATAGTAATTTATAATGGCAATTTTACAGAAACATATACATATTAAAAAATTTTGATAATAAACTGTACGAGTATACGATTTCTCTGGCGTGCATTCTTTTAAGACATGATTGCAGATGCTATGTTTATCGACGAAAGAAAACGAAAACTCATCACGTTGCTGCAGAGAGAAACTCTGGCGGTTCTGATACACGAATCGCACGACCTTCTTCAGCCGCACCGGTGGACCATCCTGAAATTTTTGTATTCCTCGTCATAGCACAATGAACAATGCGACTGGAATCCTTAAGGAGCGGCGATACTTTCAGGGTGTTCACCTTGCTACTGATCGTTTCAATGATAAACGCACGAGATTTGTGCAATGATTATGGCTCATCGATGGTCCATGAACCGCAGGAAGAAGTTTCTTAAACGAAAGAAACGTGTGTCCGACATTTTTTTTTTTAGAAACCTTAAAATAAAAAAATAAAGAAACGCTCTTTCTGTAACTTATGTAAGTTTGCAGAAATAAAAATATAATAGTTTATTTAATTAAAAAAAAAAGGATGAAGGGGAGCAGAAACTATAGATATGTATGCATAAAATAATCTATTGTTTTTTCCTATGAATTTGACGTTATTGAAAATATCTGTAACAATAAAATTTATAACACATTTTCTTTATTTGACTTTGCTTTTTTATTTTTGATAGATTAATATCTACAAATATAAAATCACATATTTTCCATGTAGAAATTATTATTGCCGAGAAACTACTACGTTTTCTTTAGGAAAGATTATTACATAGAAAAATTTTGTTGAAACATCTAATTTAGTTAGATATAAATTTAAAAATAATTTTGTTTGAATCACCAAAATAATTATATAGGACGCTCGAACTGATTGTTATAGAATGTCAATACTTTTTGCAGTATTACTTGTCATGCTTGAATCCTACATGATTTCCTACATAATTATTTTGGTAATTTAATAAATTAATCTATAAAATTATTTTCTAATAAGATCTAAATCTTTAGATACTTTAGCAAAAATTTTTCTTTCCGTGTACATAAGAGTATCTTTTCATGCCCATTATCGATAACCAAAAGCAGTGATTTCATAATGGGATACATTTTCTCATCGATACTATTAAGTATTCATATCCCGAAGAAATGCCGTTCGCGACGCGGCCTTAACGAAGATAAGGCTCGGTTACGACTGCCCTCGAATTTCGACGGCCAAATTCATGAGAAATACGTCCCGTCTTCGAACGGGAATTGGAACGCAGCCAATCGCGGAATGGGACTAATGTGTCATGTTTGGGGGTAAAATAGGTGACTACGTATAAAAAATAAATCCATGAGATCGAAGAGTTTGACAGAAATTTGAATCGCCACATAAGAATTTCGGCACGTGTGTTCGCATGTAATTTATATCCGGCCTTCGAAGTGCCATCTGTTTCTTTAGGATCCTCATAGACGATTCAACATACTTGAAGATTTTTTAAAATAATCCTTTCTCAATAGAAGGACCGCTCTGACTGCTAATGTCTTGATAAACTATCAATTGTCGTTAATGTTTTGCAAATATATCATCGTGTTTCACAATTAAACATAATTATTTTTTAATATACTTAATGCACAATTATTTTAAAAAATTTCAAAAACAATTGCACGAAATTATTTGTAATCACTTTGCATTGGCAAATCTTATTCAAAAATTTAATATTGCACTCAGTTAAGTTGACAGCAGATTGAAAATGAGCGAAAAAAACTAATAAATTAAAAAAAATTCTTTTAAATATCATGTACGTGATTTTCTATGCAAAAAAAAAAATCGTTGACCACGCCACTTCTCTTTTCGCTGTTAAGAATAATATAAATAAAAATTACCAAATGAGCACATCATCAAGCCGAAAGCATTTGCGGCATTTGCATCGGGCCTTCGAGGATGATGTGGACGTCTGACGATGGTCATTGGCAGACCAAACGTGATGGATTTACTGATTTCAATGTACCAAGAATCGACCATTCATACAATATTCAAGATCTTTAAGCACAGTTCACTATATAACACCCTTCTGCGAATCACATCATCAGTCTTCTCAAGATTCCCGAACGCAGAACTACAATAAAACATCGTATTTGTCGGGGAACCAGTGGTGGTGGACAAGGGATCACCAGCACTTGAAGAGATAACACAAGAAAATACGCGTATTCCGGGATAATACAATCATCTCATTGAAATCATGACACGGGAAAAGCTCTTTGCCGTGTTGCTTCTCGGTCTTCTCGCGATAGCTCTTAGTTTGCCTCAGCAGCCGAAATCTAAGAGGCCCACTCCAGTATTTAAGGTTTTTAGAAATATCGATATTTTTGTATTTTCCTCTTCGCCAACAAATTCTTCACGGATTATCGCATACGCGATTTACGATAATTGAACTTTGCAATCAACTTTTCTAGCAATCTAAAACTGGTGGCTTGCTGCTTCCCGACAACGCAACGCTCATTCGCGAGAACATCGTCGACACCTTTTCGTGCCAGGACAGAATTTACGGTTATTATGCCGACATGGAGAACGAGTGCCAAGTGTTTCACGTGTGTATGCCGCAAACGAGGGGATCAATTAGATGGAGCTTCATTTGCCCCGGCGAGACAGTTTTCAACCAAGTAAACTAATAGAATTGTCGCAAACGTTTCAACTTACAAAGGGTGTCTTCCAACAAGCGATTCAGTACAACACAGTGATCATTTCATCCCTACTTAATTAATTTATTGACGGACATTAAGAATGCAATGGATGCACCGTGTGTCTCTTGTTGAAAGGCATCCAAAGTCTTCCTTAGTGCTCGCAAATAATTATCACCCCTAAATAAACTATCGAATTACAATAGGATGATAATTATTTGTGACAATGTATATATAGAAGTACAGTAATTGTCATTTTTAAACCAATACCATCAATGGTTATAGGCCACGATATCATTTTATTGCGGAACAAAGTTTGATTTTGCGTTTCGATATATTTTCAAAGCAAGAAAAAATTAAGAAATATTTTCATACTGATATCAAATACAGTAACAATTTATTTGTTGTTTTAAGTAGAGACAGTATAATATTCTGATTCATTTATAGGCAACATTCGTATGTACACAAACGGAAAGCTCGATACCATGCGAGGAATCGGAAAAATATTATGCTTTAAACGAGGACATCGGAAAGGAAGTGGAAGAAGAAGAAGAGGCGGATCAGGATCGAGGGAAGAAAAATGCGACGAAGATTTTGGAGCCTGAAGTGGAAACGGTGTCGAAAAAGTCATTCTCGAAAAATTCGAGATTGCTAAGTGAAGAGAGGTCGTTTCGACTTTAAAAGAGATATATTTTTTCTTATTTGAAAGAAATCGCTCTACGAAATGTAGTAATTATTAGCCAATCTTGATTAGAAGAAATTTTAGCTTGTTTTTCGATCAAGGATGACTAAACGCTCATATAGAATTTAAAGTAATCATTTATAGATCGCTTATAAACTTGCCTTCTAAAAGCTCTCATAATGACGATTACAGTACATATAACTAAAATTTAAAGTATTGTACAATGTACAATGTACAAAATATGTTATTTCAATTATACGATGTGTAAAATAAATTTCTGTACAGTACAGTGAAATATGCGTTAAAAGATAAGTTGTAATTATATGTAAAAATATATTGAACGTTCACATATGTAATTATTTATCGAGTAAAATAAAAAACGCTAGGAGGAAACTGACAATTTCTTTTAACTTGTTGTATTCATACACATATTCCAAAAGGAAGATAATGCACACGTTATTATTAAAGAAAGATTTTTAACATTGAAGTAAAAATCATGTAAATCATTTTTTATGACTAATAATATAAGTATAGGCGAAATATAATCTAATACTGATAGATAAAGCGCAAAAAAGACCTATGAAAACGTTACACGATTGTCCCAAGCCTAAAATATGTAAAAAATCGTGACGCTATAACTCGCAAACGTAATAAAAACAAATAAAAGAAAGAACTTAACTTAAATAAGCAATATGTACAAAACAAGAAAAAATGTTGTTAGCAGCACTATCTATTTACAGTGATTGATATGTATCGATATTGGTCCTTTATAAACTTAATACAAAACGACTAAAAAAATATAAAATGTGCATTAAATGCAATACATTCTCTGTTGCTATTATAAATTCCGCTAATGTTATTATGTATATAATATTAGCTTTAGAGTAGTGAAACTTAAACTAGAGACAAACACATGCACACGTAAGACAGCTAGAAATAGATCCAAAACCATCATCTGATTCGTTAATCATCGTAAAATTTTCATGAAATCGTACAAGAGTCGCGACGCTGGAAATAACATCCACATCTCTCGCGTTCCGTCGTTTTCTATTTGATATCTTTGGATAGCTAGCTATCATGCCTCGAATAACCGAGACCTATTTAACTTTTCGCAATGCCGATAAAATAATAAAACAATTATACAGACACACATATTCATACAACAACGTTCTAATGATAAATATTTCTTTCATCTTCGAATTGGCACACCAATTCGTAACAGATATATAGATTTAGTATATAGGTTTTTAAAAAAACTGTATACTAAAATATATTTCTTTTCATATAGAAAATCTCTTTTCATATAGAAAATATGATATAGAACGTGCTGCATCTACAATATTAATAAAAAATAATTGTTTACTTGATATAATGATTGTACCTACAACTATTTACATAAATTTATTTGTCAATTTTTTTATTTATATAGTATATATATTTACTAAATGCATCTTAATTTATTTTTTATGCAAATGAGATATATTAAATTTTTTTTTCTTATGCCGGATTAATTGTGCCATTGTTAAAAATAACGTATTTCTCTAATTTCGATTTTAAACAACACACTGTATATAAAAATTATAGAACATCTGAAAAATTAAAATGTAAATGACTCTGTGTAAAGTGACAAAAATATAATGATACCTTTTTAAAAATCTAAAACTACTTTCTACCCTGCATTGTCCTTTTCAAAAAAATATTATTTGAGGTATATAATAAAAAGTCTATTTTACATTGCGTTATATAGGATACAAAATCAAATTTCGAAATAGTTTTCGAAATATACTGTATGAACTTATTGCTTTCAAACACCTTTTTTTATATTTTTCGTGTAGATTTTTTTTAAAGATGCCCCCTTTTTAAACTCCTCCTAATTAAAAATTTATATCTACTTGTATCTTAATCTAATAAATAATGTTAGATTTCGAAAGTTACGCTTCGGAATCCATCGTAAGATCCGCCTCAATTTCCTCGGGGCTCCTCAGGTCAATCGCAAATCTCTTCCTGGCGGTGTTTACGCTGACTCCAGTCAGCTTTTCCTGAGCCTTTACGGTCTTGGAGTAAACCTCGAAGGCTGCGGCGAGAGCGTATGTCAATTGCCTGGCATAATATTTCGACTCGCAGACAAAACCATGACATTCGAATGGCGAGATTCTCCTGAAGTTCTCCGTCTCGCGAACAACGATCATGGAAAAGACTCTAGTGTAAACTAGATCCTGTACCCCGTAGGAGATCGTCTCAATAGGATACATTCTGGATAAATTGGCATCTTGCTTCCTTTTGTCTAGCGGCAGCAAGGCAACTCCTTCCTGAGAGACTACTAGCTTGATAAGAGGCAGCATTGTGTTAGTCGGCAAAGCCTTCGCAGCAGAAACCATATTATCGACGGGCCTTCTTGTGTGCTTGATGCCCCAGAGGCCTCTTGCATCATGGGATCCCAAATATTTCACCTGAAAAGGGTCAATCTAAAAGATTCAAATGCGCAACGGATCTCCTAGGCTAAAATTCTTGGAACAAAGCTTTGAAATTTTACGCAATCTCCTTATAACTTTTTTGAAATAATCTTTTAAACAATTACAATATCGATCGTGAAAACATTATGACAAATAGATTTTTCATTTTTAATAAAAAATATTATTTTATTTTATTTTAAATGTTAAAAAACATTAATTAATTTTTTAATTTAACACTCCAAGATTCTCACATAAAATTTTGTTCTTTTCATTTAAATATTACTTTTATATTATGTGTAAAATAAAAAAAATATATGTATATAAATTGTACGAATGCTCATATTCGTTATTTTTGCAGTGTGTATATTCTGATAATTCATATTTAATTGTAACAAATAAAGTGTGAATATTAAGAAGAGTTCAAACTTTTTTTATCTTTACTTAAAAATATGAAAATTGTACCTGAAATACTTGCGGCAGATCGGTAGAGCCTTCAAAGACATTATTATCGATAGACAGACGTGACAACTTCGACACGAGATCTTTCTTCTTATCGTCAGAAGACACCTTCTCCTTCTTCATCTCTTTTACAGGCTGGTGTCTCTGTTTCAAATTTATATTTTTTA
Organism: Trachymyrmex septentrionalis; assembly: GCF_001594115.1. Taxonomy (NCBI): domain Eukaryota; kingdom Metazoa; phylum Arthropoda; class Insecta; order Hymenoptera; family Formicidae; genus Trachymyrmex; species Trachymyrmex septentrionalis. The sequence continues at coordinate 3,469,980 of NW_017305884.1, forward strand.
ACGCGCGGGTCTAATAATAATTATTTTAAGATCAAAAATTTTAAACAATCCAGAAGTGATCGTTTGATCAACTAATCTAATCAACTATGATTATGATGATTAAAAACGTCTAACGAATAGCAAAAGAGTGCAAATGCGTCATGAAATTTAAATGAAGGTAAAGGAATGGTAGAATAACGGGATAAGTTACAATACTTCGTACTCTACAAATATTTTATAATAAATGCTAACGAAAACGACAAGTCAATCCTATCGCGACGAACAATCCTGAGCGCGTCTTTCTACCTGCGTTCTCCACGAGAGAATCTTAAAACGCTACTCACGGGAACGTTATCGAGCCGGCAGTGCCTTGTCGTTGACCTAGGCTTGACTTTAAGATGGTACTCCACTACGTTCGGTATGTTTGGCGTGTTGGGCACGACTGAGCCAGCGGCGGTTGACGCGCGTTGAGGGCCCTCGCTTCCGGCCCCAATCAGAGGCGCTGGTGTCGTTGATCCACCTCCACCAACGACTTCCGATGTCTAATTGCATTTTATCAAGTTGTAAACATCAGTCTACTTTCATATTTCTACAATACGCTCCTTCAAGTCTGAATTTCATACGCTTTATATTAATATCTTAAGATAAACAATATCTGTCCGAAACCTTTGTTCGTTACTATTCATACATTGTTTATTTTATTAATTTTCTAATATTTAATAAAAATTTATTTATTTCTTGTAAAGAAATATTTAAAAAATTATTATATACGTTGGAAAATTTGTAGTTATAAGCAGATCATATATATAATAAAATGTGAAAGTACATCTCTTTGAGGTTTCGTGTAGATTTATTTTAAACGTTCATTATTATTGTTTGTATATATAATGAGATACTACAAAAATTCTTTCTATTCTACACCTAAGGGACCAACCTTAGGTGGAGAACAGATTAGATGTCCAACGTTATGAGTTGTATTTTTGTGTGGTTGTTCATTATTAACAGTGAAAACCTTCTTTAAGACATTGCCTGTCCTCTTCGCGAAACCAAAGTCCTCGTCCTCCATAGCTAGACGGTGAACGCAAAATTTGCCACTCTTTCTTGATTTTCTCTTGCCTTTTTCTCTCGTTTCTTACAACGAGGAGAAATAACAGGCTATCTGCAAATAATTTGCCAATCAAGATGCATTATTCGCTCTCGTGCAGTCGAAGCTCTTAAATAATTTTTAAACAATGGAATACAGAAGATGTCTACAGTTCTTGATGATCTATATAATATTTTCGCCGGATCGCATTCTCTGTGAAATGTGACTTTCATATATGAATAAACCGCGCATTTCGATGAGTGGCTCGCGAATTTAGAGCGGACAAGGAGGATACACCTCGTGTCACATTGTAATTATTATTATTTGAAAGTTCGTCCGGGCGCGAAATTAAAAATGGACTTAACGTCCAAATTTAAACCGGAAAACAGCTGTCGGGCAGCACGTGTTGCACCTTGCATCGTACTGGTTCCACGAAGCCTCCTTTTCTTCCTTTCTTCCACTTCACTGCATCGAACCGTATATTTCTGCTATTTATAATAAAATCGCTCGAACAGAACCTTTATTTACCGTATTACGACGTACGAGTATAAGAGAACTAATAAAAATTGTGCTCTTACTATTTCGATCTTATTTCTTCTTACACAATATTGCCACTTCCAACAATAATAATTACCTGCTTGTTCATTTTCTTTCTTTGTAATTACTTTGCCATAAATTTTTAATATTTTGTATATTAATTTATGTACCGTAAAACTCCGATCCTTGTTATATTAAAAATAAATAAACGTACAAAAAAATTTTATACAACGGCCAGACGTTCACTGTTTTAACTTTCACTGTTCTCTGCAATACGCGTAGCGACAATGACGGGTTTTTGTCCGCGTCCCCGTGATTACATCCCGACAGCGGATGCGCGGGATGCAATTGTATCGGCGATTTTAAACGTACCGGGGGGGTTCTTTCAATCCACAGGAAATGAGTCAAGTGACCGATAGTCAGGTGAGGAAGAATTCATTAACGTATTCCGTCGGTTACAAGTACGGTGTGTTTCTGTTGTTCACGCTTACACCCGCGAGCATTATTTTGAAAATGCGTAATAAAACTTTCGATCTCAACGTGGAAAAATGCAGATTTAATGTTGTAAAAATTACACAAATAATTACACAGATCACTAAAAAAATTAAAAAATGTTTTGAATAAATGATAAATAATCTTATTCTTTTTTATAATACATATAATAATAGCTTATGTCGCTTTCTTATTAAAATATTTTTAATTGTCCGTCAAATGTATCAAAAATATATATTAAATAAATATTAAATTAAAAATAGTTCTATTCGTGCACTACAGAATATTTTTAACAAGTTTTAGAAAAAAAAAAAAAATCTAAACACAAAAAATAGCATGCAAGAGAGAAAAAGGAAATTTTATAGGACTCCCTTTATGTAGCTGTACACCTGTTGTCATGTTACACCCGCGTACAATAGCAGAACTGTTAACGCGAGCAACTATACTTAACGGGTGTCTTGTAAAAACGACATCTTTTAAAACAAGCTTTTCTACTTTACGCACAAGTATGTCTTATCGACACGACGGAATCGCCATCGCGTAAAACAGACGTTTGTGTGTTAAATTATTATCGTGCATACCATCGAGAAATTAGAAGACACCTCGATAAAATTAATTAGCACCCATGTGCATGCGCGTGAGCAGCAAGAAGAGAAGGTTCGGGATGCTCGATAACGGTAGCGTTAGCAGATGAAATGGAATCGCTGCTCATTATTACGGTTTTCTAGATTTCCGTTAGTCTCCTCGGCTATACCTTGCAGAATCTCTGGCCTTTTATATAATAAAAGATATAATAAAGAGAAGTACTAAAGAAAAATATTCTGATGGCGCGAATAATCAAGCTGCCCGCAGCACATTGGACGTCGATAACCGTACTCGTCGAAAGAAAAAAAGTTGCAAACGCCACGAAAATTTATTACGACGTTTTATTTCGCCGATGATTATATCTGACGACGCAAAATCAACCAATTCCCCTTTTCATGCACGTGGTAGGGTGGGAACCGGAAACGAGCGCCGCTGGATGTCTGACCGGAAGTTATTACGGTTGTGTCACGAAGGAGTTCTAACGATGCGTGCCACGCATACGCACTCATGGAATTCGAACGGCGAAGCGGATTGAATTCGTTGAGGAAAAACCTGACGGTATGATGTCGTGCCACGATTAAATCGTTTTAGTACGAATTCCCAAAAATACAAGCATATGCCTTTTTAATCCCAATATATCGAGATTTCTGATAAAATCAGCCGGTAAAATGAAACCGTAGGAGAAATTATGCACGCAAAAAGAATCGTTCCATATGGCGTCCGATGAAAACTATCTAGTATTTCTCATTTGCTTCATTTCGTCGATACTCGTACAATATGCAACGAATAATTCAGGTGGCAATAAATAACTCAAATCGCATATTTATCGATCTTTCATTTATCTCCTTTACGCTTCTTCATTTTTGCAATTAAAACTACTTTTTCTACGGCCTGTAAAACATTGCGATAAAATAAGATATTTCATAAATGTAAACTTGCAATAGATAAAACTTAGATAAAGAAGTTATCATAAAGATAAGCTATGATAAAAAGATAGATATATTATACTCGTAATGGTAGTTGTACAAAATTAAAAAGATCTCTTCTTCTGAGAGTTCTCTTCACGTGCAAGTGATTCACTCTAATCGTTAAGTCAAAGATTATTTTTTTTTACTTTATTTACTTCTTTTTCTTTTTCAAATAATAACAATACGAAGTGCGTCATAATTATTGAAACCATTTTATCACACCTTGCACAGTCATCATCCGCGATAAAGACGACATGTCATGTATCATGGATTAAGGATCAAATCGTCGTTAGATATTCGACGAGAAACGCGCAATTATTCGACTTACGCTTATTTCCACTAACGTAGATTAACTTTAATCTCAGTTCAACTTACTCTTCGTCCTTTTCTAATCTTTAGAAACTAGAAAAAGACGAAGAGTAAGTTGAACCGAGATCAAAGTTAATCTACATTGGTGGAAACGGGCATAGGAGCGATTTATCGTTCGATGGCGCAAACGCGCATGGATGCGTACAATTTACAATTGCGTAAGCACGGCGAGACGGGACGAAGAGCTTACGATAGCCACGTCGAGCGCAGTACCATCGATCGTTAATTTAAACAATAGCCCCATGTTAATTACAATGATCGTCGCGAGCCGCCGGACTCGATGGAAATCGTGTTGCGGCAAGTCGCAACGCGCGACGAAACACAAACGCGATGCTCTTTATCAGAGAGATCACAGTCCATTCGGACAAAAAGATTGATCTATAGCGATCGTGCGCGAATCGTCTGCAACTCGCAACGCGAGTTCGAAAACGATCGGAAGCGTGAAATATTCAAATTCACGCGGCGGATTACCTTCCAACTTTATTTACCTTCACTTTTCTACGCCCGGCGATGCTTGACATGATTGACGAGGTCACATATGCACGTAAGTACACGCGCGTAAGTACGCACAGCGCGTTTTAAATTGACGTAGGCTCGACGTACGTTCCTCCCAGGTGCAGCCAGCCGATCTCGATCTTACCGTTCGACGCACCTGCGACGAGCGACGGCGGCGGTGGCTGAACGAGCCCACGCTTCCGGAAACATCGTCGCGTCTGGCAGGTACGGCGGATGCGACGAGGATGCATCCGCATGCAACGGGGACCGCCGCGGCTCTGTACGACGAATACCGAGAGACCCGGAATATCTAGGAGAGAACGATTGACAGGCACCTGCGGTATGCACTGTCGCGTACGTGCGACTGAAAATGTGGGACAGCGCGCCGCGCCGTTCGTTCGGAAATTGCGCTGACTGATAAAACGGAACGAGCCACGATATAGGCGTACACGCATTACGTACGTGAATGCCTGCGAATAAGGCTGGTACACCTGCAATAAACCTGAGTTGACACGGGCGATAAAGGTCTGAGATTAATCACGATCGCGACGAGGAAGTGGAACTTTTTTAGATTCAGTTTCTAGAGATCGCGGGATATGATTTCGAATTATCACAGAATATTTAGTCACATGTCTGCAAAAACTATAAAATGAGTTTAATAACAGCTTCTAAATGTTTGGTGAAATAATGCCAATTAATTTGGTCGATATGACCGAAGAAATTTAGGAAAATAAAATTACTCTTGGTTTGGTTTTAATCAAATATTTAATTAGCATTATTTTACTAAACATTTGGTAGCTACTATCGAAACTCTTTTTTTTTTTTCAGTACACAGCGAGCATAGTAATTTTTTATGACCATTTTTGTAAATTATAACAATTTTTGGAATAATAATTAAATAATTTATGCCGTCAATATATAAAATGTAGTAATGGGTTACTCATTAACATTGTTGCGGAGCGACTTCCCGACATTTAGTTTTAATTATAATCTTTATTATTCGCATAAATAAGACACAATAAAATTCACGCGACAGAAACAGATGCGCAACACGGTCGGAAACTTTTAATAGCGAGACACAAAATTTAGTTGTGTCTAAATTATTGTAATCCTCCCCGACAAGTCTACGCACCTCTCTCAGTTTGCTGCCATTCTACCCTTCATTTCATGCAGACATCAATCGTAATCGTATTGCATAATATGACGTAATAAAATATACGTAAGATTTGTAATTAAATCAGCATTTACACCAACAATTAATATGAAACGGTTCAGGCATAGATGGAAACAATGCCTCTCCTGCGAAGTCATTTCTCTCTCGAGAGAGAGAGAGCTAAAAATAATTAATAATAGCGTGCGTGTCGTAATTCACAAGTACTTATTTCTTGTATCATTGGACTTATCGTCGGCGATCAACAAATCTTTCAGGAATCTCTCGGATTCTCTTCCAGTAATTATCATTGATTCGCGATGAATTATATTATTTGATGCTCGGCGAGTGGTAAAAACGTGAGAATAACTTTCATGCTTCTTTGTTGGCATCCGGCGACAGGAAAGAAGACGCTCGGAAGTCAAGGCGTTATGAAATTATACGGGATTATACACCTCAGACAGCATCGTGCGAAGATACTGGGCTGCAAATAGCGCGAGAAATGTTCCTCCAAAATACTTCTTACATTTCTCACAGATAATACTCCATTATTAAAAAAAAAAAAATAAAACACTTTTTAATCATCAATATGGACTTGATTAAAAAGTTCCAAGAGATTGCTGAACAATAAATTCTTTTACTAATTGTAAGAAGATTTCGTGTATACTTAAACGCTTTTTGCATTATAGACTTTACCTTTTATTGCTGGATTTTTTTGGGTTTTTAGGCCAACAATTCCTCAACGTAAATATTTAAATCAGGATTGTAAACGACGTGCTAATGAAGTTATTCAATGAAGAGACATTTTCCTCGTCGGTATTTTTTCAGCGCAGACTCGTTCGCGCAAAAGTAATAAACAGATCTTCCCACGGTCGTCACGTTTATTTTGTAATCGCTCCGATATCTAATTAGCTAGTAGACAGATAATTTAATTAGGAACAACAGTCTATGCCCGCGGCTATGTGGCACTCCGCATCCGCACGCAACGCGAGCTGCAATATAATCCGTGCGAAATCGGCACGAAGAGAAGGGATGCGCTCTCTTAATGTTTGTTTCCTGTTGTGCTTAAAATACATTATTGTATCTGTATATGTATAACGTTTTAGTAATATATAATCGACAAAAGACGTAGCGCAACGTAATCAAAAAATTGCTCTATAGGGTAGGTGTAAAAAAATGTATAAAAGAGCTATCCTTTACAAAGCTCGTAGTTAAATTGCTAATTATATATAATATTTGAAAAATTAAAAAGTATAATTAATTTTTTTCAAATCTAAAATTATACGATTGCGAGAATTTAAAAATATAATACTTGACGTTTTTTTTTTTTGCTTCAAAGGAAAAAACGATGATGCTTAATTCGTGGCGTGAGTGATCAGCGACCCATAACCGCCGGATGTCTAATTTTCCTCTGAGTTTACATGTCAATCTGGAAAAGCTTGCAACTGTCAATTATCCATCGCTAATTGGCACGAAACGCGTTTCGAAAATGAAGGGGTTCAGAGCGGAAGATACTGACGCGCGTGCAGTAAAATGCAAATGAACGAGCTCCGACCTCGCACAAGGTGCGACTCGCGATTCTTAATTCTGCGATACATATATCACAAGGTCGTGTTCTTAATGTCTTCATTTTATAAAGATTTTTTTCCCGAAGCACAATCACTCATGTGCGCGTCTGTCGACGAAATCGTCGCAAATGTCATCACTGTCCCACAGATCAAAAAAGCAACGAGCCATTCAATCCCTCCAGAAGAATTTTCGAAATTAAAGGTGTCAAAATGTCTTCTACACATTGTGTAATTACATCATAATAATGGTTTGAATTCATACACACCAATATCTACCAACAGCCATTGAAAGATCTCATTAGCGGGTACCAGCATTAACACAGATCGCAATACTGAAACTATAATGTCATTACAATTCGGGGTGAAAGTGTTAGTTGCCAAAAACAGAAATGATGTAGATGACGTCAGATTACGCCATTGTACCATTACGAGAACTTGAAGGAGCAATAAGAGACAGAACGACGTAGATTCACATTCGTTGCATCGTGATTTGACGGACAAGCGGGAGCGTTGCGCGACAACGCAACCTTGGATATATCTCGCACGATAAGAACGAATCATTTCGGGATCCGACCTGCTGATGAGCATTTCCGTTTCGCGGAAAGATCTAAACTAAAAAAAAAAAAAAGGAAAAAAAAAGGATTGTATCTGATTGAAGAGATCAACGCGCTAATCTCAACCCTCTTCAGCGTAGGTGCACAAAACAGTAATTAACGATACGATCGCACGAGCTAAGAATATTTGATCGCTTATGTAACAAAATGATACGTCAATCATATTCTAGCGAAGTAAAAAAGCGTTGAATATTAGACGTTACAAAAACAAGAATTTGCAATTAATATATGAGTCTCTTTATTACATATCGTATTTGGTTAGTCGTACTAGTGTATATTAAAACTGTAGTATACTGATTTAATTTGTATTAAAGTAAAATGCAAATATTTCTCAAAAGAGTAAAACACAGACTTTTACTTTAGCATTTCATTTAATTTTAATAGTACAATTAATTGTATTGGGAATTTCATAGTTTAATCCGTTTTTATATTTATCTTAAACACATATTTCTACATTAATTTGTGTAAGATGGCTTTAACGTGCAGTACGCACAGAGTGCATGCAGTCGAATTTGCTGTTAAAATTTGTACACGTATAATGTTAGAATAAAAAAAGCAAAATGTAGTCTTTTTCACTACTTGGAGATGCGAATTAAATTGGGAATTTTTTTATCATAATTTTAATTTGTTTGCTTTAAGTACGAATTATATTTTTATTTGCATAACTGACATTTTCCTTAGTCATTTGCAATTCTAACAGCCGCCAGAATAATTAGACACAAAACTCCCAAGTAAAAGTAGCTAATTCATTCAGCGTATCTTGATCGAGTGATATAGTCTTTTTCAAATTAACTTAAATTCTTTAAATAGACGTAACATGTTCACGAGATGGCACGACAAGGAAAGGATTTCAGTTAAAGGTTTCTTCTGATTTTACATATACGCTAAGAAAATTAAGCTCTAAACGAAACTTTATAAAAGTTTGATAAAATTTCTATAAAGATTCTGATATGCAAAATAAATAAGAAATGAGAGATAAGAAATAAATAGATAGCTACAACTATTCGGAGTTTCTTTTATTTTTAGGGAGACAGAAAGAGGAGCAGGGTATCATAATGGTTCAAGTACGACGGTTACGAATATTTTCACGGGTGTTAGAGCACGAGACGATTGCATAAGAGAAGGAGTCTGCTGCACCACAAAAGAACATCCCTCCTTCCACCGCCCTGGGATCTTCTCTTTCTCCGTTCGTCTGATGTGGGAGCCCCAAGAAAGAGAGACTCTCAAGAATCCCCCCTTTTGTCTAGCTGATGTCTAAAGCCATATATATACCACCACCTCGTAGAACAATCCTTTAAGAAAGATACTTTGGAAGGTAGCATCGCCTTACGAACTTAAAGCAAATCGAATAAGTGCGGTACACGAAAAACTAAAAGGACAGAGAACACGGAAAGATAAATGATCACCACGCACTACGACACTGCGGACTAAGGGGATCAGATTTTTCGGAAAGGCAAGCACATCACTTAATCCTCCACATCTCATCTTTTTTTCACTAATTTTTTCACTACTTTTCAATGCTCAAAAAATAATTTGCGTATAAACACTTTAAAATTATATAATATAATAATAAAATTAGCAAAATAAATATTTGTGAATTTAATTTTATATATTTCTACAAAAATATTTGTATATACCTTGAATTAATTCATCAATATTATAGTAATTAAATTTTCAATTCTATAGATGATTTCGAGATACCAAATAATCATCTGCGCTCTTTTGCTTTTTGGCGCGGTTTTACTCTATGAAACAATGGCGGTAAGTTAAAATTCATGATAGTCTTCCGATCTTCTCGCAAATCGTTTCTCAAAACTTACGAATAATACTGCGGTTGTTAAAAAAAGTTTATGCATCCATGAGAAAAATTATCTTCGTCACATAATGATTGTGCAATATGCATGACGTGGTGGTGGGAGAAAAATTTCGTAAATACTCCACTTTTACAAAATCTAGTACGATATATTAAAATTATCATTTTCATCGTCGCTTCTCACGATGTATCGCGTAACAATAACAGCGAGTGAACCGTACCTGCACGCATCATCTTTCTCTTAAGATGGTAACATGAAGTAATTCATTAATTAACCATCTTACACAAACATGTTCTCTCGTCCCGCACACGAAGCGCCTAGTTAGACGAAGTCTATTCTGAATACATTTTAAGTGTAATTCATGAATAATTTCGCAATTCCGAAAAGTAAACGTGTCATGATGTCGATATTACATTACAAAAGTAAGAAATCTCTAAAAAGAAAAAAATAACACATGATTAATTAGCCGCGTTGCTTTTTCTTATTTTGATTTAAAAATATTCAACATTATATAATATTACAAAATACTTACATTTATATAATAAAATATTATAAGATATTATATTAATTAATTTTAATAACGAAAAGAAAACAATGCACAAACATTCGGAATCGTCGCGTCCGATCGTGCAATTAGCAGCTAGAAGACATATTTCACCGGAAATGATGAACGCGAAACCGATGAAAATCGGGATAGAGAATAATAAAGCCGAGAAATAAAACGCAGCTTCAATGCCACGAAGCTAACAAACGGAAAGATAAGACACTTAATTAATTTATGCAATGTCTGCATTATCCTGCTTCGACTAATGCATCTTTTACCACATTATTCTGTAATAATTCAATTATTTTTTGTACACACAAAATTCATTATTTTTTTTGTACATACATGTATATCGGAATACATTTGGTCTATCAAATTATCTTCTTCTTTGAATCATATTATAAAATAATTTTGTTATATTTATATTTACATACATTTTCTTTGAACGAACGATTACAAAATTTGTGTAAAATTTATATTTTATGTGTATACTTTAACTTTTTTGTCATTTTAATGCAAGATGAATATATTAGAAAATAATACACAGACATTATGTAAAAATTAATGTTAAAAATGTAACATTTTGATAATTTGGAAATAAATTGTAGATGCTTATTTCTTCAGTAAGATTAACATTTACAATATATTAAATTAATATGTTATTATTATATTCATTTTTTATTCATCTTAGAATTTATGTTTTAAAATTACATTCGTTTTTTATATTATTTGGACACTAGCTGGAATTGTTATTTTATTACTAAAAAATATTAAATATTAAAATTTGAAACAAAATATTCAAATATCACACTATTAATATTTATTGTATACTGTATACATATCACGTTATATTAGATTAACATTCAGGCATGCTAAAAATTTAACATAAAAATTTTAACAATGATCAATTTTAGCACAAATAAAAATGCTTTTTACTGTGTGTGCATGCATGATGGATGTGTTTAAACTTTGACACATGTCATTCCTTGGAAGTAAAAGTGCAACGTAACTAGGTGAATCACCTTTTCGGTGCCGGCTTTCTTACCACGCATTGGAGTCACCAGTTAGATCCGGCGCGTGGAGAATGAAAAGACCACAGATCTGCATACGTACACGTGAAATCGTAAACAAGAGATCGTATACAAAGCCGTGGAGATGTGCATCCGTTAGGGAGGAACAATGTAACCTGACTTCCGGTCAAACATTGGCACGTGTACGCACTGAACGGTTTCGAGTCGATGCGTTGTGTCGCAACTGCCTCTTTATTTTTTCTCATTTTGACTGATGGCCAATTACGAAAACAATCCTGTATCACGTTCTATTACTAGTAAAAGACCCAAAGTAAAAGACCGGAGGGCATTGATGTATTAATGTTGTTAAATAATACCAATTAATTTAACGTTGAAAAAAAATTGATAATTTCAATGTTGTTCTAATATATTTTAACAGTTTAATCGAAATGATTGAAAAAATAATAATTTACTTAAAAATAACAAATGAGCAATTTTTTATAATTTAGAACATAATTAAAATGATACTTTCATATAATCGCAGCGTTTCTTTGCATGAAATAATTGATATAAAGAAATGAATTATGAAATTTATTGACATAAGTTAATTAAGGCCAAATATTCGTGCTCGCATTAAAGAGAGAGGAAGTCCGATTTGCAGCATATATATATCCACATTCATTCCATATTCTATTGTCGAGATGATATATGTCGAAACGTATTGTTATTGTTCCAACAGAACAATAACAGTATAACTCATGGTTATGCTTCTCCAAGTACCACTGTTTTCGCTAATTGTTTCTATGCAATCGCTGAGATTTACAATGCAAATTAGAATGTGTCCCACATACAGTGTGTAATAATTATGTAATCACTTCGAAAACTCGTAATAAATCATTACAAGAAAGGATTCATTTCACGAAGGGAAGGCGATTTGTGGGCGAATTGGTAACATCTGTTAAACGATAGTTATCTATGTATAATATGCATAATTACTTATGCGTTGCAGCAAGTGGATGGTTACACACCTGGCGTGGACTATCCAATTTACAATTCGGTGCCGTTCGGACTCGCGTTTACCTGTGGAGGAAAGTTACCTGGGTACTATGCCGATCCCGAGGCCAGATGTCAGGTGCGTCCATATGGTCACCGAACGAACTCTCATTTCAATATTTCCAGATTATTTAAATGCGTTTCATATACTTAATAAGAATCCGTTGATCTCTTTAAAATATGCATTAAAGAAGAAAATTTAAGTATTTTCAACAAATAACCTGCAGATTATTTTATAAGAATACACTACAAGATATTAGGCGGATATTATTTAGAGAAAAAAACATAAATTTATGCTTTATTTATTTTAAAATATTGGAGAAGCGCTTGAGTTAAGTTGGAAAATTTATTGTGTGATAATAATTTTTAAAAATATAAGATTAATATTTTACTTCTTTTTTATTTTTACATTCAAGGTGTGGCATTGGTGCTTGCCAAATGGACGTCAGTTCAGTTTCCTTTGCCCGAATGGTACAGTGTTTAGTCAAACTACTCGCGTTTGTGACTGGTGGTTTAAGGTATTCAAACTATTTAATATACAAGATTTATAAACGCATACAATTGTCTTGAACTGAAAAATAATTTCGATTCTCTTTTAATTAATCTTAATATTGCAGGTCGATTGTAATGATTCACCGAGACTTTACGGCAACAACGACGAGCTTTACAGAGATGTGAATGGAAATAAAATCTAACAACTTCTATATTTTTTATAAATAGTTGTATGTATATTAATAAACTTTTTTACATATAAGCTTTTCTCGCGAACGCGTAACACCATCGAAAGTATAACTCGGTAAATGTACATGTAAAGAAAGGTGAAAGTAACACGCGAATCCCTAGTTTGCCGATGCAGGAAAGTAACAGAGATGCCTGCTTTATTTATCGCTGTTAAATAAAAAATAGAGTTTGCGAAAAGGATTAACATTTTTTTTTTGTGATTCTATAAATTGAAAGATTATATTTTCACGAAACTGAAAAAGTGCTTCGTTTTTAATCGCACGTTCCTAGCGCTACGAAAGTTTTGCACGAAATTTCCGAAAAGTATCCATCAAAATGTATATTGCAAAAAGAAATCGTAAATTAAAAAATACAAATCTCTTCTAACAGAGGAATTAATTGAAAAATTATCGCGAGACCGAAGAAACTCTGCTGTCTGCGACAAGAGCGTTAAATTAAACTCATGTCCGACAATTTCTTGGCATGATTGGACAATAGAAAGTGAGAGCTCGTTGTGGCTGACCAGCCGAACCCCACCCTCTTCTCTATCTTTCTCTCTTAGATACTAGTACCGATGTTACAATTTTACGTTTACAGTTTGCATGCGTATCTCGTTACTCGGAAACACCCATAGCGTTTTAGCTATCTCTTTCGTAATTTCGACCTCTTGATCCAGGAATATGCTTAATGCAATTTTACAGCTCTTTACATCACGTAATCATTTTATTCGAATATTTCTGAAGAATATTTCATTAAATTGTCAATGTAGCTTTTATTGTCGTCGATTCATTAGACTTGGTTACAGAATCTTCCGCATAAAAATGCATTTTTACATAAAATCCCAAGGATAACACGATCAAACGACTATTCCGTTAAATGCAGGAGATCTTAACCGTCGGCGGTAGTAAAAGTGACAGGAGAATTGATCGACTTCTACTTTTAATGCACTATTTGCGATGTCTCCGGTCGGTTGTACTCCGATATAAACCGAAGAGAAGATAGGAAAATTGTAAATTAAAATATTAAATTAAAACTCAGTCGGGTGCAGCAAGATTTATATCGATGTAAGATAATTGGGGCATGGAAAGCGCGCAGTTATGTTTGTCGGAGATAATGTTGCGCTCTCGTATTAAATAAATCAAATTGATTTATAAAAATCATTAAGGACAACAACCTTTCCACGAGCGATACAAAAAACACCGAACCTGATTTTACGTACTTCGACCTTCCGCGCGAAGAAAGCCTACGATTGCGAATAAGTATAGTAGCGAGTCGCAATTCGAGCAAAAAGAGGAAAATGGAAAAAAAACGACGAACGAGAAGCATCGTCCTTGGTGATAGAGGAAGAAAGGACTCGTCGACTTCGTCGAGTGGCCAAGAAAGCGTTATGGACCTCGTACAAACCTGTGACACGAGGCCAGACACTCCTTTCTGTAGCGAGTAGGATCTTCCATTTCGGCTTCGCAAATTATCGATGAAATTTCTAAATCTTTCAAGAAGAAAAACTTCACAGATTGAAGTTCAGCTCGGTGTTTGTAATTTATTTGATTCTAGTAATTAGCAGCTAAGGCAATTGCATCTGCTCGGTTGACAGCAAAATTTATCTCTAGTTCATTTCTATGTAGTTTATATCCAAAAGATGAGAAACTGTAAATGTTAAAGTGTCAGAATTTTTCCCCTTTAACTAGCAGAATAAATCATGTGTACACCATCTGAATATAAGTATTTCAAGATAAATTAGCAAGATACATTATCGATTAGACTTTGTGTATTACAATACAAATGCAATGAATCTTTTGCCTGATGCGACATGACGTAATGTCGAGAATATGACAATTCTTACGTACAACCACTTTATAACCACAATTATTACGTTCCTGAGGAAATCTTCACACCTGTATTGTGATAGATGACGTATTGCTATTTTCCTTAAATGTCATTCGTCAATAAGTAGCATGCAAATTTTCTGCGTGTTTAATGACATTAACGGTGCTTTAATCGCGCGATTGTCGCCTGGAGATCCGGTTACTCCCTTTCGGTATCGGCAACGCTATCCGCTTGATCCGCGGCCATGAAGGTAATTTATTGAAAACTCGATGACGACCGTGCGCGGTGTCGCCGTTGTACGAGGATTACGAAAGATTCGCCACGGAGGAGAAGCAGCTTCCTACATTTCACCAGGATTCGCCGCGGTGTCGCGACGCGCGGAATCATTACCGCTTGGAAACATCCCCGAGGCATGCGTGTCGCCTACGACTATTCCCAGCATCCTTTGTCAAGATATTAACGCCCGACGTTCCACTTTCACTCGGCTCTTCTGATTGATCTCTCATACGTATCCTTCGTGGTATGCACGCTTCAGGTTTCAGGTCAGTGACAGATGACGAAGGGACCGGCGACGGATACGGAATACCCTGAAGGCAATGAGAGACCTTTGATAAAACGACCTCTCCCCATTCTTCAAATACAGCGCAAAGCAACCGTGACAATAGGTGTCGAATACAAATGTCATAAAAATTCTAAAAACTATTCATTTAACCGATTTCATCCACTCCTATCTGTCATCTAATCGCGATTCGATCGTTCACGAAGCCCGAGCGAGCCAGCCGATACCTAACGCACCACCCATAATTGTCAAGAATAATCAATTGAAATCAAACAAATCGCGACTATATATAATCATTCGCATGTGTCAGTGTCGTTGTAATTACACGTCCGGGTGGTTGATTGCAAGGTACAGCCGTGGATCGATCTGGTGACTGTCGCGGGCTGAAAGCGGGCAAATATCACGATTGCGTGCTGCCGCACGCAGCAATGACCTTAACAGCATCGATATCGAACCTACGGGCTACGAGCACGAGAGCGTCTCGTTCTGTCAGGTGGCGACGCAGGTGTCTTTCTACGTGCCGTGCCTGCTCGCCAGCGCACGTCTCTCTCTCACGTGCCTTTCTCTCCCATGCCAGTCTCTCTAGGTCCTCAAGTTACCTCCAGTTACCTCCAGTGGAATTACGCCTATGCCCGGTCAGGCCCGGGAGGACGCCAATGCACCGCTCGACTCCCTCCTCCGGCCTCCGTCGTCGGTCGTAGAAAGCTCTCAACCTGACGATGGTGGTCGGAGCTCGGAGCGCAACGCTCCTGCTGGTGGCTTTTCCACTTCCATCGCGCAGTCTTCTGGCCGGACCGGACGCCGCGCATCTCGCCCTGCACCCGCACTCGAAAAACTCGTCGTCCCGTCTTCGCCGTGTCCCACCGAAAAACCGCACTTTCCGGGCGAGCACTTTTCCGGGCGCGCGCCACCAGTTAGTTTCGTTCGACGAGGTGCCCGTACCTCACATTCGTAGTCGTACGGTATTTT
>NW_017305884.1:3486416-3511469 GCF_001594115.1 Trachymyrmex septentrionalis
ACCGAAAAACCGCACTTTCCGGGCGAGCACTTTTCCGGGCGCACGCCACCAGTTAGTTCCGTTCGACGAGGTGCCCGTACCTCACATTCGTAGTCGTACGGTATTTTTGTGAATTTGCATTTCAAGTGCCAGTCGATGTGAGGACGGTGGGTTTCATGAGGGATTAGCGAAAAAACGAGCGGAGCCGAGAGAGACAGGTTTGATCGCCTTTTCATCCGTTTGCGTTGTCCGCTACGAATTACCGTTTGCGTTCTCCGCTCTCAGCAGCTGGAGCTCGAGCAATCGAGAAGATACCGAAATGGTATATTCTGGAAAATACGGATTTTAACTTGTTTCTATATTTCAGAAGTAAGGCTCTCGCAGCTATTGATCTCGAGAAAATTTTCATAACGTTGAAATGTTCATAACGTCGAACGTTGTTTGTACAAAACGTTTGTACCTATCCTACGGTGAAACGCACTACGTACCTATATATGTTTTATTAATTTCCAACGTTATATCGGATACCTGTGCGCTCCTCGCAAAGCAAAGAAAGCGAAGCGCCACGACATTTCGTCGAATTTAATGAAATTTGTATAATGAAATTTGTTACCTCACCGACCCTAATTACAGTGTTTATTTGGAAGGAGCTCTCGACTCCAGACTGCAGTCAAAATATCATTGTTCTCTTGCGACAGTTCGTGCGCGTTTCGTTACGTTAAAAAATGCTGCATCTTCATTATTTGTCGGTTATACAAATAAAGTAATAAACTGCTACAGAGTATAAATGATACGCGGCTGATGATTCGGATTCATCTGGGCGAGCAGAGAAAAGGATCTATAAAAATGAGGAACGCGCAGAGCATTAAAGCGAGTCGCTTCGAAGACTGCAATAAAGACAGGACTTTCGCTACTTCTGTCGCATCCTGTGCGCGCCTTCCTGCCCCGTCTCGTCGTTTTTTGCATCACGATAGCAATGACAACGAGAGCGAACTGGTTTTATCACTGAAATTTTGCCACGTCCGATCGCTCTCCATGAATACGTTTCCGCTTGAACGAGTCGACGCGAAATCGAAAGGGTCGCGCGAAATTCCACTCAAAATAGCGCGCGATAACGCAATTTTCTTTGCGTAATGTTTTTCCAACGCAAGTAGCCGAGCAAATATTCGTTCCAGCGAAGTCACGAATTTCTAATCTGCCCGTCGGGAATCGCGAGATATAACGAGAAGAGAGTTCGTTCGGCTTAAAGACGTATACTCGGTCGCCGCACACGTGTGCACACACGCGTGCATCCTCTCCACACACATCGCAACGACACGCACGCATCGAGTACGCGCGCTCGCTCCTTGAATCTTATTCCCGCTGAAAAACTTTCGTCGGTCTTACGGTAATTTATTCGTTTTTACCAGCAGGAAATAAATCATATCCTCGCAATGAAATTGCGAGGGAAAAAAAGTTTTTCGTTACGAAAAGGAACTCTCTGACGAGATATGTAAGTAGGTGAGCGAAATAATTAGCTAATTTGTAATCCCCTCTTCTATTTCTCGCACGTATGTTGATACATTAATTATTGCAGTCTCTCGCCGTCTGTATGAGAAAACCATGAACCGATATAATACCTTCATCGATTTATAGAGTAAAACATTTCTCGAACGCCTTAACTTTCAATCGAATCACGATAGCATTCGCATTCGTTACGTTTTTATTGTGAGTTTTTATCTAAATCAAGAATTCTCACCTCATACAGTCGACGCTACTTCATCGATTAGACGAAATAAGTTTTCCGTAACCTCGAACGGTATCCCAATCGACCGTTCTCTCTCTCTCTCTCTCTCTCTCTCTCTCTCCCCCTGCCTTTCTTTACCTGTGTAATTCATCGCCTCGCTCCGTCCAATGCGTTCTAACGCGTCCACGTTCACTTTCAATCGGTGGATTCCGCGAGGCGATTGTACACACGTTTGAAAGTGAATTTAATTTACGTGAGAAGCGCGTTAGACGCGACACGCCTTTACAGCCTCCTCTTAATGAAATTCGACCTTTTTTCCAATTCCATCTATTCGTTATTTGATTCTATTAAAACACATCGCGGCGCACAGTTCCACTGCTCCTCTCACAAAGGGAAAGAATCTATTCTTTTCAGAAGAATGCTGTTAACTGCAATAACAAATATAGTTTGTTGTTCACCAACTTATTTTGTTATCGTATACTAGTTCAGAACGTATCCCAAATCGCATGAAATATGGGTGAGTTTTTTAATTCATCGGTTGATCAATCGCATTTGCGCACAATGCGATTGATCAATCGATGAAAAACTCGCCCTGTTTTAGAACTATTTCCAAAATATTTCATTGCAGGATTTAAAATATTTCATGAAATTTTTCATGAAATATTTTTGAAATACAAATATTGTGTGAAAAAAATCAAAGTTTTTAAAATATTCTTTTTTTTTTGGTAATATTTGTATATTTCTAAAATAATTTTTGTAAAATATTTTGAGATGTTTACAAAATATTTTTGAAATATTTCATTGAAAACATTTTTTTTTTTTAAATGATTCACGTAAATATTTCATGCTGTGTGGAATTCTTCGAAAAAGAGCAGACTATTGAGACGTTAGAAACCATCGGTATCTCAATCGATCTTCCAACAGTCCCAACGTTCATCACGATTATTCAATTTGTATCGATTCCCTCGATTTCTACAAGAACCACACAGGGTATCCCATATGTCTTCTGAACGGGCCGGCAATACCGCAATATGCATAAGAATTTTCGCCGCGCGCAAACTTCGTTGTTACGTAATTAAAAAAGTTTCGTAATCAAGCGGCCCGCGACCGGCCGATTTTCTCGGCGCGCCGATGCTTTGGTGCAACATGACGCAGGGTGCAGCAGCAACCGCGGGTACAGTAGCATCGACAGCACGTGCTCGCCCGTTTGCGGGTTCTTTTTCATAAACAATATTGCACTGTGTGCCACGGCGTTACGACATAATCCACGTCCGTCGTCGCGGGCAAGCGCGAGCGCGAGAGGCGGTCGGCTTTCTCCCGACACGCCGGCGGAAAAATAAACGAACGGCTTCGCCATAATCGAACGAACCAGGGTAGCCTTACTGCTGATCGGTGTGACTTGCGATGATGAAGCGAGAAAAAGTCCGTTTTCGATCGGTAATTAATGAACGGCCGCGGATTCGCAGCGGAGGAGCACTGACGATTGACGTGGGAAACACTTTTACCGTACTCGCAGAAAATGCGCTTGAGAAAAGTGAAGCCGCAACAAAATAACTTCTATTTGATCACCGCAGTAATTATTGAGGTACGCTTCAATTGGAAATAATTACACGGGAGATACGCTTACGAGCGGGGATAAATAAAATTTTAATCACCACGATGGCGTTAGGAGCCTTAACTGTTCGGGGATATACGGGGGTATACGGTAACTGTTACTTTATTACCTGGTATCCGCCGGCACGTCTCGCTGTAAATAACCTCTTGGAGGATAATCGCATTCGCGGAAAGGAGAATTAATAAGTGAGAAAAAATAGCCCGGGCGAAGCCATATGAGCTCGAGGAATGTGTATATAATACGTATCCCCGAGTAGCACACAAATAAGAATAACGGTGCAATAAGTTACCGCTAATTTCTATAAAGCAAAAAATCGTTGTAAAGTCATTATATTGTTTAGGCATGGATTTATTTCACGTATCTCAGTTGAACATTTGATAAATGTTCCGATACAACCCAGACAGCAGACGTCATTAATAGAACGTATATGAACGCGCTCTAAGAATATTCGTAAAATTACATTCTTAAAATGTTTCTATGAACGTCTTTAGAAGTTTGGTATGGGAATATTTCGATTTATCCTCGTTTTTAGAAAAATGATTTCTGTCAAACAGTTTAGAAACAACGACATTTAATGAGAACAAAAAGATATTTCTTGCGTATGATTAATTTCGCAAATTTCTATGACATTACATCCGATTTTCAGAAAGATTAAAACGATCAATTAATAGTTGCATTAATAATTTTTACTTATTAAGTGTGTTCAGCAAAAAGTTACTATAATTAATACAATTATTAATCAATCCTTTTTAATTTTTTTTTTTTTAATCAAACGTAATGTTGTGTCATAGAGATTTTAAAAATAAATCGTACGTGCAACAAGTATCTTAATTGTTTGATAGAATTAGATTTCCAAAAGCTCGCCCGAGGACAAATCGAAATTTTGATCAGCACTTTCATAATAAGATAACCAAATTGGCGATCGTGTCAACGAGTAAAAAGTATGTCACACGTCCTTCATGCGACGTTGCGAGAGTCTACTTCCGATAAATACTCATTTATTTTGCAAGCTGAATGTTTCGTGATGGGCAAAAATAATGAAATAATTTACTAATGGTTACCGTAGAAAGACGTATGTTTGCAATTAACGCAACAATGGATCGTTTGAAGTATCTTGACGTTGAGTTACGTACAAACACATTGAAGAAACTGTAGAAAGCGATAAACTACATTGTATGTCTTATACAATAAAATTTATAGTGCGGTAGGAAGCGTCCGTAAAATATCTCTTATATGGACCCCCATCGGACCCTCATTGTGCTCTCCTCTCTAACGAACAATCGTTCGCACGGAATAGGAAGAGTAGGAAGACGATGGCGGTGCACCGACTTCACGACACATTAATCGCACTAATTATACACGAAGCACAAGCCTCTTCTTCAAGGGAGAAATTCGTAGGAGACGGATTCGTCCAATTTTTCATTCTTCGCCCACTCTTAAATAATAACTTTCGAATAGTCTCGCCTTTATCAATTATCAAAACATCTATCGCGCGTTATTCGCACATTGCACTTACGTAAAAACCGTAATGAAGCATGCAGGGCTATTTATTATATTGATGTTAATAGTCAATACGTGGAATTGATATATACATCGAGAACCTATCAAATATATAATTTTTACATCGATAATTTTAGTAAAACTAATCGAATAAACTCACAAGATTTGTTTTCTTTAGTGACCACTGTGCCGATATTATTTCTGTATATAGGAATTGATCTTACACAATAAATTGGCAAAACGACGCGACCGATGGTTTACGGTCGAATAAATGTTATTCTCAACCAAGAGTGAAATCATTTATTCCAAAGCCGGTTCTCGACGTCTCGACGAAACACTTTCTGATCGACTCGACCGACCGAATTCTGAACGTTGCTCAATGACAGTTCCTAATCAAAATTAAAGTATTAGTTGAATTTCAATCAACTCGCCGAAGACACGTTTTACGTGTATCGAATTTAGAGTCATAGCAATTAATTGATAGAAATAACGGCGATTATTCTCATTATTCGCTTTATTGCGCAAGCGAATGATCTACGATAAACGATACCGATTACTTCAATTCCGTGGTCATTGGAGCGTACGTTAAACTCTGAATGCAGGTGATAGAAGCTAATTTCTGAATACCATCGTGACCGTAAGCCATTTACGTGTTTCATGTACTTATTCATTAAATTGTATTTTGTCTTAAGGAAGAAGTTAGAGTAGTTAGTATTTTCTTTATGTAAATTATTAATACATTGCTTATCGTGAGTAACGTAAACTCAGTACCCTCGCAGAAAGCACATAAATGGATTATGGAAGAATTTCTAAATTCTAATAGGAGAAATCGTTCTAGTGTTAGAACGGAAGCTTTGGAATGTGGAAATGCGATATACTGGTGAGATATAATAATTATAATATTTTTAATAAATCATTTTTTTAAGTAGGAGAATTAAGAAGAAACATTATTAAGACGGATCACATGTTTCATGGTTGTTTATTTAAAAAAAATAAACAATTAGTTCTAATAAAATGTTCTTGACAAATCAATTCTAATCTTTCTGTCGCGATATAATTTTATTTAACGTTATACATTTCTTTGATTTATATTGTCTAATTATAATATTAATAATTTTATAGGCTCTGCCTATCTGTTCAATATTTTAAACTTCAAATCATTTTTGCATCTTCAGATGCGTTTCTATATTTAAATATAAAGTCTTTCATAAATATACATTCGCGAAGAAAACGTTAAGATCTGCTCGACGCGTATTTACTTCATTCCAGACACAGCTGCGCCGAATTTTGTTTTGGTCGTAGCGCTCAAAAATTTCCAATGCGGCCCTGGCGTTCGTCCAAGCAAGTTCAACGTTTCATACTCCGCAATCAGATAATAATCTAATTTACGAAAGATTTTTTTTCCACGCGCACGCACGATCAACAACTCTCATTGTAATTATTAACGTTTGTTCTGCATGCGTTTGCTTTGCACAATCGTATACACTTTCTACCTACAAGGCAAACAATGCCTTGTAACTAATGCAACAAACACCCTTCCTTCGCTGGATGGATAGCAAGATTAAAATAGCGAGAAGCATTTTATTCGTGACTGATTTATTGATATGACGAATCGCAATTGGATTAGATCCATTTTAAGTAGATCTGCTTCACGAAGATATAAACGTTCTAGAATATACGAGGTGTGTCTGACTTAAACTGCCTTTGTTCACTGCTCTGTTGAGAAAACAAGCAAAGTATGCTACAAAAAGTCTTTACTATATGTAAATATTTTTAAAATTTATTTTATTGCTTTAATATTTCACAAAATATAGAAATTATTTACTTTTTAATTAGAAATTTTACAAAACAAAAATATTCATAAAATATATTTTTCTCAATATCTCTCGATATTATCTTTTTCACACGTCGCTTTTTATGTAAATTTCGGCTATGAAAAAAATTATTATCATAAAGTCACACAATTAATTATAGAAACATAATATACATATAATCTTATATTATTTCCATTGAATTTTAATAATGCTCGTTAATGAGAGAAAGAACAACATTCTGGAAAAGCGAAAAAATTTTCTTGTCAGAATTTCGCAATATGTATTCGCATTTTTTTAATTAACTTCTCCCATTATTTCTCCCATTGTATTGCGTTGTAGTTGGCATCAGTGCATAATTTTTCTCGATCGCCGATTAATTCAATAATACAGTTTAGAGCGAATATTCGCATAGAACGTATGAAATGAAAGTTTGTTGTGTTTCGGCGTATTACATTTTTAAAGGCTATATTTTGTAACCGCACCACAACGTAATGCTTAGCACCGTTCGAAAACGTTTGTTTATCATAACAGGGAAAAATGTATAAAAGTTTATAAATTATTAGAGGAAATTAATTAAAAATATCGAAGTTCAAATTTCTCTTAGAATATTTTTTACTTTCAATTTAAAAAATAATATAAATGTTTCTTTTTCTTTATAGCTGTTTTTTAAAATTAATATTCTATCCAAGATTTTTTTATTATTCAAGTTTTAAAGAAAGAACATAAATAATTCATGAGAGATTGAGAATTTTTAAAGCATATTTTTTTGCTACACTCGTGAAGTTCGATTTAAGAAGGCGAATCAATTGAGTAACTGTCATCAGCCATCACTTCCGGTGACCTTTAGTGGACGTCGATGACCGTTACTTGCTGATCGTAACATAAAGTAACTAAGATAACGTTACTACTGACATATCTCATATGTATCTTAATAAGAAAAATTCTGTCGATGCGTTCCATAAATGATAAAAATCGAAACAAATATAAATCGTACTTAGATCGCATCTCTTATTATTGCAATGTATAATTAATAAATTGAAGTTTCCAACGACATAATAATTCTCCGTCACGCATTAAAGTTATGTTTACACGGTAAAATATTGCATATCTATTTATCTAATATAATGCATACATATATGTGCCACAGGAAATAGATAAATGCAAGATATAAAAGAATTGAAAGAAAATAGTAAATTATATAACAGCATGATTACGAAATATACAACTCCTAACATATTTTGCTAACTAAAACTTGTGTTGAATAAAGATTCATTAGTTTTATTACGATCCTGGTCTAGTTTGCACAGCTTCCGAATGAAATTGATCATTGATCTGGGGAAGACTTCCCATACTGCCTGAGAACTCGTTCTCCGCGTTGTGACACAAACAAAAGGAACAATTACGAAAACTTGTGTAACTGAATAATGCAGTCTTGTATGCAGCGTGTGCAGGAGGTATCCTCTCTCTTTCTTTCCTACTTTTACAAATACGATAAGAATCTGTTTGAGAACTGGAGCGCGATAGCGCGCTTAATTAATGCGAGCATGTACGGCACATTTCTGTACGGAAAACTGAGAAGAACGTAGGAATTGCGCGTATTTACATTCGAAAATCACGTGCCGTCTCTCTGCTTAATTAAAAGCGATAGGCAAGGATATGGATTTGCATCCTGTTGCGTATCTCACTTAGATCGTCGTAATTAATTAATTTGTATTAATCAAATACCGGACATACCGTAATTTTATAATCTTATATAGTCATTGATAAACCTAATCTCAAATTGATTAAATTCGATGACTCAAATCTCATTAATAGCTAACTGTATAAGTCGTAACAAGTGTATGACCATCATAATACATTCATGGCATGTTACTATTCACAAGTCCACGATTGGTAATCTAATTTGGTACTGAAAGGTTGCAAGGTTACTTTCACCAGACGAGAAGAGAAAAAAAAGAAATAAAATCTTAAGAGCATGATGCCATTACGGAGTGTGAATTATTGACGATAATCGAAACTTCGTAAAAATCAAGGCCATCTGTTATATCTATACGAAGTGGCAATTTGTAACAAATTTAATGTTCAACTCAATGTTCAATAAACTTCACAAGTAAAAGTCGTGAGTACACGGAATACTACACGTGATGTACAAGATCTAAATGTGATGTGCGAGATTTAAAAATTCTAAGGCAACGAGATTTCAACCTTCTGGGTAAGAATACGAATCCGTTATTATTATAAGAACGCTGCAATAACTATCGCTCGCGTTGATGGTATAACATAAGTTATTAAACCAGAATATTACCGCATCGTGTACCTTCTTTGAAAAATGTTGCGAGTGCTCTTTAACACTATGTGCTCCGGGAGCATCGATAGGCTATGATAATTAGACATTCGCAATCGCTACTACAAAGTCACACCCGATATTACGTGATCGCGCATTTATATAACACCCGCATTATCCTTGCATTATATGGTTAGCAGTGGTGACAGCACAGAGAAAGTTCCTATCCGTTCCCATATGCTCGAGCACCTCTACAGTCTAGAACGCGGTGCTAAGGCACTCCGGCTTTGATTATGCTCGCCGATGCACAGTGCCGTGCGATTGTCATTCAATCACCCCGAAGAATTCGACTGTATTCGACTAATATTTCGCAACCGTCCGGAGAAACCTCTCCGTCCCCAAAAATGCCTTGAGCGAGACAAAAATTGACGACAAAGATATTTACAAAAACGTCGCGCAAAATCGAGAACTTTGGCACTTCGATATAAAAAAAGCAGTATTTTATAAATTACATTTAATCACATTTAATTACTAAATTACATTTTAATTATATCCCATATACGCATACTGTAATTTTATTAAAATTAATAATTCTTTATAGATTATACATATATTAACATATTTTAGTAAAATGGTAAATTAATATAATTCTCTTTTAAAATTTTATCAAAAAAAATTATCTTTAAAATGAAATTAATTGGAACGCAGATCAATTTACTAATTAAATAATAATTATTCCATTACATAATTAATGTAACTAATTTATTTGTTACAGTGCCAATATGCGGGAGAAACGATGGCTGCTGCTGCTCGCTCTGTATGGTAAGCTAATTTCTATAGAAGATCTGACGATCCTTCGTTTCTCGACGATCATGATTCCCCGACACTAAACGGAGCTTAGCGGAACTTTTACTCGATTTCTACTATTTTTCGAAATCCTGTTTAACGTTCCGCAAAAGAAAAAAAATCTCTTCTCTTGTCCATCTCACAGTCCGTTGTGATGTCGAAGTCCTTAGTATTTTTGGACTTTCCACGGCTGCGGTGGAATGTCGAAGAGACGAGTGGACGACCTTCTACACCCGAGAATTTTATATCGCATGTAAATCGAGTCTCAACGCGACTTCTCGTACAATACAAAACAGTGATTGAAACAGCCTTCCATAATAAACAAATGAAATTGAACAAGACAATACAATGAAGAGTTAAGTCTATTGATATTAGCGTAGATAAGACTCGGCAGCTATTTATAGTATTTTAACATTTTGTGTATAGAAAAGCAATTAGAAAACTAAAAAAAAAAAAGTATAAACTTTTCTTTCACAGTTTGCTCCCAGTGTAAGTGTTAATTAAAAGTTAATTTAAAATTTGTTTCTGAAATTTAAAAAATAGCGGATTACTTATATATAATATTAAGTAGTCCATGAAAATTAAATATGCCGAGGACAAAATGATCACCATCAACCAAGGAACGACAGATTATTCTTTAAAAATTACATCAAACACATTTGGTATTCGTATTGCGATTCATGGCTACGTGCGATTCGCAAAAACGTTTTACAGAAAAGTTGCACGAAGGAAGAGGGATCTGTTGTGAATGCCAAGAGATTTCCTTTGTCTCGTCGCGAAGCATGAAATGTGTAATCTTGAGAGTCCGAAAATTCCAGATATGATACTCGGCAGACACAAGCATTAACGTCATCCGTTTTAGTAGCGACAAAATAAAGCTGAAATCCGATAAAAACAGAATTCCATGCCAAGATTGCGTTGTGGCTGTTTGCTAACGCTGTGAAGTCGCTATTGACCTGTTCTCTGTCCATAATACTCATTAGAGCGATTTATATCAGTCACGTGACACTGTGTGTTAGCATTTAGAATGCTTTCTGACATTTCCGCCGGTTAGGCAACATACAATTTGAGGTCTTTAACCACGTTTAAAATCATGAAATAATTTAAATTACTGTTATTGCATCGTAAAACTTTTACGATAATGGGGGACGCTATATTAATCTTATAGTGACGAACATAACGTTGACGACTAACGTCTGATCATCGTTACGCATCGACGTAGGACGTAAAACTTGCAAGTAAATGCGTTTCGTGTCGCATCATAATTTCTTAATAAAAAATTATCGCCAAGGCGAAAAAAGATTCCGTCACCGGCGTGTCACGCCCTTCGAGGGAAGAAAATGTCAGATCATTCCCATTCGATCGAGACTACGCGTCGCCGATAGACAATTGAATGAAGCAATTTGTTTATACGCCGACGTAGAAATAGCGGTAACGATTTCGTCATGAAAACCGACTTATCGTATAACGTTTACAAAGAGGGAGAACGCCCACGTTAACATTTCCCACAAACGGAATGCGAGCGTGTTCCCATATAATTCATTTTTATGCAACGCCAACCCGTACGGCGCGGCTCTTTATCGATCGCAGCCTGGAAAAGTATGATCCCGTTATACGATCGCCGGGCCTACAGTACATTTTCAACATCACCTTCGAGGACATCCACTTTCCGGTCCACAAGCCGCGTTCACGTTGTCGCGCAACCCTAATCGATTCAACGAAGGCGCGAACGATCGTTTTTACGTATGCCCGACAATCGTCTCGAAAATAACGGAAGCAAGGTATAAGAAACGTATGATCGTAAAAAGCAGCGATTGTAAGTCCTACAGAAATTATTAAACGGTTACCTGGCTGGCGGTTTTCTATATTCCAAGTTTCATTAATTAATCCAGTAATATGTGTTAGCGGCAGAATTTATTTATAGCAATCCTTACTTTTCTCCGTCTTCGAGAAACTAAATCCGATACATTCGCAGCGTGTGAATTATCGATTGCATCCATCTATAAAGATATATAACGTAGAGAGATAAGCCTTATATAGAGAGAGTAAAAGAGTTTCTGCCTTAATTCGCGCTTCACGGACTATATCCATACCTTGCATCTTAATTTCTCCAGCCGCTGATTCTCAAAATAGCCTTGAACTACTTCAAAATAGTCGCAAATGTGATTTAGGAGCAAGGCTTCTATGCCATTAATAATTAGAAACAGTATTTATATATATATAGCATCGCTCGTTTATTTTAGAGCAAATTTAAAGACAGAGATGGAAACAATGAATTTGACTAAAATAAAAAGTCATAAATAAAAACAAATAAAAGAGACAAACATAAGAATCTATAATACTAAGAGTAAAAATGATGTATTATATAATTTCCATAATTGATTGAAGATTAACGCAGCATATTTGAGCTTATAACATATGTGACTCATATATTGTACACAAATCAACAAAACGTGAAAAGGAAACGATCAATTGATTCGACAGCCTTGATCCGTTTAAGAACAATTACCCAACCAAATACGCTCGCTCGGTGAGAGAAAATTGCAACACTTATGTTGGGTTCTCACCATACTCCGCGTCTAAGTTTTGCAACGCCGACGCTTCTTCGCGATTTACGTAATTTGTGGATGGCCTTTTTCCTTAATGTATCAGACGACTCATCGGGGCCATCGATACGCCTCAGGCGAGCAAACCGAACTATTTTTACCTCGGACGTGATTAGTCGCGCAACTGTCATGACTTCTACTCCCACGATATCTAATGATTATTAAATATACATTAATATATTTTTTTACGTTTTTATGAATAACAAGATTGCTTTTCCCAGGAATTCTATTGGCCCACGCTGTCTCCGCAGCACTCAAGACCAGGCCAAAATTTAAGATTGCGACAACTTCCACGACAACGACGACCACCAGCACAACCGAGGAACCTCAAGAGGAAGAAAATGATCAGGCGAATTCGGAGGTATGTGAAAAAGACAACCATATTAAGTACAGATCACAAAGTAGTACAATTAATTCATTGTTATTTAAGGATATTTGATAAATCAATAATTATATAAATCCTGAGGTGTTATGTTTTCAAATTTGAGCACGATTTTGCATCAACTAAGAACTCGACATACAATCTTAGATTAACGATTGTAATTAAAATAATTTTGATAAATTCAATTTTGAGTTTTGACACAAATAGAGTGATAAAAAAACAAAACACTTTGTTAATTTTAACACAAATATTCCAACTGTATTGTAGATAGGAGTAAAAAAATGGATTTCATGTAACTTGCAATTTACTTCTATTATCGAACTGGAATTCCTTGTTTCAAATCGTGCAATCGTGTCGTTCAGATGGCACGACGTAGGCGAAACATAATCCTTTATCGATCGTTGCAAAACCGACGCCACAGTCACGATGATCGTGTACCAAACGAGTTCTCATTTCGCCAATGCTTCTTTGCGAATAAAAGGAAATGTCACGAACGCAACGCAACGTAAATTAACTGGTAATACATCTTGGAAGCAAGGAGCTCATTGACCACCGTGATAATACGATAAACATCGCCTGTCTCGTTCCAAATCACGAAGACAGCACTGCGTAAACTTCTACGTCGCGTAAATCCGGTTTAACACCGGGACTCATCCGTATCTGCATCTGCGAAGGCGCCGTAGCGCTTTGATTAATGTATGTCGGCGTCAAATCAATTAACGCTCAAGTAAACTCGACGCTCGACAGGTTCACCTTCGTATACAAATGAACAAATGTGACATCATATCGAACTCGAGTGCCCATAAATATCGTATCAAACTCGAATGCTCATCGCTAATCATTATAGCACGACTTCTTCAAGCGTGAAATAACTTTTCTACAAGATACCGGTCTATCGGACGCGCTTTTCCGTCCACGATACGGAAATTGTCATTATAGCAAAATCGGTATTGAACCCCGTGGGCTCCGTATTTCCCGTTGAAAATAAAAGCCATTTTATAAAATTTGATACAGTCATATATTGGGTTGTCGGAAAAATCGCACGACGCATTTTTCAGAATGTATATATATACAATATCTTCGTTAAAAATGAACGAAATTTAAATGTTAAAAAAACATTTTAAAGTTTAAAGTCCCTACTTTCGGTAAAGCTTCCGGTATTTTTTGAGTTTACGTAAATTTGGTCATTTTTACATATAGAAGACTGCCAGCTTAGAAAAAAATGAAAAACTTTCTTCTCACTTTGTAGGACTGTAGCATGCCTAAAAAAATTTGAGGACAATTCCGACTATCTATCGTGAAAGCTTGCAAAATTTCCTTGCAAAATCGCTTTTTAAAAATATTCCAACGATTTTTTGTTACTGAGTTATCGCGGATTAAATAAAAGGAGTATTTTGATTTTAATTGCTCATAACTCCATTAAAAAACATCGTGACGTAATTATTAAAAAACAGATTGTTAAAGCTAAAGCTTTTCTCTATCGAATGGTGTAATTGAATGTAGGATATATATAAATTTGAATAAAAAAATGTAACAAAAATACATCATGACTTTTCCGACAACCTCATATTTAGTAGTAAACTAATTTCAAATGTTTCCAATACTGTCTTTAACGTTATACACATGACACACAAAAAACTTAAGCAATAAGGAAACCAATGTTGGATTTGCGACTGCTTATGTCATGGCCTTCTCTACTGTGACTGGCCAATTTGCTTACTACTTACTGCTTAAATTTTTTTGTACGTCATGGTCCTTAGTTAAAATCGCGAAAAAACTGCGATATTCATTTTTTACTTTCCAGACGACAACAGTCGCGATCGAAACTAACGGAACGACTGGGCACACTTTAACGGGAATTCCACAGATCGACTACATATGGGATCCGAATTTACCGCGCGAATTAAATGGCTATAATCTCAGTGATTATCCATTCTATAATAGTATACCCGAGGACATCGATTTCAAATGCGACGGCTTACACGACGGATTCTACGCCAGTGTGCCGCACAAGTGTCAGGTAATTAAAATTTAATTGCGCTTAATTATAGAAAATAGTATCTAGTCGAGAAAATAGTAGCGGTATCTTTGGAAAGAAAGTGAAAAGAAGTAATGCAAATTTTCAACGTCGAATAATGTCCGTTATAACAAGCAATACGTTCGATTGAAGTCCATTTATTAAAACATTATTAAAACGAGATGCTGCTACGTATGCAATTTTAAACAGATAATGAACGAGAATTACCTCTCCGTTAAAAAAAAAAAAAAAAATGTCAATTCAAATGCGACAAGAGGGAAATCAGTTGTCGCCTGAATGAGTTCTGAAGAAAGATCTTCCAATGTTTCCATCGCGTAATAAACAGGTGTCAATGATCCGAGAGCATTGCCTTCTAATTTCCAACGTCGACGGAAAACAATCATCATTACTCGAATCCAGTGATCGGTCGATGCCATCTATGAAAGCTTGATTGATAAGCGTTGACAACGACGCGGGCAACCACGAACGAAAGCGAGTTCTCGGGCAAGACGCGAATGCAAAAAAATGCGTATCGATTGAGCACACTTTTACCAATCATCGCATCGCTGAGAGCGATCATTTCACCGCGAATCTCAGCACGAACCCGAATCACGGGTTCGGCAAATAAAAGCGACCGATTGAGAAATCATCGTTGCAGATTCATTCGCGTCGTTTGAATGAAACAAAATTGTCTAGTTCTGGTGTTAATTACCGTATAGACAGTAAGCAGTAATTATTGTATATCTGTGTGTAGCAAACGCGAGGTATGAGTAATATTTATTATAGTACAAAATCGAAAAGATCAACGCCGTGCAATGCACCTTAAATCATCGCCGATTTTTGATACAATCTCATTCGTATGACAAAGATAGATCTCGATAATAGTCGTGTAATCGAAAATTTGTCACAAACATAAAACTGCCATAAATTATTGCTAGAGCCATATAATGTATCATTGTCATGTATAGGATATAATATATCATTGCGATTAATACGTTCGATAAAATTGAGGTAGTTGTATCTTTTCAAGGAGCGCCGAATAATTGGTAGATACACGATGAATTTTTCTATTGCAAGACTATTGTCTATTGCGAGAGCAACAAACTAGAAATCGATATCGAGAGTGAAAAATCTTTTTTGCCGTCCGCAAAGTAACAAGGTCACCGTGAAAAGAAGCCGAGGAAGAGGACTTTCGTGGTCTGCTACGCTTCCCGTCCCTGACCGTTCCGCGATTTACGTGCGCGCGACTCCTAGAATTGTGAAAGCGATTGCAAAGTAGCCCCTTTCCGACCGGACTCGGCTCGTTTTCTTATCGATCATTTTCGCGGGACTGCAGAACGAATGGAGCATTGTCATGCAAATGTAACGAGCAGGGTTCGTCGGCCCAGGACGTGCTCTACGCAGCGCGTAGAAAAAAGGACCGCCGGGAAGATCGGTCATCCTGTGTGCTTTGCGAAAGATTTGTCGCGGAAGAGAAATTGGGAAATGAGCAATTAATTCGTCACTCGCTTCCCGGAAATCACCTGCGATCGCTTAGATTATTTTCTAATCTTCCCAGTCTCGGGTAGAATTTACAATTGTAATGAATCCTGCTAATTAATACTCCCGAACGTGATCGATGTTACGTTGTTAACGTTCGCGGGGACAATAACGTTCATGTAACTGACGTTAGCGAGGATGCAAAAAGTTCGTATACGGAAACGCTCGAGTGAAGAAAGATGCGTTCTGAATAATTCTAACTCTAGTTCATGCAAATAACCATGATTTTTTTTTTTCTGCATTCGCCATAGGGAAGTCTCTCGACCAACTAAACATTTTACCGACTTTCCACCGTAATTCTTCAGAGTTGAAATTAGGATCGGAATCTTCGAAACGTACTGTATTAAATGTGTTTCGTTAAAATAAATGTAATTAATAATTTTGTTCGATGATTAATTAAATCGGTTAAATTTTTAATTATAAAATCTGGAAGGTAAATTGAAATAAGGATATTGAAATAACTTTCGGTAAAATTACAATGATTCTAACTATATAATTACAATGATTCTAACTATATGTATCGATGAAATTACTCCATAATGTACGTGCGTGAGACTCGTTAGACGCGCGATCAGACGTTCGATGATCGTTTGACATTTATGTAGATGTTACGAGTTGAGTAAGATTCATGATCTATTATTGGAATGATCAGAGCTAACTTCTACTCTTTCGCGAAGATCTCACAATCAGTGAAACGGTGCCGGACACTTATCGAAAGGATGTGCTCTGAATAATTCTAGATAATTCCCCTAGATAATTCTACGGCACTTTTTATACGTTCCAGATAATACCGCACACAGACGTGAGTTTTTTTTTTTTTTTTCATTCGTGACCATACTGTAGAACGTACGTTTATGCGACTCCGTGTGCAATTATTCGCACTCGCACATTCGCGGCCGCCGTGTGAAAGCTACGTCGGTGCCGCGTGCGCGGCAAGATCGCCCGCGTTCGTTCTCGGTGAAAAGTGTGCTGAAATCATCGTGTCGCCAACGTCTCGTTACTCCTAGAGGACGATCAACACAACGAATCTCGTGAGCGAGATTCGCGCGGGTCGAGGGAATCGAAGAGAGAACGACCGAGGCGCCTTCAAAAATCTCGAAAGTCTGACATGCGGCGCCGATTTGCCGCCCACTTTCACCCATCGATCGCGATTCGATTTCGTAAACGTCCAGCGTCAAAATTCATTCCGTATTCTTAATGGCCGTCGCAATTAACGTCGCCATTCTTATCGATACGGTAGACGTGTCGCGATAATTCTAACGTTGCACATATGTCCTCCCCCCCCCCTCAAGGTCTACCATCATTGTCTCTTTGGCACCCGCTATGACTTCCTGTGCGCCAATTTCACGGCGTTCGACCAGAAGACCTTCATCTGTCACTTCGTATCCGAGGTCGACTGCGCTAACTCCAAGAAGTATTGGCACAGAAACGATGCTCTTTACCAAGCTACTACAACTACGACGACTACTACGACCACCGTGGCGCCGGTCACTGTGCCGACCAGCAGAGCGTCTCCTGGACGTGATCGAATTCCACCTAGAAGAAGACCTCCGGCGAGAAGAAGACCCTACGATTATTACGAGGAAGATTATTACGACGATGAGTACGATCGCTCGCGAGATTTCATCGGCCGAGATGACTACGAGTACGACGATCGGAAGTACAGGCGGGACCGGGATCGCGAGTTCAGGGATCGGGATCGTGATCGTGACTTCCGCGATAGAGACCCGCCAGCGCGCGGTAGAGACGATAGGGATCGAGATATCGCTAGGGACAGATATCCGGCAAGAGGGAATAGAAGGGACCCATCCAGGTCGAGGGATCCGCTGGAGGATGACTCGAGACCTCGGGGAAGAAATCCGGATCAAGGTATCAGATCTACATCGAGAGAGGTAGAAGATTCGGATGTATACGATAGACGGCCGGAGTCGAGAAACAGGGATACCGATGAACGAAGATATTCCGATAAGAGGTGAGAACATGCCGATGTTGATCCTATCGAAAACCACTTCGACATATCTTATATATGCAACGATACTTTTAGATACCGTATTGTTCGAACGGTACACGCTTGCGAAACTTGATATTACATTCTGTTCACGTCAGATATAGAGATGATTACGACGATAAGGAACCTGTAGCACCTTCGGCGAGTGCGTCGTCTAATGCGGAAGGCCTGGTGAAGCCGGCTGCACCTAGTGCTTCGGTTTATTCGAGGCCACGAACACCACCAAAGATTAGACGGCCGGTACCACTTTCGGAACAAGATAAATATGCGTATAAAACCACTTCTGCGCAGCCAACAGGTAAAATTATCGGGAAAAAATTTTCAACGAAAAAGTTAGTAAATCGGTTTTTGAAAATAAAATTGTGATTAAAGAGGAGCCACGACGGCGACCGGCAGATCTGGCAGAGGATGACTATTACGATGATGAATTAGAGGATATCAGACCGAGCAGGAGACCACTCAGAAGAAGACCTTCGTACAGAGATAGAGACAGAGATAGAGATAGAGACTTCTATGAAACTCGGGATCGGGATCGTCCCCTCAGGTAAGGTAACGTACACAACACCGATAAAGTTATGTTCAAACTAAACTACTAAAAAAAAAAAAAACTCATATTCATAGATTTTAGTATTGCTTTAAAGAAAGAATAACTACCATTGTAATTAAAGCAAATATCATAATAAATCACTAATTTATTTGATATTCATTATATCAATTATCATTCATTATTCAATTGTATTCTCTTTTATTTTAATTACATTCAATTATATTTATTTTAATGATAACATCAAGAAATACATTGTTGATATAAATTATTGATAACATATTTTACCTTAAAAATTTTCGTATAAAATTCTAAAATTGCTTTCTCTTTGTAACAATTTCTCTTTATAAATATAAAAGGGTGTTGTGAAAATCAATCTACAAAAGTTTAATGCAACCATTGAACTTCATAATCATTAACAATAATTAATATTATAATTAATGATAATGATAATTAATTTTTTAGAACTCGCTATCATTCACCGCCGGAAGAAGCACGTCTCAGAACGCATCAGGATCGCTCGAGAGATCGTTACTATGATCGAGACAGAGATCGAAATAGGGATCGAGCCCTCGAGCGTGGAAAAGATCGCAGTCCCGAGAGATCCTCAGATCGCGATTCGCGAGGAAGGTCGCAAGATTCTGAAAGACAAGAACGACCGTACTCGTCACGGGTTCTCGATCGCGAGAGAGAAGCCGAACGATCACGATCCTCCTCGAGATCGAAGGATCTATCGGATACCACTGAAGCATCCAGAAGACCCAACTCGTACGATCGAACAACCGAGAAGGCCACCACTACAACCACTTCTATCACAACAACTACGACGACTTGTTTACCAGAACAGCTTATTCGTAAACCTGAAGAAGACTCTAAAGACGCAGTGACCGATCGATCGGAAAAGCCATCTTATCCGGAACGACCAACTAGACCTAGTCAGGCTCAAAGTGGTCGTGTGGTGAGCGATACCGAGGATTATCACAGAAATTTGTCCGAGAATTCTCAGAGACCGTCTCAGCAAGGATTGGATTACCAAGATAGAGACCTAGAAGGTAGAAACGAACAGAATCATCAAGTCGCGTATCCGGATGAGTACTCTTCCGAGTATTACGACGAACCGTTGGAAGAGCCACCGTCTCCTCCTCCACCTCGAACCACCGTTCGAATCGTGAAGAGGCCTTTCCTACCGTCTCGAGGCGGTAATCCCAATCCAAGAGGATTATCACCGGTCGGCTCTAAAGCCCCGCATTCGTCTAGAAGAGACGAAGAGACAACAACTGATCATCGAAGCACTTTAGGCGAGAATGACTACAGGAATTATTACGTGCAAGAGGAACAAGAAGATAATAGAAACTTTAATCATCAGGAGCCATCTCTGCGATCGGATAATAAGCAGACATATGACGCTTACAAAGCCGTTCAAAGCGATCTTCAGAAGAAACAACGTCAGGAAGAGTACGATAGCGCGATAGCCAGACCAGCGCTACGAAAACCGATAGAGAAGAATAATGAGGAGGAAGTCGCGAGAGGCCCAGAAGATCTGTCGAACTCATCCAAAGAACACTCCACTCAGAATCAGTCGTACGATTCGCGTAAGCATCAGACCGAGAATCTAACGCCTAAATGGATAGAAAATTATTCGAGCGAAAAGCACGCGAACGTCGGCAATGTGCAGACATCCTCGGGTTCTCCGATTCGCAGCAAGGTGAGACTTCCTGCCGTCGAGACCACGCCAAACATCTACAGCTCGACGTACAGGAACGAGGACACTCAGGAACTGCCGTCGGGACCAGGTAGCTACAGGGCAAAGCAAAGGATCAACGAAGTGACGCATCGCCTTCAGGATATTCCCGAGAGCGAGTACGATGTTACTCTGAACGACGCCCTGACGCCGACGTTGGTTCAGGAAGCTAATTTGCCGAGCGGATTTGTTCTACCTCTTCACAGACAGCTCGGTAGAGACACCGTATTGCAACCTTCCGAGAACAACTACAAGCTCTCCAGGCCGATCAATCAGCAGCAGCAACAGCAGCATCAACAAAAATCGTTCATTCCGAATCAGTTCCTGCCAAGTATCAGTAATAACGATCGGAGTCGAGCGGTGTATTACAGGACGCCGGAGGCTGTACAGATCAGCGGAGCGCAATACAGACAGCAGAGACCGTGGCAAGATTATACGGCGTACTAACGAGAAGTACCACCGTAATGTACCAGCTACGAGTATTACGAGGAAGTGTTTGAGATTTTACGAGGAAGTGAAGTTTGAGGCGTACATCTTGCCTCAACGAGCGCTAAACGAGACTAATTTATACCGCCACCGAACGACTTAGGAAAGACACTTTCATGGAAGAGAAACACTGCGTTCTTTTATGAAACTGCCTTTCCACGAACGGACCCATCACGTTCGATTTTTAGCCCTGTTGCAGATGATCAGATCAGTGTCTTTCATTCCAAAGAACGCGCGAAGCACTCGTCGCGCCGCTCTGAGGGTAGAAAATAATCCGCGGATGATTCAGTTAGATAACTCGCGGGATTCCGACATAAATTATTGCAAATTAAAAGATGAGGAAAAAGATGAGAGATCATTGTCAATAGATTATTGTCGCGGAGTGGCACTACGCCACGCCTTTGGAAAAGAAACTACAATCCGATAATCAGACACAGAGAACAATGAGATATCAATCATCCTAATATTAATCGATACTTATTCGCGCGTATCGCGATGAAAAGCAAAGGCAGGATTAATGTTCAACGATATAACACCGATATCGCAGATAGCTCGTTCTGAGATCTTCGCTAGAGAAATTCTGAATAACTAGATCCACTTAAAATGATATAGCACTACACAATTGCTGTAGCATATGTCATATAATAAACTCGTTTCCCTTCTGAACTAGCAACGTGATGCAATAACAGAACTTAAAACGCGATACATTCTAATAACAACGTAATTTGCGATATTAATGTCATTCACACATAAATCGTCACTGAAGTTTCAGGAGTGCTGAAAAAAAAAAAATCTCCATTTTTCTTAACTATAAACGAACTTGTAAATAATCGTGTACTCTAATCGTGTAACTTTAAAATATGCACGTTCGTTAAATTGCGATTCAAAGTGGTCCTCTAAAAAGAAATTATATACATTAAGTTCTATCGTCGAATTCGATAGCTATTACTAGCGGATAAGTCTTCCTGAACGTATATCTTGTCTTAAAGCTATGTCGATATATTTACGTATGATATAAAAGAGTGAGAAAATTATATACTTACGTGTTATTCATTGCCCCTCGTTACATTTTGATGGCTGTAATATGCAAATATAGCAATAATACTTGAAAATGTTCAGTTGCAGAATTTTTTCAGATTTTTATTTTTATTTGTACTTTATGGTACAAATGACATAAATTACACAACGGAACATTTGCCTCTAATTATAAGAAATTCACAAATATTACAAGATGGAGTAGAGAAATTCAGAAATCGCGTAAAGACAACTAAATATATCTTCGTACTAAAGTTTAAAGCGACAATTGTTTTCAAATAATGACTTTAAATAATGCTGCTACTTACACTGCCTGTTAATGTGCAAAATGTATACAGAATGTTTTTGAAAGATCTGAAATTTACTTGTTACATTAAAATAATTATTGTAAATTTAATTTCTAAATTAAATTTAATTGCAAATTAATTTTCTGAAAATTTATTATTGATATCTTAAAAAGCTCAGAATTGAAATTTTTCGAATGTATCAACGTCAACTTTTTTATTCCTAATAATCAGTAGAATAAATTCTGAAAGTTTGGTCAGATTTTTCAGAAACGTCCCATATGAAGTAATAGAACTGTATGAAACATTGGTATATCAGCAACAGTTATGTATTATTTACACGGAAAATATTTCATAATTAGATTATTCATTGTGCCGAGAAAATGTAATCGATCAACAACGAAAATTCAGTCATATAACATAAAATACATCACAGAGACATGATTGACAACTTAACGGAGCCACGAATACACAAATTGTTGTAAATATCTAGTTTTTTGACATGTAAAGAGAAAAAACACTTGAACTATCTCGATAAGAAAGTGATATTTAACAAATATTTATTACGATTTTGTATAAACGTGGCTATAATAGTAACAGAATATTCAGTCATCAATATTAAAATGCACTGACGTAATAACAAATGAGCAGACAGTACTAGCCATACTTTGGATCGATAATAAATGTGAGTTGTCGCTGTATTAAAACTAATGTAATTATAGTAATTCGCCAGTACCACTCGCCGTTCTCAGATTTGTACTTGCGAACTATAAAAATATCAAATCTAGACGGCGACCAAAGTCACTACTATACACTGAACAGTTGCTACGATCTTTTCGGGTTCTAATGCGTAGATTCTGTACAAAAATGATAGAGTACAAGAATAGGATACGTATATAATATATATGTATAATTCTCGAAAGCTTATTTTATTAATCTTTTAAGAGCTAAAGCTCGCATTTGTCATAAACGATATATAGATAATACATCTTCCAATCACAATTAGATTAAATTATTAGGAAGAAATTGTTGGCAAGAGTATGCAGTCCCGGATATCGTATTTACAAATTTTATTATTTTACAGAAATGTCAAAGAAATTAAAAAACAAGACATCTTTTTGGTATAAGTGCAATCGCTTCCAAATTTCCTGCAGTTTAAGTAAGTACTAATTTAGATCCACATAAAAATAATAGAGTTTATTTGGTGTGTTCGTCCTAAATTTACATATCAGTAATGGATTAATAGAAAAAAATTGTATTATTTGTAAATCGCAAAAAATATTTTTATAGTAGTCATTAAATACCTAAATTTAAATCCCTTTCAATGCTTAAATTTAATTATTATTATTATAGAGATCAAAAAATCAGCTTAATTTAAGAAAATTTAAAAAAAGAGGATAATTTTGGCGTATTAATCACATTACTTCATCGAATATTATTGTAAAAGAGAATAGACGTAATCCTATCCGCAATAATGACACACAACATTTAATATAACTTTCCTAAATTCCAGCTATAGCGAGGATGGTGATAAAAAAACGATCACCTGATTATTATACACCTATTAATAGTATATAAGATTTACTGACCAGCTTATTTTAATATCAATGTAAAAAATTATGCTCTCAATGAATGCTTAGAATTTATCATAAACATCGTCTCTATTATGCTTTATATTTCTTAATCAACCATCACATATAAATATAGATTCGGCAACTAGCGTGAGAGTAACAATGCTTTTACATTCTCGATGGATAAAGTAAACGTTACATTTTGCCAAAAAATATTTAAATACTGTAAGCATACAATTATGTATGCAATTATACAATCATTATAATTATATAAAGTATATGTAGACAATCGATATTTAATAATGACTGTGTTCAACAGAACATTATTTATTTTGCAACTGTTGAAAACTCTTTTCTTCGCGCTGATTGGATTATACTTTTAGATCTAGAAGAATGATCCCATCTCAGCAGACAATCTTAAAACTGTTGTGTTTTATTGAACGCAGCCAATCTGTCTTCGAATTAATGATAAAAACATAATTACTCGCGCGAGTGCACCTTTACATTTGGCCTCGTAATTCATTTCCTTCTCCCGCCTCTTGTGCACCTAGTAGATATACTTCCCTGCTGATACTTGCATGGAATTACGTAGTAACGATTCCTAAAGGAATCAAAACAAGCGTCACCAACCGAATATATATATATGTGTGTGTGTGTATATTCCCGTATCAAAGTCCACACTACAGCCTCGTTACTGTGTACATTCTATCAACACACAAGCATACACTGCACCTATTCAAGTTTGATTCGGTACACACGGTATCTCCACAGGCATCTCTATAATTCTCCCTTACATTTTATTTATCATTTTACGCTATCGGTGGATCGTCGTCGTCATCGTCGTCCCTCGTGACTATGACATTACCGTAACGATTGTGACGATACTGCCGAAATCGTTGTAGCCATTTGTATCGTCTCGCGCCGAAGTACAGTAGTACACCGACTACTATAAGGAAGGTAGGTATTAGCAGACCGGCGGCTACAGAGCTACCTAAATCAAATTGATTGAAAATTTAGTTTAGCTAAAATTGACGTTAGCTACTGGTTAACTTTGAAGATCGTTTTTTTCTCCTATT
>NW_017305884.1:3511569-3517809 GCF_001594115.1 Trachymyrmex septentrionalis
CGCCGTTGACGTTAGCTACTGGTTAACTTTGAAGATCGTTTTTTTCTCCTATTGTTTCTTTATTCTTCGTATGTTAATAAATGAATAATAGGCAAGTTAAACAGTATCATCTAATCATGAGTGAAGACGCCCATAAGGT
Source organism: Trachymyrmex septentrionalis (assembly GCF_001594115.1). Taxonomy (NCBI): domain Eukaryota; kingdom Metazoa; phylum Arthropoda; class Insecta; order Hymenoptera; family Formicidae; genus Trachymyrmex; species Trachymyrmex septentrionalis. The sequence continues at coordinate 3,511,709 of NW_017305884.1, forward strand.
GAGCGTAAGGCTGATTACATATACATTCGAATATTGGATCTTATCTTCGAAAAATGATAAAAGTGATTGTTAGAAGAACCAGTGTCCCTATTTTTTTTTTTTTTTTTTTTTTTCATGGTAAAGCTTTCGATGAAGAACAAACATTCAGCAGCTGATTACTGCGTTTTCCCGGTGTACACGTACCTCCTGACTCGGACCTCTGCTCTGGCTTGAGAGTGGTAACGTCGACGTTTGTCATCGTGGATGTTGATGCCCTAATGCATTCACCATCAACAAAATTAAAATCTCGTTGACACTGGCACATCTGTTTGCCATTGCTCATTACACGGCACCTCTGATTTTTACCGCACTGCTCGGTGAGATCCGAAGTGTTACATGGTCTCGATATGTATGCATCGTCGTTGCTCTCTGAAAAGAATCGCCATCAATACTTTAATGGTAAATGAATCACCGAGTCGATCCAGAACGTCCAGCATTCTTTCAACTTGCATTCAGTAAACTCGCCAGATCTCCACTTAATATTGCAACGCATTGCTATATAAGCAATCGAACGAATTAAAAAACAAAATATTATTTTTGAAGGGACATTTATATGGAATATTTGTAAAAACTTGCGCAAATTTCAAAAAATAAATACATTTATTGTTGAATATTTACGAGTATTATACTCTGTAATATACCAGTATGACAACATTGATATATCAGCGATATTAAAATAGCTCGAAAAATAAATATTATATATATGCTGAGAAAGCAACAAAGATATTACAAAAAGATGATAACTAATAACGAGTAGTGATGTTTAAACTGGACGTAATCCAACAAAATTTCTGTATGCTGATCTAGTCAACTAAAAATATTTACTGCCATTGTCTGATGGAACAATAAGAAATTCGCTTCGCTTCGCTCGTTCGCTGCTAAAATAATGCTAATTCAATTCGTAATCATATTAAAGCAACATAAATAATATTCAAATACTGCATATCACTTTAAAATTATAATTGTTAAGATGACACTTAAATTTTAATCCAATTATAAACGTGACAATTTTCTGGTAACAAATAAACAGGAAAAGAGAGTGAGACTTAAATCACATATTCTATTATTATACAGATGACTCTCTGAGAATTCTAAAACAATTAATCATGCCATCATCATAAAAACAGTCATTGTTTCAGAACACAAAAAAATATTATAAATAAATTCTGCATTAAATAAAGAGATATCGTGAATTAAATGTCATTCGAAAGCTTTGTTCGAGACTGTCTGCAATCTTGAAGAGATAAAGTCACATAATTCAACAAGACAATACGACATGTACATTACATAAATATAAATCGATGATTGCGTGCATCATGTGAGACTTAATCGAACGCGCTACGTTTCTTATCCGTCTCGTTATCGTCGTCGAACAATTCATTATCTCATTCAGAACAGAAGACACAAAGAGACTCGAGGATGAATGGCATTTTCGTAACTCCATCGAGCCCGCGTGACGCATGATTGGCTGAATCAGTTAATAGAGATGAATTCGTTTTATCAACAGCATATATGAGGGGTTAACCGCACTGAGGCTGAGTCAAGCGTATTATGAGACTTATTTTTGATTTAAATAGCTGTTGTATTAATAGGTGTTGTATTAATTCTATAACGTCATCCTACGTGGCTTCTCTCGTTGAAACATCACGGAAATGTACACGTCGTTACATAAATTGTCGTCAATAAAGAATAAAGTGTGTTCATCATAAAACAAATTTTACATTGAAAAAAAATTTCTCGTATATCAAGATTTTATCTTCGCGAATAAAATTAACATTACGCATCTCCGACTGTATGTACGATTTTACAATATCGACAATTTATGTCGCCCGATCGTAAAGCGCGTTAAATATAATCACGTAATTCAGACCGGCAGTTTCGCTGTCGGTGTAAAATTTCAACGGTTTCAGTGTTTCGAGATATCATATTCGATCCATTTATTACATTCTCGCGGCATACAATACGGATCACTTTTCCGCGATAATGTCGTAAAATCGGATCGTTCAAGTGAACAAAGAGTCTGTTCATCTTCACATTCATGAAGTCTCACAGCAGGCAATCCGCCGTTAAATCGTATCAGAATCGAAGGAGAATTCCATTCAAAAGGACATTCCTATCGCGAGTTAAGATAGCACTTGGATTATGTAACTAAGGTATCTTCTTCTCGATAATATCAAATCAAAACGATATCTGAGAAAAGAATAAAAGGTATAAGCATCGCGAATAAACAATTACACAGCAAGAATGATTTTACTTAAGTGTCTAAAAATGTCACTAGATACAAATCTAAAAATAATTAATAACAATAATAATAATAACTTTATCGAATGCAAATAATAAAGAGACATATCGAATAACATATACAATTTTATATATATATATATATATATATATATATATGCAATATAAATACAATACTAATTGCAGACAAAAGACGAGGCTGCTAAATGCTGATTTAATTCCTTGAATAATATATTCACCAGTATAATTAATAAATAAATTAATATAAACAATAAGCAGAAGGTACAAATATCTGCAATTTAATTATACATTTGAAAATGAAGAATTAAGCAGAAAAGAACTTTAGTTTATTGAGATAATTATATAGGACGATCAAATTGGTTATTGGAATTAAAAGGCTAAAAGGTTAAAAATTTTTTGCGGCGTTGTCAACGTTTAATCTATATCTAGATAAATAAAAATGTTGTTCGTTACATAAAAGATGCAGAATTAAATTAACAAAAAGAAGAACTGTGACTGACATTTGCCGATATTTATAGTATATAGACAGCTGTCAGTACTTTGAATTATTGAAAAACATTGCAATCGATGAAATATTTTGATAACAACGACGCGAAATCGATGCAATTCCGCAAACTTCGTCTGTGTGAATAAAAGATATGTAATCGGTACGCTGTTATCGCTACCGTGATTTTTAAGTAATATCGATTAATACGGCAAAACAATATACTGAAAACGCGATAAAAAGTATAGAGCAGGTCCCGACACAGATTCAATATTCTCTGAGTGAAAACTCACATTATACGATGATACCCATAAAACTAAATGTTACTCGGAAAGAAAGCTACAGGAATATACTCTTCGCGTGTCTTCGCTCAATTTCGCGTCGACTATCCAATTTCATCCGACCGAATTTCGCCACGTAAACGCGAGTTCACCGAAAGATTTCACGTGCATGCGTATCCCTCGCCGACTCTTTTTGTTTATTATGTACGAACCGAAAGAATATCCGTCTAAGACAGCGCAAGTCTTCACTTGGAATTTTCCGAAGTGTATACATAGAACATCCTTTTAAGAAAATTGGTTAGGAAAGAGGGTATGAGAGGAACGGATAAAACGTTGGCACATCGAGAGGCTGGCATCGCCAAGTAAACTTATATTCGACCCACGATTGTATACAAGGTGTTCCGTTTTATTAACTCTGTATATTATTCTGTTATCGTACGAATGGACGGACGACCCGCCACGTGCAATACACGTGTAACTCTCAAACAAACAAATGCGCAATGAAAGTACGAGCGAAGTAGGCGGAGGTAATCGCGCGTTTTCTCGCCCACTGAGGATGCTAAAATACGCTCCGGAACGGGTATTCATGAGATATTCACATGCGAATATCGTTCTGCCGGTTTTCTTTTCGACGAATTCTTCGCGCGCGCGCTTATATAACCTGCCGGTTATTTAAATTAATATAGAGCCGTTTCGACGGTGGAACGGTGTGCGTGAAGCTCGTAGGATGATCATCGAGCCGTCTCGTTTTCATCCGCGGTGCGATACGATCGACATAGATATACGACCAATAAAAACAGACAGCGGAAACAACGTCAAACATCCACGTCGTTAAAGCCAATTACGACGGATACGTGCGACTGCGTGCCGATGAATCGTCGTAGGTCGGAAAATCTCTACGTGGCGATAATAATTTTCCGAGACAAACAGACCTCGTCATCGACAAGTCACGGTACTCAGATATGTTTGTCTTGAAATAAATACATGGGATGACAACAGGTACTCCAGATATCGTTTTCTTGAAAACTTTTCTTTGTCCGTAGAAGGAAAATAAAGCGTATTTCTTAGAGAGATCCCGGAAGTTTTAAAGTTTCGTACTTTTATTTCATCTATCTATATAATGACCCTGGAAAAGAAGTTTGGTAATAGCTACTGAGTGTTTAGTGAAATGCCAATGAAGTTTAAATGTTTTGTTTGTATAACCAAAAATATTTAGGGAAGATAACAATTATTTTTGGTTATATTAATCAAACATTTCATTGACGGCATTTCACTAAACATCTGGCAGCTAAAGGGTGTCCCAAAATTAACGCAAGATTTGAATTTGCCGCCATTTGTGCAGTAAAGTGTTGGCAACCAAAAAAAAAAACAATTTAACAGCTGACAGTTTAGGGTTAGTGAAAATGGAGCGTGAAAATGGATTATTGAACATCAACAAATGAATGAATTTTGAGCAAAATCATCCTAAGCGATGAAGCACATTTTCACCTTGATGGCTTTGTTAATCGCCAAAATCGCCCCCTAGATCGTGTGATTTAACACCATTAGATTTCTTTTTATGGGGTTATTTGAAATCACAGGTCTATGTCAACAAGCCCACAACCACCCGTGCATTAAAGGAGGAGATTCAACGCTGCATCAACGAAATTCAGCCACATTTATGCAAAATGGTCATGGAAAATTTCGACAAACGAGTGCGTATGTGCATGCAAAGCCGTGGAGGCCATTTGCCCGATGTGTTATTCCACAAATAACCCTATCCTATGTATTTTATGATTCAATAAAAAAATAACAATCAAAAGACTAAAAACTGTGTTTTCTATTTAATTCAAATCTTGCGTTAATTTTGGGACACCCTTTATTATCAAACTCTTTTGCAGCGTAATGTTATTAACATAATACACAATATAGTATACATATAAAAATAACATAAAATTCAAATAAAAAATATAAGAATTAAACAATAAGCTAAAAACAAAGACTTGAAAGATTACGAATCAACTAATAAAACACGGGAGAGAGAGATTATGAGTAAAAGCACATTTTCTTTAATAATAAATTAACACACAATGAAATTTAAATGCATTAAACAAATATGAGATCATAATATTAGATCAAAATGTAAAATCATAATTAGGTTTGTTTAATACATGAATTTTGTTATGTATTAATTTAGCACTAAACACCTGCTCGTAACTTCTTGTTTCATTAGTTATTTCATAAAATGAAATTATTTGGGATGTTCTTGAATACCCGACTTATCACTTATATTCATATCTTTAAATGTATCTACTTAAAGATTAAGAATATAAAACTTCCAACAAAAATGCTGTTTCTTTCAGGAATTTAAAACGTTGGATAAAAAAAACCATAAAGCAATCAAGTAATCAAATCTTAAAACGATAATACGAAAAATAAATACATCGTGGCATTATCTTGTCATCTACGTGATCTGTACTTTCCAAAACTTTCAAAGTGAATCTTACTCTAAAGAGTAAAATGGAACCTAACTTTTAAAGATTGAAACTTGAGCTACTGTTTTTCAAGATTGGCTCAATTTTCATTCTTTAGAGTAAGATTCCATTCCAAAGAATTTAGAGAGTTCGTATCAGAGACAAAAATATCCAGCAGAAATTAATTAACAACAAAAAGCGCACGCAATTCAATATTGCAACGTAATAAACTGACAAGGCATCAAATTAACAGACTAATTGCGTCACGATTCGATTTCTACCCCGAAGCAATCGACGATTATGTCACGCAATAAAAAAAAAAGGAAGTATATCGGTATGGATGCACAGGTCTATAAATCCGCGGTGAAATAAAAAATATATCCTTAAAGAGACATGTTTATCGCAAATGAGTTCCTCGCGCGCGCTTTGACATCGTAATTATCAGGGAAAAAAACGACGGGGCCCTAAGCATTTCAAATTCGCTTTCGCAATAAACTGGATGTAATGTAAAAATGCGAGAGACGATAAATCAGCGAGCGAAGAAAAAAACTTCAATAAAGACGTCGTAGACGCGAGGCGTGT
>NW_017305884.1:3517909-3540478 GCF_001594115.1 Trachymyrmex septentrionalis
ACGTGTTTTTATTTGCAAAAAAATATGGTGATTGCGTCAATAGAGAAAGCGCGGGCGAAATTTCCATCGAGCTCCGTGTTTTTCGGAGCAACTCGATACTTTTTAACACGATCCTCGGTAGCATTGTCGCGTCAATTATTTGTATTTTTATCATATTGCGTGTACAGTCTACAGATCACACAATGTGATATTGTTAAATTATCGCTGGTAGTATTTCCTGTATTTCTGCGAAGCGCAAAAATATATCGTATCTCGCGCATAAAAAAATCGCAATATTTAAAAATAAAATTGAATATCAAAGTAAAAATCAACGTCGATTACTCTCTAAAACCTTTAGAGTGAATCTTACTAATGAAACCTCACTCTTACCGAAAAAACGCACCGAGTGAAGAGAAAGTCGGAATGACTTTATTTCAACGTCATAAAAGTCAAAATAATGACTTTTTTTATTACAAAATTTAACTATTTATTGACTGTTTATTAACGTTAAGAATCAACATAAAATAATTTTAACTTTTTATTGACTTTTATGTGTTCCTTAGATGAAGATTGAAAACCGAGCCACTGCTTTTTTATGAGACTGGCTTAATTTTCACTCTGGAGTAAGATTTCACTCCGAAGAATTTAGAGAGTACCCGGGATAAATTTCGGCGGAATATCTCTCGCCGTGAAAAGCGCATTTTTGACGCGTCATTTTCAGCGTGGAACCGCCGGAAGTGCAGGAATGAGAGCGCACAAGAGTCACACGTGTTGTGGGTTGATCTGGACGATTCCGCGTAGCAGCCGAGGGTGCTCTCTCAGAGATGATCCGTGATTTCGAGAAGGAACGACGGAGACGGAGGGATCGAGAGGCACAGAGAAAGAGAGAGAAGGAGAGAGAAAGAGCGGAAGAAGACCATTGTGGTTAAGTTGGGGTGACTGCGGCGGCTCGCTCGGACGAACCAATTTCGCTCGAGCTTTAATTTACCAGCCAGACAGCGGGCCTGGCACGATATATTCTCTCTCTTTCTCTCTCTCTCTCTCTCTCTCTCTTCTCTCTTTCTAACTCTACGATGTATACTCTCGAGAATAAATCCAATGTGGGTACTCACCTGCACGACCGAGCGTGGACAGAACGGCGAGAGTCGCCACGATGAGATAGCAGAAAACGTCGGTGCTCCGCATTTTCCTACAGCTTTCTTCCTGTCGTCTGCCTCGTTATGCCCGTGGTGAACCCGCGCGCAATCCGCAATCACATAATAATAAACGTACGCGTCGGTTATTCAAAGGTCGCCCGCTCCGCACGCTCGTCTCTCGCGCGTCTCGCCCTCTCTGTCGCTCTCTCGCTCTCCCGCCGCGTCGTCGCCGCCGTTCGTCGTGTGTCGACTGCCGTCGTTCCCGTCGTCCGCCGTCGTTACCGGAGCCGGGAAAAGTATAGAGCTTCGCCCTCGAAGCGTCCGCAGATCCACGTCTCGCCGGTTCAACGGTCAACGGACGCGCATCAATCGGCGGCGCATCACAACGTTCGTCGGCCGGCCGCCACCGCTTTTGACAGATAAATGCCACGCCGTGCGCCGCCAAACACGTTCAATCATCTGTTATTAAACGACCATTTGCAATTATCGAAGCCAATTGGACCGTCGAGAAGTCGCCCCCCGTTACGGTTAAGCGAGTCTCGAGACCTCGCGATATCTCGACCCTTCGATATCTCGAGCCGAGCAGCACGAAGTTTGCGGGAATTTCGAAATTTTTTCTGTTCTTCGGTCTACCTTTAGCGTTCATTAGACGTAAAATAAGGATAAAATGCCACAAATAGCGTCTTCCTGAATACATTTTAAGATAATATAAAAATTGAATAGGTAAAAACATATGATTACCTTAAAAACCTTGTTCTAAAAAAGGAAAAAAAAGTATTGCTCATAACTCTTAAAAGTTCATTTATTATTTTTACATTACCCTGTTTCGTAAAATATATAATGTAAATTTAGCTGTATAAATGCTATTGTGTGTGTATAAAAAATATAAAAAAATATAAAAAATATAAAATCTGTAAAATAAATAATAAAATTTGTTTAAGGTGTTTTTAACATACCTGTCTACTTAAATAAAATGAATATACCAATACGTGACGTGCGTAAATATACATATATACATCTATGAATATTTTAAAAACATTTCAGAAGCTCAACGTTCCCTCTTTCTTTTTTTCTTTTTAAAGCCAATAGAAAGATAGAAAGGGAGAGAGTTTTAAGCCTCGCTTAAAATTAAGGCAACGTCGATGCAATCTCGAGGAAAATGGAGGAAATTATCACGTGACCGTACAGTGACGTATTCACGCATGCGTACGAAAAGTCCCGCCGGAAAAATCCACCTCTACAATCTAACATCTTCGTCTCAGCTCCATCTTCAATATCTCCATCCCCATCTTCGGCTTCATGAAGTGACGACGACAATGCACAACAGCGGCACGTGGTGTCATGGCGAATACAGTTGTTAGGAACACTAACTGAATTCCTCGCGTCGCCTCTGATCACGAGATCTCTGACTTAAAGAGTTGACTTAAAAGCGCAACAATGAAGGAGGATTCCGTGATGAATTTCAAATGGCAAAGCTTCCCGTCGCACATGGTGGGCTCACTCGACACTTGTTACGAGAAACAGCAATTCGTCGATCTCTCCCTGGCGTGTAAGGACGGTACAATCCTAAAATGTCACAAGATGGTACTGGCTAATTCGAGCTCCTTCTTTCGTCGATTGCTTCTGGCCAACGATCATCCGCATCCGATGATCGTCCTGCACGACATCGAGGCCGATGATCTCAAGACTCTCGTAAATTTCATGTACTGTGGCGAAATACAGGTAATGCAGAGCGAGGTTAGGAGGCTGTTGAAGCTGGCCGAGACATTGGAAGTTACTGGACTCCAGGATCTTCCGCCATCGCTGCCATCTGAAAGTTCCTACAACAAGGAACACTGCGACGTGTTGAAGAAGATGACAACGGTGTCGCGATTAAAACTGGAGGAAGGCAAGAATTCGCCTGGAAGAAGCAGTGTCAGCTCAGAACATGAGGTTACTACGAAAGCACAGAGTAAAACAACTCCGCAGACGAGGTTTGCTCCGAAGATGAATCCTTACAAAACGACAGCCAAAGTTTCTCAGGAAACGCCGAAGAACGAAGAGATTAACATAAGCGAGTTGTGTCAGCGGTTAGAGACTAGCAATTCCGGCATCAGTATTATAGACATTAACGAGCCAAGTACAAGTAGAGGAGTGCGAAGAATGTCCCCGATGCAGCGAAAGAGAAAAGATTTTCCGTCGCACTCCGAGATCAGTTGGCCAAGTGTGTTATCCACAATAAACAAACCATTATCTTTTCAGAAAGTGCGTTGTATTATGGACGAAGTGGAGATCACAGCGGGAAAGCCATCCACTTCTGTGTCAGACAATAAAATAAATGAACCTTTAGATAGAAGAAAAGTTAAAAAAAATTCAAGTGAAGATAACAATTTAAGTACAGTTTACATAAAGGACGAAATTGATATATCTTCCGACATGGAAGAAGATGTTGACATGGATCCTTTAGAGGTTGACGAAATTGACAATGATAACTTGGAAAGCAGTAAAACCACGCAACAGTTTTATTCTCAGATATTGGTCCATTCATTAAATAAGAACGCTCATCATAAAGAGTTTCCACCTAGAAAAGATTCAAACAGTTAATGTGACTAAGATTCATCAATCGATAAAAAAATGTATATAAGTATTGTTGCATGTTCTTACATATTACACTTTGATATTCATATACATGACATTTGAAATTTCTGACTGCTATATATACAATAATTAATCATAGTTTCCTCAATATTTACGTTTTATGATCTTGCTGTTTTATAATAAAGCTGTGCAAATCGTAACTCATTTTAAAATCTACGTGTACGATTAAAATTATTCTTTAATGTAAATTTTTTTATGCGATTTAATTTAACTGATAATAGATAATAGATATTATGACTAGGTTGTTTCACCTTTTGATAAATTTCAACTCACTCGTTCCTCGCTGTCATCGTCTCTGTCTTTCGCTCGTTCTTTTATCCATTAAATAAATTTTTACAATTTTTATTTTCTTATTTTTAATTTTATTTTATTTTTAATTTTTTGTTTTATGTAATTTTATCTCTTGTTAATTGTAATATATTCTTCGTATAATTTTAAAGAACTCTTGTCGTGTCAACTCTTTGTCCTTTACTTATTATTATTTATTTTCTACAAAGTTGTCATAATTTATCCGAAGATGAAACTACTAACTGACTCTTAGATCGATTTATATATACATAATATAACAGACTGCTTTCTTTTTAAGAAACATAAATCGACTCAAATTAACATTCGCAGAACAATTTGCCACAATTAATAGACCGTAATATGTACAATGTGTGTAAATTTTTAATGCCTAACTTCGCAACACTTCACAAAATTTATAATGAAGACCGGAGTATAGACCTTCTTAAAGTATAATACACAGAAAATTAATCAATTAAAAATCTTTTATTTGTTTCTTTTCTATGATATAAAAAATTCTTAATTGTACCTTATGCATTATACAAAACTTTGTGCTCTCATCTTTAATTAAAAATTTTTCAAACAGTGCTTTCCATATTATTGGTGCTTTCCAACAAGAGACATACACTGTACTTAAAAAAACAGAAATAGAATGATTAAGTTGATTTGCGGATGCGTCCTGATCACTCAAAATGACATTTGAACACACTCCGACTCTCCTCGCCAACAGAGTCGAAAAGTGTAATTGAATTTAAACAAAATTATAAATAAATGAAAAACGATGTGTGTCGATTTGTGTGTCGAGTTGTTTTAAAAGTGTCAATTGTATTAAAAAGAGAGCAACCATAATAGATATGTAGCGTAACAAACCATAGCAACTCTGTTATATAGCGGTTTCCTTGGAAGCAAACTTGACATTTCTCCTTATAGCGCATACAAAAGGTTTTTGCAATTGTTCCTACGATTTTACATAAAAAATGGATATGAATATGAAAAATAAAATAAATTGTGATAAAGCAGAACAGGCAAATGATATTATTAATAACTTAAACCCTGATAGACATGTAACAGAAGAAGAGTTTCAAAATTTTATGCATCGTGTTACTGAAGTGGGTGAGTATGACACGATTACATTGCAAATTTACTTGTATCAATAAAATTTTTCATTCAAGAAAAAATCGTAAAGAAATTAGCATCTTCTGATCAACAAGAACAAGAATGCGGGAAAAAGTTAGCCGATGAAATGTTAAAACAAGGTGTTCAAAAAGAAATCTGTGGAGATGGCGAGGTAAAAGTTAAAACTGATCGATCAGTAATTAATAAATATCCGTCAAAAGAACATGATTCAAACAATGATCCGAACCAAATGTCGCGAGGTATATTTATACATCTATTATGCTATTGTTTTGTCTATTCGACAAGGCGAGTAGATAAATTCTAAATTGACGCGATTTATATAAACAGAGGCATTCATGAAGAGCGTGGAAAACGATGCTAAAAAACGAGCTGAAGAACGCAAGATTAGAAATGAACGGGCAGAAACGTTAAAGAGAATTGCAAACGGTGCATTTAAAGAAGGCGATTACGAGAAGGCCGTGACTTATTATAGCAAAGCATTAGAACAACGTAAAGACTCTTCTGTATTGTGGAATAATCGCGCGTTATCATATATGAATCTCGGATTATTCGAAAAAGCCTTGCACGACTGCGAATGGACGTTAAAACTGAATGACTCAAATTTAAAAGCTCTTTTGTATAGCGCTAAATGTTATATGCATCTCAGAAATAGAGAGAAGAGTAAAGAATATATCCGGATGGCCAAAGAAAAGAATCCTCAATTCAATAAATTTATCGATGGTATTATTAAATATTTTAATCTTACACATTGTCTTTTATGTAATAACAATTTATTTTATATTTTGCAGAATTTCAAGAAAATATTGAGCTTCAATTTAACAAATCCAACGTCCAGACAATCAATGATGAAATATAGTAGCTTCTTTCTTCAGAGAAATAACATATAAACATCATCTTATATAAATTAATATAATAAATTAACAATATAGAAATGCTTAGTATCAGTATATATTTCCTTTGTAATTGCCTAGATATTTTGAATAATATCAAGATTGCTCTATACTTGTTGCATTACTTTCTTTAGCTTCTGATAGAGATCGTGGTTCGTGTAAGAAAACTGTACACTCAATGCCCTAAAAAAATAAAATATCTATAATATTATTCATTATCAGTGATGTAAAACTAACAATAAAACAATTTTATGTACATAATTTTATGAATATAATTACCTGCATGCGCGCTGCTCTTACAAATCCTTCATTAGCAGAAACTGTAATGCTTTTCATACTTTCGCCCGTTGCAAAAATCAGTCGCGATCGATCTTTAATTTTACCGCCCAAGCGGAGCTTCATAATTCGTCCAGTGGTAACATCGTCAACAATTCGGACTTTCTTTAACAATTCTTGAGCACGCTGCGTTTCATTCGGACCACCGATAACATCGATAATATTCATAAAATTATTATATGCTGTCCGGCAGATTATAAGTTCTTTGTCCCGAAACAAATTTTCTAGAATCGGTTTTATGGGACGTTTCCTTTCCATTTCTGCTTGTTGCATAAGTAATGGCTCCCGATAAACGTAATTATTATATCCATTAGCCATATTCGTAACGTAAGCCAAAAGCGCCGATACATCGAGATTCAGGAGTCTGATTTCGGTTGACAGAACAGACGTATTTAACGATCGCAAATCCATATTCAAATCCTTTTCGGAATCGCTTGTAGATCCTTTGGACAAATCCAGTTCATCTTGTTCTACCTCCAAAAAACAAAAAGAGAACAATAAGTATATACATGAAATTATTTTCATACGATATAGTTGATTTTCTTTAAGTATTTATCAGAGATAAATTGTACTGACTATTCAAGTTTTCATTGTCTGTATCTATTCTATCTCCTTCCACTATGATGCCCATTTGCTCCAATTGCAAGACCAGTGGAACCTCTACGCCGTAAGCAAAATGAAATATCACATCTGGCGGTCTATAGTGATGGAGATGACACTTGCTACATACAAGGTACGAATTGGCTTGGTCCAGAACAGATTTCTGTCCGTATTCTCCATTGCCGAGAGATATCAGAGTTAATGCTCTAGCGTTTCTTGCTATAACCTTCACCCACGAAGCGCCACTATTACATACTATATCAACCTCTAGACGTGATTTTTGATACTTGAAGGGTCTCATTACGCTGATGGGATCCTTTGCACAGGATAGTCGAGCCACCATAGCATCGAGATGAGTCAGATTCGAACTCTGGAGATGTTTCTTCTTCAAGTTTCCTGTACATTGTACCTTTGTAAAAAAAAGCATCAAGTTATTAATCTGCTAATTCAAACGGTATGCTAAAAATCTACTCTCTCTACCAGATAGAGAAGAATTAATTCTCAACTCTAAAACTTTAGCACCGGATCATGATAGATTTATTCAAGATACATGCTTTCCAATAAGAGACACAAGAGATCTCAAGAAGATTCAAGAGATACAAGAGATCTGTTCTTTTAGCTGAACACAGCATAGTTTATCTATTCTGTTTTTCTTTCTAGGGAAAAGGAAAAGAGGAAAGAGTTAAGCCATGAAAGAAGCTCAACTAAAAAGAACAAGCCTGATTCTATCAATGTAAGGTTAACTTAATTTCAGTTTAACTTTTGTAAGATTAAGAGAATTCTAATTAAGATAAACAGAATAATTAATTCTTAGAATTGAAAAGATTCCACCTCGTTTACCTTCTCCAAAAATTTTATCTCTTGTTGAATCTTCCGTATCAGTTTATCAATCCCGTCGATCTTGTCCATGAGCTTCAACCTCTCGACCATGCTATGGCCACTGGCGATTTTCTCCTCGAGACACTGAAGCAACTCGTCATCTACTTCGTCTTCCATCGTCGCGATGAACTGGTGAACTCGTGGACGGTACCAAGGAAGTCAACAAAATCGAACCTTTCTCACGACGGTCATACGGGCAGTCGGGGCTTCAGAGCACTCAGAACCAGAACTCGAAGACCACGAAGTAGTTGGAGGTTGGAGTAGTACATGGAATAGTCTCGATGAGTCTAGGTTCAGTCTGATCGGACCCGCGCGACATGCGTGATGCGTGCAGCCATCTTGCGCCGTGGGTCAATATCACGCGTTCGCGTAATGTCGTCGGCTTGTGTCAAACTCGCCTGAATTAACCTCACCAAACTTTTTATTCCGGACAATCGACAGTCGATGTCGACGTGCGGGCCACAGTGTGTCCGGTGTGACGTTACGTGCCGTTACGCGACGAGAAACGGTGACGGGCACGAGACGACGACGACGACGAGGACGACGACGAGGACGACGACGAGGTCGACGAAACCGCGGTGCGGAATCGCGACATCCACGTGAGTCGTAGCGAGGATTCTTCGTTGAACTGCGCTCAATAGAAACGAGTATCGTTTGAGTAGAAATCTTCGCCGAGATAGGAAAATGTCCAGCGCCAAACTCATAGAGAATCCAGAAGTGCCGGGTGAGTCATGCGTCATCCTCGAGACGATCCTTTTTTTTTCCCTTTTCCCCTCGCTTCGACTCATCCGCTTTGCCAATAACGTGTACCTGTAAAACGACAACGCGGAGCTCGATGCCAAGGATAAAAGAAGGAAGTAATCCTGACGGAGGTTGCCGGGGATGTTCTGTCGATTCTCGGAACGCTCCGTAGGTTTGAAAGATTATCTCAATTAGCGCACGATCTGTTGTAATCGGCATTATTTGAGGCTCCGAAATCGTCGGATCGTGACTCGCCGAACGAGACAATTATCGTGTATGTGTGTATTACGTTGACGAGTAAATTGCGAGCACCGCACGTCGAAGAGTACATGGATCACGCAATGTACATGCGAGCGCTTAATGCTACGTTATAACAATATAGCAGATCTAATCTACGACTCGCTCGGTTGTCCGTTTCGCTCGAATGAAGTATTTAAAACGTATTTACCACTGTTTTGTTGATTTTGTAAAAGTCGATTGACATTTCAAAGCATGTTTTTGTAAAAAAAATTGAAGGCAGTGTCAAATGCAAATATATAAATAAGGAAGTCACAATAGCTAATACTTGAAGTTAAAAAAAAAGTATAGTATTATAATGTCTGAAATTGTGTAATTATTTTATTAATTGTGGAATATGTCAATTCTGAATAAATGAAAACACTTGATTTCCTCAAACTGAAATATTTCAAAAACAAATATAAATCAACATTTTTTGCCTGTCATCATTAATTTGCATTTGTACACTGATTACTGTACACTGTAATCAACATAATTGTATAATATCTATTTCTATTATAGATTAAACT
The DNA here is from genome assembly GCF_001594115.1 of Trachymyrmex septentrionalis. Lineage (NCBI taxonomy): Eukaryota > Metazoa > Arthropoda > Insecta > Hymenoptera > Formicidae > Trachymyrmex > Trachymyrmex septentrionalis. The sequence continues at coordinate 3,527,336 of NW_017305884.1, forward strand.
TTAATCTCGGTTAGTTCAATCTACTCTTTATATTTTTCTAGCTTTAAGAAAAAGATTAATAAGTTAAACTGAGATTAAAGTTAATCTACATTGATAAAGAAATGAGTCTAAAGCCCATGTTACATTATGCATTGGAGATTAAAATTTTAAATTAGAATTCGGTCAGGTTGGTTAAATTCTAATTTTCAATTTACAATCCTTAATCTCTAATGCATAGTGTGATGCGAATTTAAGTCTGTCTATGTATTCATATCTTGATAAAAATTTTTCTCAAAATTTTTGTTATATAAGTTTGTCGAATTTTTACATAAATTTCAAAATTTTTCAAAATTTCTGAATAATTTATATCTTTATAAAAAATTGCTATAATTTGTTATACAAGTTGGAAACCTTTCAAAGTGCTGAGAAACACCATAAGTATAAAAGAATATAAGAATAAAATCTTATAAAATTTAAAAAAGTTTAAGATATATTTTTAGAAATTATAGAATAAGAAATCTGAATATTTCACAATTCATGTACATGAAAAATTCGAAGAAAAGAGATAGACTTTCTCAATATTTCTGAAAAAATGTTCAAAAATTTAGGAAAATTTTTACCAGAGTAATCGATTTTTATATTAAGATCATTTAATTAAGTACAATCTTAAGATATCACAAAACCATATTAGCATCTTAATGTATTACTTGTGATAAGAACTCTTGCAATGAAAACCGATTATGAATACTGTGTGAGTAATACCGGAGACACGGAGTCGCTACGTATAACGAATGTTAAAATAAATTACGTCAGCACTGCGGTGTAAACGTGTGATAAGCTAAATATGTATCGCTGTCTGGGCGTGAGATGTATTATCGCATAATGTCGTAGGTCTTTGTATCAGCCAGCCGCGCGAATTAACGCGACGCTTAATATAGCGTGTGCGTGTAATTAAACGCGATTCCTCTGTAAATTGTAAGAGCGCGATAGCCATCTCGTTTTAACGGCGCCGTCTGATTTAGCTATACGCTTCTCGCCGAAAGCGAATCGGTCCGCGATAATTATCACGATCGTAAATCTCGTAAGCCGCGGCGCTGTGAAATTTTTGACGAATCGATAGGCTTTTGATGGTAAGCATGATACACTGTTGTAAATCCGAACGCTAATAAACTTGTCCAACACCATTGACGAAAGTTAAAGAAGCTTCTTTCAATCTCCCTTTATTCGTCACTTCACAATACTTTACCGTTAAGTTGTAAAAATGGCACGAGTTGACAAAAATAAGTATAGGTATGATTAATTCAAAGCACAAACATACGTATCGCTGCATAATTATCTCACCATGCTGTAGATCCAAGAAGTTTTGTTCACTATATATAGAATAACAATGACGTGATAAATTACCGCAGTAAAACTGCGGGGTGTCGCATGATTTATAAGTTTCGACTTTTTTTTTTTACAAATTCCCGTGTGTCCTAAAATGAGAAAAATATGATACCACTGTACCGGTCGAAGATCCCTTCCTTTCCCTTTCGTAAACATAAAGATGACTTAAAACCTTTACCATCTTCTCTCGCAACAGGACTCGAAACCTATCTGCCACCACCTCCACCGCCGCCGCCGCCGCCACCACCGCCTCCCCCGCCTCCGCCACCGCTGTCTTCTGCAAACAAATCCTCGAACAGCAATGCACAATCGACAACGACGCAACGGCAACGACCAGCGGTGAATGAGAACATGATGGCAGTTACCCCGGTGGCGATCGCGACTGATGGGACGTTCCCGAATTCTATGCCACCGAATCCGTACATGCTACATCCAACAATGCATCCGCAAACTCCCGGACAACAGCCAACTCAGCCCCCCTGGTGGATACCGAGCGATAATGATACTTCAGAACTTTATACTCCGTGGTACGATCCGACTTACAAGGGTTCACCTGCTGCACCAGTAGCATCTCCCGCAGCGACCGCAGTAGGAAAGAACAAGAACAAGAACTTTTACAAACGCAAAAACGAGTTTATTGATCCAGCGCAGGACGCAGGTAATTAGAGAATTTTTAAAAATTGAAAATAATGGAAAGCAGATTATTAATATATCATTTCTGTGTATATATTTTTTCCAGAGAAAGTGGCGAGCGCGCAAAGGGAACTATCGGCATTAATGAAACCACTCAAATGTGATCTGTGCAATGCAGTCGTAAGGCCCAGCTAATATCATAATTGAATAATTAGAGAGTTTTCTTCGTTTAAATTTAATTTTATTTCGAGACTAATTCTGTGATCGTAGATCTCGTGTCGATAAAATTATTAATATTGTATATCGTACTTTGCAGATGAACTCCACGTTACAAGCGAAACTACACTACGACGGCAAGCCGCATCAGAAAAAAGTATCGATGTTTCTCAATCAGAGCGTTAAAAAACAGAAAACGGAAGACGGCCAAGTGAGCAGTACGACCAATAACGACTGGCAAAACTACTGTGATGTAAGAGGCCTACAATGTTTCGTCTACAGTTATGTATTTACATACGTAAATCGTATATTAATGTACCTCGCATACAATCTACATTGCTAGATATGCAAAACATGGTTTACGTCGCAAACTGACGCCACGCAACACTACGCGGGCAAAAAGCACATTAGGGCGGCGAACGGCGGGCCTCGCGCGAGGTATGAAGCTACATTGAAACTCTGTAGTAATACTTACTTAACACACACACACACACAATCCGGCAGCTTAATAATTTATTTATTTTAATTCATTTTTATTTCTTTTTATTCAATAACTCGCACAATAAACGATTGAGTTAAATTACTGTTGTCGTGATAATAAGACAGTTGCAATCCACAGGCCATCAAAGAAGCTGCCAACTCAGAACCAGTACAGTCAGGTGGATTCGACAGGTCGCTTTGGAATTGGAACGGCCTTTCAAACGGACGTGCAATCCGCCCCGGCTGCGACACCGATTGTATCTGACGGTATAGCCACTGTGCCGAATCCAGCTGCGGTACCATCAATATACACGTCACCACCGTATCCTACGCCATTGCGCTGCGACTTATGCCAAGTTTCAGCCAATCGTCAGGATCAATTAGAGACACACAAACGCGGAGCCCGACATTTGAGAATGCTCAGGCTCAACGGACTCCCCATACCTGAACCTGGTAAATCAATAAGATAAACGTCATATTTATATATATATATGTGTGTGTGTGTGTGTGTGTGTGTGTGTCGCTCATTAATTTTTCATGTTTTATTTCAGCAGCTGAAAATGAGAACGCGTCTAACGTTTCGGAACCTATAGATTATTCTATTTATCGAACACCATCAGGTAAAAAATCGTTACGGTATATAAAGATTAGGAAAGAAACACCGTTTCATGACTAACGCTGATGCAATGACTTTTCGTTTCACAGGACAGTATTACTGCGCACCGTGCAATGTATCGTTAAACTCGGAGACCACGTTCGCTCAGCACGTCGAAAGCAAGAAACACAAAAATCAAGCTAACCCAAAGTCACCGAACGCCGTGGTGGCGGCAAAGAAAGCTAGATTCAAGAAAAAATAAAATCGCGACAATGATATTACTTTCTAATACAATGCACAGCGTTTCAACTGTTTTTGTTGTTTGTCCAACTTTGAACCTTGCATTCGTTATCACGTGTACGTGCTTTGTCCGTTACGGTTGTACAAAGAGATACACAATATTCATTCTGAGTTAAGTGTAATAAATTCTGCTTTATTTGACACTGAAATAAAATTGCGTGACTGCATCTCTCGGTACACGTGATCCCCAAGTCATCGTACTCTGGCGAATTTAATTAGACTGCGGACGGCCGAATATTGCAAATTAACGCAAAGTTAGATCGAGCGTCTGATGAGTGCGACTGATGGGAAGCATAAGTCTGTTAGTTACGCGAGGCGAGTATTTAAATTAAATGCCGATTAACTCTAGATTAAATTTGCAGTAAGTCGAGCGTGGTGATTTAGACGGCAGCTCATTAAAGCGCGTCTCGGCGCCGCAACTAATCGCCTTCCACATTTATTCAATTACCGAGATCATTAACTTGAACCATGCGACAGCGTCGCGGGATTCGCGAGATTCGCGAGATCCTTCGTGCGAGGATGCGTGTATACAACGTGAAATTTATGCGTCATTCGGTCTCCGACTCTCTCTCTCTCTCTCTCTCTCTCTCTCTCTCTCTCTCTCTCTCTCTCTCTCGTGACATTCCGTCTCGCGGTTTATGGACGAGCGAACGAGCTGAATTCTCGTTTCTATTAATTACCTCGTAAGATACGTATGACGAAACGACGTTTCTCGTCTCTTTTTTACTGTCAGTCACCTGCGACGAATATGTCTCTCAGAGAACAGCGGCGGAAATAAAAACGTCGGTGTAAAGCATGAATCAACAATGAAGTACCAGGCAGCAGCGCGACGTTTATGACGGGCGTCCAAAAATGGTAGCGTAGGAAACGGGTGGCCTTCAAAACGCAAGAAGAAGAACAATGGGAACATTTGTATTATAGAATCCTCGATCGAGAGACTATTCACTCGTGAAATCAGTCAAGCGTCTCTCCACCGTTGAAATCAATTTGAAATCAAATTAAATGAAAACTCAGTTGAAGTCATTTCAACATTAAATCTTTAAGAAATAAATTGAAATTACGTAATCAAACATCAAAATGAAATCATGTAATTACTTTGAAATCAAATTTATAAAAAAATCGAAATCGCTCTTGGAAATTACAAGAAATCTAAAATCAGTCAAGCACCCTATTCGTAAAATAAGTACAACTCGCCTTCGATTATATTAAACGGCGTGGCGAGGCATCGATGGTATCAACACGATTTTCGAATTTACCGTGAATTCTTACCGATTCTCATGGCGAACGAGAGCCGAGAGGGTTGAGAAATCTTAACGCCGCGGGCGATGCCCGTGTACTCGAAATTCCTCCGAGGCTCTAATATCTTCCCTGAGTTCCTCTTTTCCCCCTTCCCACCCTGAATGCGTGACGCACCGCATACCGGCGATTTTCTAACGAATCCCGGCAATTTAGCGGCCCCGATCTCCTCTGCTCTCCTCTTGGCTCTTCTTCACGGTATCTTTTTGGTTTTCCGTGCGTTGGACTCTCCGCGCCATGAACGGCGCGAGATTAGGATCGCCCTCACGCGCGGACTTGTAGATCGGTCGGTTTATACCTGCGCTTCGGATTTTTTATGACCCGTGCGTTTCACGTGTATATATATATATAATGCTGCGCCCAATGTCGTTTTTATTTTCCACCACGTCCACCTACTTCCCGATCGATGCGTCCCTTTTTCCGTCCTCTCGTCCCTCACGAATCGCCGGTTCTTCCTACCTTTTTACAACCCGTAAGCGGAGTCACCTTGTGAGTTGTCCCAAAACAAAACTAATCAAAATGCTATAGTTTACGTGATGTGAAAACTCTCTAAAATTTTTAGAAGAACGCCTCTCGCTCTTAAAAATTGACAATTGAGTCATTCTTTTTCACGATCGGCTCAACCCACACAGCACACTTTATACAATGGACATTCTAGGAATGTCTTTACAACACCTTTTAAACATCTTTAAAACGTTTCTTGGAGGTATGTGTCTGTATGGAAATTTTCTTTAGAGTAAAATTCCATTCTAAAGAATTTAAAGAGCAGAGATTTAGTTATTGCAGTTACATTTTGGAACGCATGGGGGGTCGATTGATACTTTGAAACGAGATGGAAATTACAAAAGTGAGCGAATTTACTCGGTAACGCGACCGATGAAATTATAAATATTCCAACTAATGAATTTGCTCACTTCTGTAATTTTCAAAATACACCTACCTCCTGTATTTTGTATCATGCACAATGTCATAAATTATTTTAACGCATGAATTAATGTGCGCATATAACTGCAGCATATTTATCTAAACATCCGTGCTTTTCGTCTAAACATATCGTGACATTCGTAACCGATAGTTTGAGAAACCGTATCACTACATTATTGATAATCAGTATTTATACTTGGAGATAGATTATATCATTATTGCTATTCAATTTAAGCGTCGAATGTGCCTTGAACTACTGAAATGTCATCTCCAATCTCCAGCTCTGAGAACGCATCGCAGTTTCTTCTCAAATAACCAATGATTATGATATGCGTCCTGGAAATAAAATAAAAAAACAAAGCACAAGTTGAATACAAGAAAAGAATGACAGAAGCGTACGCAAAGTTTCTATATGGAAAGAATGATTTTGCTAAAAGATCTAAAATTTTACTGGATATCTGAAAATAATTTTAGATCATCAAAAATAATTGTGTTAGAAACTCAATCTGATTATTATAGAATATCAAAATTTTTTGTATCATTGCTCATTATTTTTTAGTTTCCAACATGATTATTTTAATGGTTCAACAAAATTATATTTTCACATCTGCATCCAAAGAAATTTTAAATCTTTTAATAACATTATTCTTTTCACGTAGAAGGCGAAAATTGAGGCAACGAAAACGTAAAATATTTTTTCTAGAAGCTTTGTTTATACTTCTGTCATTCTCTTCTTACGTTCAACTTATATTTTAATTTTTATTTACGCCAAAGCCAATATTTATATCGGAAATACGCGTCTTGATTATGCAATAATACGCGAAGACATTCACGTAAGGCACTTATTACATCCACGTGCACAAATGGAATTTCTAAGAAAAGGAGACTCTGTTTTGTAACCCTTTACTCGTGCGAACCTCTCGTCGAATGATTAAAGCACGATGACACGGTTCGATTTCGAAGCCGGCGAAGCGAAGGGAAAAAAACACAAATTAATCTGTGACGTTGCGGAGATTTTAAGGAACGTATAAAGCCATTAATCGTCCGTCCCGCATTTCGGTGGAATTCGTCTCGATGACTGGAGAGAATTTCTGAGAAGCTTCGGGTCAGAGCAAAGAGTCGCTTCCACCTGCAACGGGCAGTAGCGATGCAACCAGACGCCGTGACGAAAAAATCAATCGATCGACCGACCGATCGCTCCCTCGTTCAAGGCTTCGCGATTGGTCCATCGTTGTCCTCTTGAACTGCGCTCGGTCTTTCGGATAACAGAGTAACACGCAAAAATCATTTATCGGCCGTGACTCGTGAAGAAAATCGCAGTGACTGCGCAATGCTACGAGCTATTAGAAACGCATGAATAACCAAGGGACAAGAGTAAAAAGAAAACATTACGTCGATGATTACGATTATTCTTTGTGGAAACGCGGAATATTATAATATCTCAAAAAGCGCGTGCATAATGAAAAATATATATCGGAAAGAATCTTTCAAAGTCTAAAAATATATATCTATGTGCTAAAAAAAAAATGTTAGCGAGTAAAATTTAAGGATTCGGCTTTTCGATAAAAAAAAAAAAGAGAAAATAAATAATTATCGTAATTATCGTTCAAATATTAGGTTGTAAAAAAAACCCTTCGGTTTTTATATTCAGAAACAACGATAATTATTTCACAAAATATATAGAGTTTGTGTTCAATAACTATTCGTCACTAGTTTACTAACTTTTTTTTTTGGTCTCGATAGCATTAGACGCAAAGAATTCACGACGAGTTGTCTCAATGTTATGATCAACTGTTACGAATTGTTATCCTCGCATTTTGCAAAAAATATTTCATTGAACGGAACAGACCGTAATCAAGCAATATAAGATCAGTAGGCTTGTTTTATAACTCTTACGACAGTTTCGTTATTATTTCAATGTTATTGCGTAACTTTTTTAGCATTCTTTCTATTACATCTGTACAACGTTATAACGAAATTGTCATTAAAAGTTACAGAATTACCGGATATGATAGAATCCTCGGATGATAGGTTATTTGAAAAGAAACTGCGATGCGTTCTCAGAGCTGGAGATTGGAGATAACATTTCAGTAGTTCAAGGCACATTTGACGCTTAAATTGAGAGAGAATAGCAATAATGATATAATCTCTCTCTAATACTGATTATCAATAATGTAGTGATACGGTTTCTCAAACTATCGCTCACGAATGTCACGATATGTTTAGACGAAAAGCACGGATGTTTAGATAAATATGCTCCAGTTATATGCGCACATTAATTCATGCGTTAAAATAATTTATTTGATAGAATCTCGATGTATAGACGAATACCAAGAATCTGGCAGCTGATATAAGAGACTAGTGACAAATAAACTTAATGATTTTTATTAACAAGCAATTGTCGTTGTTTTAAAGAAATTTCTATGTAAAAATCATTGATACATAAAAATCATTTCTGTAAAACCGTTTATAAACCAAAGGATGATTTAGAATTTTTTGAACAATTTACAATTAATATAATCGCACTGATATTAATATATTAATATATTTTATATTTCACGTTTTGTATTTCATATTTCATTTTATATTTTCAAAATATGAAAAATCTGCCAAGTTTCGCAAAATCCGACGAATTTTTCGACAATGCTTGTTCCCCATATAACAGATACTCGCCCGACTGATGTAACGAACGATGAATGGGATTACAACGCGTAAGGGAGCCGACGGATACCGAACGGGGCGTAATCGGTCGTTACAGAATCATTCGCGCAGAAATCCTCTTCCGTGGTCCGCGGATTGGATCTATCGAGAGGGAATCGGTCGATAGATCGTCTCGGATGGCCGGCGTCGCGCGTCGCGACTCGGGTATAATATACACGGGTTGAGCAATCGGCTCCGCTGAATCGTTGAATTCCAAGGTGTAAACGGTGGAGATTAATAAGAGAGAAATCGCGCGCGAGCAGACTCGCTTCGATGACTCGACTGTATAAATTACCTCGGCTACCGAGATTTTTTCCGCTTGAGGCTGTTGCGATATAACGCCGATTTGACATTAATACGTCTTCCACGCGAGTGCTCCAAAACTCGTTAACCTTAAATTTTCTCCGTAAATCTGTAATAACGTTCACTTTCCTGTGTAATCAATTTCTAATTTTAGACGAAACAAGTTATATTATACAGGATGTTTGTAAATTGGTAGTGTATAACGGAGTAGGGGATAATTCTGCATGAGGAAATCAGTATAAAATGTAGGAGAAATTTTTTTCATACAAGACTTATATTAGCTTTCGAGAAAATCGATTTTTAATACTCGCCGGACACGAATTTAAAGATGTATGGGTTACATCTCAAAAATATAAAATTTTTATAGATTGCTCTATTATTACGTCTATATAAATATGTTAAATTTGAACACAATTTTCTTATTGGTTCAAAAATTATTTTATTTTTTGTCAGTCTAGATTTTTTTTATAAAAAAAAAAGGAAAACGTAATATTTATAAATTTAAGAGAGAGAGAGTAACATTAAGAATTGCAATCAAATTTTATACAAATACTGATCAGACAATAATAAATTCATGTTACTCGTTTAAAAGTTCACGGACCTAAAACTGCAGAAAAATGTGATTATTTTGCTGCACAAAATTATTATGAGCCAAATTAGTTGTTTTATTTCTTGCGATTGTTAAATTTAGAGCGTATTCATGTATGGGTTAACTTTATAAACATTTTTTAAAAATAATATTGATTGATATTAGCTCATTTTGGCTAATTATTTGACTGATACTTTTAGTTGATACAAACATCTTTAATTAAAGCATCAGAATATATTACAAAGCATTCACAAAAATTTACTTCGATGAACAGAATTGTGTATTTGTGAATGGGCAATATTTTCAACAATTTATAAACTAATCAAATTTATCGTGCCTACTTTTATTGTATTTTTAATTACTCAGTGCAATAATAAACACAAACATAAGCAGAGATAATAATCTACAACGAGAGCCATTAAGTCAAGACGTAGTTAAGTGCATATGTACCCGGCAAATATTTAAAACCGAGTTTCTCGAAAACAAAGTCTTATTATACAAAAAAATTTATCCTATGTCTTCTACCTACTTTTTCATGTAGAATCGCCTTCTTCCTGATTGTACCCAATTCACGAACATCCAAAAGATTTGCAAAAGAAAACACAGGTGTAATACACAGGTGTCTATATTTATAGATTTGCGACGCAACGCGACGTAACATGCGAGCGTTTCCATTTTAATATTCATTCGCTTTCTTAAGCTAATTGAGTGTCGAGCGTTTCGTCGGCGAATCAAGCGGCTGCGGCACGTTTAAAGCGCGTTATTTTTGCGCGATCTTTTCTAATATCGCTAACGAATGGCTAACCGAGTTAGCGCCGGTCGAACGGTATACCGGAGGAAACCGGACGAGAGTGAGTAGAGCAACTCCTTTGTCTCGAACGTCGATTCCATTGTTCCGGCCGATGCGTAAAAAAAAAAGACTTGAAGAAGCAACACGACGGTGACGCGCGGACGCGCACGAATTTCTTCGACGAGTTGACGACGACGGCGGTCGTCCCGACAAATCCATATAATTATTTCTCGATTAGGAAAAGGCGAGCCAGTAAACGTTACTCGACTTACGAGATTAGATCACTGGCCTGTATTAACAAAACAAATCTGTTTGCATCAGTCGCGTTTTAAGTATTGCTCTCCATCGTCTGTTATTTAGAATACAATATTCGCTCGATAATTGCGGAGTATCGCAGACGATTCCGAAAAATTAATATACTGCGAGAGAAAAATGTACTAAATTAAAATTTAAAAGGAATGAAATTTAAAAAAGAAGCAATACAAGATGTTATAGTGTCATAAAAAATGTATAATTACCTTTATTGTCGAATCAAAAGAATATTATATGTTTCGATCCATTCTTGGTTTCTATTAGTTATTTTAAATAAATGTATTAAAGTATTTGAATAGTATTGGTATAACATTCATTCTCGCGGGGAATAAACATTTGCTAAATAAAAAGTAATAGTAGTTAAATCAAATTAAAGAGCTTCGCACCAAATAAATATATGTTTACATTTAATAAATATTTAACTGGCACTATTTAAACAGATACTTTATTAAAATTTAGTACATTTTTCTTTCAGTGTAACATCTTATACTTTGATTTACTTTAAGTTCGAAAGAAAAATAGCACGATTTATCACGTTCCAGAAACACGAACCTTTTTGGGCAGTACGTTACTTCATAAAATACGAGTGTCGATGACAGAAACGGAAGAGAGAGAAGGAGAGAAAGGATGTCGCGGATGAGACAATAAAAATGAATAACGACAATAATCGACGCCGACTTAGCTCAATCTAATCTAAACACTTAACATTATCGTGGTGTAACTAAAAACCCGCAATCTCATACAGTACTAAATTAGGAATTTCCTAACAGCGGTAAATGATTATAGACTTCCAAGAAGGAGGAAGATACGGGGTGGGAAGAACATCGCTCCGAGCGGCGAACGCGATGCGTGTCGCTGAGAGGAAGTCGTGAGGGCGGGGAAGAGGGGTGGCAATAAAAACTGATCGGGACGCATCTCGGTGGGGCCGGCCACCAATGTCGAGCCGTCGAGAAAATAGAAAATCGTGGTGCACGCTCCCTAAATGCGGGCGGTGTGATGTCATGCGGAAATAGCCGTCCGTCGTCTACTCGCCGACGCGACGCACCAACACGAGTCGCGATCGTAACCACACGTCGGGAATATAGAGAGAGAGAGAGAGAGAGAGAGAGAAAACTGATCTCGATCGATCACGAACGATTATCTTGCTTGTCTCGGCTACGAAAGAAGAGCCGAGTTCAGGATGCCGCGCCGCGCCGAGTCAAAACCGGTATAATTTCTGTGAGCCCAATTTTCGAGATTAAAGCCACGGAAAAATACATCCGACGTTAATTGCGTTTCTATCGACACTAATGAGCTCGCGTCTTAATCGGAAAAGCGTTTATAGAAATTATTTTCTTTTGATTTTCGTCTGATATTTCCGGAGAAATCAATTAAATTGATTAAATCTTAAAAGATAAGTAAATTGTAAAAAATTTGATTATTAGGAAATTAGACTGATAAGAATAGAATAATAGATTAAACAGAGAAACGATCCTATTTTCCAAAAAATATGAACTAACTTTTTTATTGAATTGAAAATCTCTTAAACATTGAAAATTAACTTTTTGAAGATTTTTTAGACATACTTTTTTAAGACTGGCTCAATTTTCACGCTTTAGAATGAGATTCCACTTGAAAAAATTTAGAGACTACGAGTTTAAAACACAACTGATCGATATACAAACGATATATGCATCGACGGAAAACAGGCAGAAGCAGTTAAAGATGCGAGTATCTGCTTCGCGAGTATTTGCTTTTTAAACGTTAACTTACAAGGGATAGAATATTCGGCCGTTATTTCGTGGTGCGCATTTATTTCTTGATAACGAATTAGTAACGAATTTGATGATACAAAATGCTCGGCGTTTGTTGTTACGCGTGACGTATGCACAAGGTCGCCGCGCTATCACTCGACAACGGTCGAGCCTGTTGTTATTCTCGTGTGGAACGCGGTCACGACTAGATAGAAAAGTCCAGCGACGATCATGAAGTTTTATCAATCCCCGTGACGATTCACAAGACGACGGCTGGAATAAAAACGTTTATACGCGTTTCACGCGGTTTATCTAATCACAGGAATCGGAACGATGGAAGCTGTAATTACGCTTATGCCTGTTTTTATCAATATTGTTTAATTTTAATCTCGGTTCTACTAATTCTTCGTCTTTCTCTAAAAATTAGAGAAATTGAAAATTAAATAACTGAGAACAACTGACGTAAAGAGACAATCTTTTCGATTATTTTCGTGGACATTTTTTTTTTTTCTACATTTATCGTGTCTAATCAATTAATACTCGGATATTATTTATTTGTCTGTGTGTATCGTAATGAATAATAATCATTATAAAATCACTGATTGAGTTGAATAACTGCCCCAACAGCACAATACTTGCAGTGATACCACTGCAAGTTTTGTGCTGTTGAGGTGAGAACAATTATGACAAAAGAATAATCCGTCCATTCGATTATTTTCGCATTTCACGGACATTTCTACGTTTATCGTGTCTTTAATCTTAACATTCGTATATTTCGCCTGTGTATCGTAATGGATAATACTCTCGTTATAAAATTCTCGTTAATTATTATATATTATTTAAAGTGCAGGGAGTGCGTGGAAGTGCAGAAAGGAGCAACAGGTGTAGCGTCGCGCCACGGTTAATT
>NW_017305884.1:3540578-3541473 GCF_001594115.1 Trachymyrmex septentrionalis
GTTAATTATTACATTATTGTATATATTATTTAAAGTGCAGGGAGTGCGCGGAAGTGCAGAAAGGAGCAACAGGTGTAGCGTCGCGCCACGGTTAATTCTCTTTAGTGAGTGAAGTTGGCCGCGCGAATTTACGAATGCCGCGCGTTCGTCATTTGTTCGTTGAGTTCGTTTATTACGTTGCGAAGCGTCGAGTGGATTGTACGCATATCTGTACCTTTCTCTCGTTTATTCTCCGTCTCGATATCACGAGATGTACCGGGAGTGTCGAGTAAAAAAAGTGTCGCGCGACGTAAATTCTGGTGATTATAGTGTGAGTGCGAAATTAATCGTTTTCGCGAAGTGTGAGTGCAACGAGGGAATCTGAGAGGAGGAGGTGGCTTGGGAAGCATCAGGCAATGGCGGAGCAACCATGTGGTACGTAATTTACTTTTTGTTGAGTTACTTATAGATAGTCTATTTTTTCCGTTTATTTCGACCGTTAGTCGCGAATGACTTGAACGAGAATTGGAGAAAGATTTTTATTTATGAAATTTTAAAAGAAATTATATCTAAAAAAAGACTCCGCGAAGATTGTATAAAAATAAGATGTTTAAATAAACGAAGACAAATAAAAAAAATTTATTGCACGCCGTAATAATTTTTTTCTTAATATTATATAGCTCTATTTTGAGTGCTGTAATAATTTGAATATATTTGTATTTTATAGTTGGATGTAGGTTGACTCCGCTGCTGCGCGTCGTATTTTGGTGAGTGAAGAAAAATTCTTTTATTTTACATTTCGAGATTGAGATAACGGATGTGTGATACACAATATATAAATATATATATATATATATATCTACATATAATTGTGGTTGTGAAATCAATCTCGTTTCCTAAATAATCCTCTTGACTC
>NW_017305884.1:3541573-3549858 GCF_001594115.1 Trachymyrmex septentrionalis
ATGTATCAACTTAATAATGAAAAAATATGATATTACATAAATTCGTTATCTTAAATGGATAAGATAGACTAAACCAGAAGCAATAATTAATCCTGGAGCATTTTTGTTTATACAAATATTCTGAAGAAATTGTCAAGAAGTACATTTAAAACTGTTATGACAGAATAAAATAAATATATCTATTAGTAATGTCATTTATGAAATTTTGTTATCAATGTATTATAATTTTGACTTAATAGTTGGAATAATAAGAAATAAAAAAAAAAGAAAGAAGTAAAATAAAACTAGAACAAATATATTTAATCAAATATGATACATTCTTTTATCAGAACACAATACCTCTTCAATTTTAATTCAATATCATAATATTCATATTTTATGGATAATAAAATTGAAAATCAAAATATTTATGATTTATCTATATATTTATATGATATATATTTATATGAAATAAAAATACATTTATATCTACAACACAGTAGGGAAAAATTTTTAATATTAAGATATATTTTTTTCTTTTCATTTTCTTTCTTCTTTTCCAATATTCTTTTATTACATTTTGGGATTTACATTTCACCTCCCTATCTTCTTCCAGGATTAAATATTGTATGTTGCAAGAAAGCAATATGCAGAGATTCTTTCAATATATTATAAATTATAAGCAATAAAAGAAAAAGACCATTTTTTTACAGTTATTCAATGCAGCATATATTTTTCATAGTATAATCTAATTAATATATTTTATTAGAAAACACAAATGATATTTGATTGTACATATAATTTTTTCATTTTTCGCAAATCCTGTCGATTTACTGACAACTCGATTTGAAACAAAGTAGAATGAGGTCGAGTAAACATTTTATTGCGGAATAGATAAAATTTTTATATAGATTGCCTAGAACATTATCATTTAACGATATATCTATGTAATATATATGTGTGTCTCGCAAGAATCGTTAATCACTAAGATTCGCGATTCTGCTTAAACTATCGTATGTCTTTCCTCGAGACTTATATCGATCGCTTGAGCTATTACTATCTAACGTTTACGAGTTTCTAATAACCATAACTCGTATCGTCCGCGACGATTACAATTTTCCTTGCCGTATCTGCCGTAATTATTGCAACTAATTTAATGCTTCCGGCGCGCCCGACGAATATAGGCATCGGGGTGGATCGATGGAGATCGCTAATCTTTCTGTTATCGGAAATTGTAATTCAGTTAGAGAGAGAGAGAGAGAGAGAGAGAGAGAGAGAGAGAGAGAGAAAGAGAGAGAAAAAGAAAGAGAGAGAAAAAGATGGGAACAGCCCTGATGATCGAAATTTCGTGTCTTCTCATTATGCATCAAGTCTCGAGTGGATTCATTTTTCAAACGGTTGACGTGTTTCTAATCTGCTTACTCAAAAAGCGATAAGGTAAGGCTCGCTTTTTTCGACGTTTTTTTTTCCGATGAAGTTAGTCGACATCCATAGAGGCGATAGAGGCGATAATATCGACACGATCATACAGATAAGCAAAATCGATAACATCGCTGCGTTTGATCCCTCCTTTCGATTTTTTTCGTTCAAAGTGCAAATCTTGCGCTTTTTTCTTGTCGCTCGATTTGAATATAGAATGCAATTCTCACAGTTTTCGATTTTATGAGATGAAAGATTAGGAATCAGGTTGAAATGTATCTCGAACGTTTTCTTCAATTCTTAATCTATCGGTGTTACAATTTTAAATCGCATTTATTTATTACAAAAACACTTCTCATAATATTTACCAGTTTGCCATTCATTTTTCTAAATCGAAATTCAAATTAAATTATATCTATAAATATTATTCAATCTCTTTTTCAAAAATTGTGGAACAAAAATGGCAACATGACGTATTAAAAATATAATCCCTTTGTCGAGATTATTATTATTTGTGATTAGTATAATAATTTCCCCTCGATTTAAAAAATAGTTTTTCGTTTCATTGAAAAAAATTAATTTTTTGGATTGTATGATATTTGAAGTGAAGGAGTACAAAATATAAATTGTACAAAATATCAATCACTAATCGAGGGAACAGTTTTTTCGGACACTCATCTGTCATCGAGGGCCAAATTGGGATGGGATTGCGGGGGTGTCGCAGAAACTAGCAGATTTCGTACGGCTCGAGATCGCGGGTGCCGGCGGCGAAAGTCAGCGGCGGGGATATATTCGTGTGGCCTGGGACATTCCGGATGAGTACCGAGAGAACGACCGGTGTCACGCCGTCGGCATTATTGCGCATGTGCGCGGATTACACTTGACGGGCTCAAAAAATCAATGACCTCGCCGCCGTTCTCCATGATCTCGCAAAATAGCAGATACGACATCATCGCCGTGTCCCCGTCGTCGTCGAGTAACGCCGACTCTTTCCCGGAGCACGAGGCTCCACGTCGCGCGAGAGATCTCTCCACCATCGGGACGGCGTCGCGACGCTCGACGACGCTCGACGATGCTCGACGACGCGCACGGCGCACCGCGCACTCAACGAATGTATGCGGGGCCACGGGGCGACGGGCGGCGCGCGGGGAGAGAGGGGAAAGTGCGAGAACGCCGCGCCGGAGAGAGGAGAAGAGAAAATGGCCGGCGCGGCGAGGGTGCAGCTCGGATGGCGGCGCTAGTGTAAGACGGCCGAATAGCGGTACGCGGCGAAACCAGCCGGGCAACCTCCACCGCTCCGCCGCTGCCACTCGGCGCTCAGTTCGTGCCCTCTCGCAGCGCACGACGGTCGCGCTCGTGTCGACGTGTCGTCCCGTCTTTGCGTCTCGCGGAATAGAAACTGAACAAAAAGAAGAAAAAGAAAGAAAGAACATCGGTAGAAAGAAAGCGGGGATAGGAAAGACCGAAGCACACGCACACACTGTGCCGCGTGAGAATGAAAAACTGCGTAGTGCGACTCCGATAAACAAACACATCCGAACGGGGTAGATGTAACGTAGCACAGTTTCTGTTTTCCTTTTTCGTCGGAGAATCGGAACCGGAGTCGGGAACGCGAAGCGCGCTCCGAAGGTGTCCCGTATACGTCGCGCCGGGATTCACTCGGCAGTGAAATAGTCTGCAGTGTGAAAGTGGTGATAATCCAGTGCGCGTCGAACGTCGTTACGTGTCGTTGATATCCGATCGTGCGGCGTGGACTATCCGGGTGAATTCTTCGGGTGATCGTATATACGTAGTATATACGGCGCAGCGATTCGCGACTCGCGTCGGTACACGGAGTAACGTGTAAGGGAGAGAGAGAGAGAGAGAGAGAGAGAGGTGGCGAGCGTGAGAGCGCGAGAGACAGCGCGAGAGAGGAGCGCGTATAACGCTCTCCCTCCCCGTCGCGTCTCCGCGCGCGCGGTGCACCGCGCCGTCCGTCCACCTTTCGCGTTGCCGCGGAGTGCACGGGATAAAATGGCGCTTGCTTTCGTCCGTGCACCTCTATCGACCGTGACGAACTGTTCGGCGGAATCGCGTCGGCACCGTTCGCCACGGCCCTTCTGAGGGAGAGCCTCAACGACACGTCCCTGTGCCGACGTTCCCCGTATCGTCGCCGTATCCGTTCGTCGACGTCGCCGTCGTCGTGACCGTCGTGCCCCTTTCTTCAATCCTCGCAAAGTCGCCGGGATACCGTGTGTTGTATGTGCAAGTGTCGGGGCTACGGGGAGTTGAGTTCTTGCGGTCGCCACTGATTTCGGAGCTGAGCGATTCCGGAGTGTGCTCTAGGTGAGTCCAAGTCGTATATCACCCTGCGACTCGCGTCTCTCGTAACGCTGACGATGCCCCCGGAGGCGTAAATTCCTTGGCCGCGTTCAAATATTTCACCCAGGTAACGCTTTATCCTTCTCGCGTAGAACACAGAAGCCGTAATAATATCGTAGGGACATCATCGTGACCTTGTTCGTCGCTTTATCAGCTCATTTTTAAATATCAAATGACACGATGTCTTACGATTATCGTTATACGATTTAATTAGGACTCTCTGTTCTACCCGAGTCCCAAGGAACATATAAAAGTCGACAGAAAATGAAAATGACTTTATTTCGATTCTTGGTGTCGATAAACAATTAAATTTCGCGTAACGAAAAATTATTATTTTAATTCGTTAATAGAAATTATTTTGACTTTCTCCGACTTGACGTGACACCCTAGAGGTGTTTAATTTTTATTTGCTGAACAACAAGGATAAAATACCTGGGTGCAGCCAGGGTGAAGGTTTTCGCACGCAAAGGGAAAAAATTGTTAACTGAAGAACTTGTGCGCGTTTTAACGCGCGATTTGTTTTTCATGCAATGACGGCAAGAGTCTCGCTATCGCGAGCCTGTCTCTACGGATCGCGAGTATCAGGAGCTGGTATCGCGATAACCCAGCGTTAATCTGTGACGCCCCGAGGTAGCCTCTGTAGATATATCGCGCGGCCAGAGATTTCGTGGAACTGCGTCATATACGCGACCCGTTACACGAGACCGTGGACGGGAACCATGGGACTAATCCCGCGATACTCCACGGAGACTTCGCGTTATACGGCGAGGTATTAACGATCGGTATCACGGTGAAAGGCATTAATTCGCCTCTCTCGTTCCTTCAACCGCGGATTCCGATTCTAACGCCTCTCCTCGCGCTCCCTCGCGCTCGCCGTTGCGTCACGTTTTATTGTGGGAAATTGAAAAAATTGTCAAACGGTTCGAGAGCACTCCACTCGGGTGATCGATAGGGTAACTGCGTTTAATGAACCCCTTCTTTGGATTCCCTTCGAAATTCCTTCCATTTTTTTCCCCTTACGAATTGATTGATTCAATCGGGCTGATGCGCATTCTTACAATTAATGCATCGTCCATTAAAATTTTCAATTGTTACGATACGTGTAATTGGTGGTTAACGCCAATTGATATCCGTTTTGTTTCCTAAGATTTAAAGGTTTCACACGTTCAATCGGATTAGTTCGAATTTGTTTGCATCGTATTTCTTGGCTTGTAAATTGTATCATGAGACACAATATTGAATAATATAAAATAATTAACGTTAAAAACAGAGGGAGGGGTAACGAAGGAAACCTGACATTTTACGGTCGGTTTCTTTTAAAGAGAGAAACACTCGTGTCCGAGGAGGGAAGTAGTCGATGGCTGTGCAAAGAAATTTCGTGGTGGCGAAGGTCGGCCAGCGACACGCGATACGTCCGCGTGTGTACATAGGTAATACGCGTGTGTGCACAGGCGAGCGCGAGCGTAAAGTTTTTCGCACGCGTCGCAACGCGCCGAAGAACTTCGGCCTAGCGCGGCGCGCAAATACGCGCGGCGTGTAGCCACACGGAAAATGACAGGACGCGACGTGTTTGATCTCGGCTCTACGCGCAAATATTTTACGCGGGCAAACACTCGCCGCGACGCGACGCGATGGATCGTACCGTTTCTTCTTACTCCCTCGCGGCTGGCGAGAGGATTTTCTTCCTCGTTCCGTTACGTAATCCATCAAATGTCAAAACGGTTCCTCGCGAGGCCATTCTATCGAGCGGTTTAGGGTTACCGTACGTCCATCTCGTCTTATTCTCTTTGCATTTTGGGGTAGTAAAGTCTCCCTTCTATATTTTCTTCGAGATTAAGATCATATTATCAGCAATTTTCTTTCACGATCGTTATCGTAAATTTTGTATTCCTAGCTGATAGCGATGAGTTGTATATCTGTAATAAAGTACAGATCGAGAAAACGATCGAATTTTTGCATGATCTTAGTAATATATTCCATTATTATATTTGTCAAAATATAATAATCTTATTTCATGTTATTTAATGTTATGTTGTCGTTGACTTTTTGAAGTCAATCTTAATAATATTTTATACATGAGATACATGGAAAGAGCGATTTTGCTGAATTATTTATAAATTTAGCAAAGTACAGATCTGAAAATGTAATTTTGTTGGAGCGTTAAAATAATTACGTAGAAATCTCAAATATGAGCAATGCTGCAAAAAGTATTGACATTTTAGTAATTAATTTTTTAATTAGTCCTACGTAATTATTTTGATGGTCCAACAAAATTATTTTCAGATCTGTATCTTGTAGCTAAATTTTGAAATATTTTAGCAAATCCATCCTTTTCGTATACACTAAACAAAAAAAAATACTAAATTTTAATAAATATTTGTTTGAAGTAAATATATAAGTTTTAAGTAAATATGTATTAAATATATAAACATATATTTATTTGACAAAAATCATTGATGTAACGTCATTTTTCTATTGAGTAAATATTCATTTACGATAAGTAAATGTTCACTTAGCACTGTTCAAAGGAACATGTATTAAGATTTAGTAAATTTTCTCGTTGTAAGAAGACAATGCACGCATCATATTCATGTCATATTGACTAAAAACTGTCGATTAAATTCCGATAAATTCATGTAATGGATGCAGAAAACGGTCATAAATACTCGAGAGATCGGTCGGCGAGAAATGAATTTTCGTGACGTGGTCACATCACGAATATCTCGACGAGCGAACCGATCGTTATCGCACGCCGACAATGAACATATTGCTAGATAGGAAGTGTGATAATTCTTCGGCCATTGGATAAAAAAAAAAAGGAATACAATCCTCCGCTTTTCTACCTGTTGTTGGCCAAGCTAGGTAACGTGGATCCCGTATACGGTGTTTACCTCGAGTTTGCGGAACGTGTCACGTTTTCAAACGTAACTGAATCGTAGTAACAATGTTTTTCCACTATTGACGATCGCTCTAAGCGCGAGACGATTGGTTATGTGTGAAAATGTCTACCTTAGTCTAAAATTCACATACACGAAGTACGTATCCTTTAAAACGCATTCGAGCACCGTTTCGAAAATCTAAACAACTCTCTAATCTGAAGTCGATAATTTATATATTCACTGAGATGAAAATAGATTAAATTTAAATAAATATTTATTGGAATACTGCCAACTAAACATTTATTTACAATAAATATTTACTTAATAAAAAGAAGTGATCAAATTAATGTTTTTTGTACCATATAAATATATTTGTTAATGAATATTTAGTTGGTAACTATTCAAATAAATATTTATTGGAATTTAGGATATTTTTTTTCTCAGTGTACTTATTTATATTTAATTTCGAATAAAAATGTATTTATGTCGATGCAACTGTCTTTCTAAATCTGAATTGTGATTTGTGAGAAAAGTATGAGGAAAAGTAGTTGTAAACAAATATTGAAAGTGACACGATCTTTTAAGTTCCGTTATTTCGATTCTTTTTTTTTTTTTTGCAATTTCTACAAGCAGCCGACACTTTTATATGTTCAGATACAACGCATGTGTTTCAATGAAACAACTTCTCTGTATTTTTTACGCTCATAAAATTTCTGTTCAGCGGAGAAAACACATGTAACTATGGAAAATGGAATTATTTAACGGATCCGCAGCAAAATGTTCTCCTCGTTTTACAAAATAATCCCAACGCTAAGGGGCTAAACAGAGAAAGTATGCCCGGCGCGCAAAATAACGACAATCTAGTTTATTAACCATTAACCCGTCTATTAACCATTATACTCGTAACATTTAGCGGCTCGCATGCAAAATCGTGCTCTCTCGCGCGTTCGTAAAACACGACAGTGTTTCAAAACGGTTTCCGCTGTGTTCGCAGGCATGTTGAAGTAGCGACCTCGTTTCGCGATATAATCATATAATCGATTTGGTAACGACTCCAATCGCCCTTCGATTCACAAGTACATTCAGATCACAAGAAAACAACATTAATAAAACAGAGTGAAAATGCCATTGCATTTCGTAAGAGCCCAGTGTTTATCAGAAGCAATGTTTCGATCCTTAAATGCTCTCATTGTTTTCTTATTCCTACATAAAGTCTGTTCTTTTTAGTTAAAGTTCTTGCACGTTGAAGGGAAAAAGAGAAAAGACGAACCGTACGAGAAGTTCAGCCAAGAAGAACAACAGGCTTTATAGTATCTGATTATTTTTACAGTTTTATATTTTTTCACATATATATTTAAATTTTCCTCTTTTAAAGACTCGAATATCCATATTATATCTTATTACATCTAAACTAACGCAAATAAACTTCATATTACATGTAATCTGATAAATTAGAGTGAAACAGAATTTCCAGGAATATATATAATGTCTCTAAAACTATATGCATGCGGTAGTTGTATAATTATACAAAAGGTATATTCAAACGACTTTAAACCCCAAGGCGCATCAGAGGGGTTAATCGCGCGTGCACGTAGAATATAGGCATCCCCCCTCCTCCCCTCCCCCCGAGAGCGACTTACCCCCCCC
>NW_017305884.1:3549869-3554809 GCF_001594115.1 Trachymyrmex septentrionalis
TCCCTCGTATTTACGGCGACGTGACTCCAAAGCTTACGCAATTTCATAAATGAATCGACCCGACTTCCGTCATTAGGGCGTAATTCCATTTTCGGCGTCTCCCTCCTTCTCCAGCTCGCCAGAGATTAGCCTCAATTCGTCGTATAACGTATATAAAAGCCGCTAATTTGTCCCGTATCTTCTTTCGTTCTCGCCCCAGACGCGTCTACGGGCGCAACTACTTGCTGTCTTTCACATGTCGGACATGGCAAGAAGAAGAGAAACAGAGGGGGGGGAGAGAGAGAGAGAGAGAGAGAGAGAGAGAAAATGTCGTCAGCAACGTGAGAACGGATCCTCGGATGTTTGTCTCCACGCTCGTGGCGCTATCCGGTCGTCGAGATCTTGTCCGATAATCGCCAGCGGACCGTTAGACGAAAACGATCGCGAATCCCGCTGAGATATCGCGTTGCCTCCCATTCCACATCTCCCCTCTTCACTCGCTCATCATCTCGCTTTGCGTATGTACGTACTTACGTTATACTCTCCCAGGGACGAATCTGCGTGAAAATTAATGAAACTTAAGCTTCAACCGTTCATGAGACTTCATAAGGCATCTTCGGAGCACTTGAAACCCGAGAGGCGAAACGTTATCCGAAATATTATCCCCTCCTTTTACCTTAATGGAAAGAATTAACAGCATAATTTAAGATTAGAATAAATTCAAATAAATGATTATTATTCAGTCCTCTATCTATCTATCTTGAGAAATCACGTTATGTGAAGATGGGAGATACATGTCTTCAACACTATGAAACTGTCCCGCGTTGCTTGTACTTCTTGTACTCAGCAGCTTCGCTTTATTTTTCTCCAACATTCACAAACATACACGTACGAGGTGTCTGTTAAGTAAGGTCGGAACGTTAGGGGCGTAGAATAGGTCAAGGGGAATAAAAAAGTCTGATACCATTTTGTAATTTTCACAATAGTTAACAAGATATTAATTACTTAAAAAAAACTTAATTACTACTGGCCGAATATTGGTCTTCTATAATTTGTTTCTCAAATACTATCAATTTTACAAAAAAAAAACTGTAAGAGATAAAAATTGTTTATTTTCTTCTCATAGAATTTTCTTCTCTAAGAAAATTTCTCTTTTTTTTGTTCAACTTTTTAGTACTGCATTTTTCTTATTTTTTTATTATCATGAAAAAATCGCGGTATTAAAAAATTCTGAAAAAATTCTCAGAACTTTATGAGAAGAAAATAAACAACTTTCGCCTCTTACAGTTTTTCTGTAAAGTTGATAGTATTTGAGAAAAAAAAATTATTAAAGACCAATATTCGGCAACCAATATTTGTAGTAATTAATATCTCGTTAACTATTGCGAAAAAACTAGTTGCAAAATGGTATAAAACTTTTTTGTTCCTCTTGATCCATTCCACGCTCCCAATGCGGCTCCGGAACCTTACTTAACAGACACCCTGTATATACCTGATTTTGGAAAAATTTTGACGATTTGAAGCAACGCGAACAGATCTTACTTCGCGCACGCTCCAGAAATGATTAGTTCCCGAGGAGCTCTCGAAGAGTTCTCGTACTTCACTGCGCGCTTCTGAGAGGCAATCTCATCGGCATGGCGAAGATCGGAGCAATTAATTATGATTACTGGTATTATTAGAGACGCGTACTGGCGTGTCTATCGACGCGTGTCTGCATGTGCGTATGCATGCGTGCGTTCACCGACTTGGCCCGCTCGTTGGACACGTACTCGCTCTCTCGCACACTCGCCGCTGCGATGTAATTGCATCGTGAAAGTGTTACAAAGCGATTCCCGTCGGCTCTGTGAAAACGCGTCGCGTTTCGTCGCCTCGACTTCGCGTCGTCGCGCGTTGCTCGATCGAGCGCTGCACCGCTGCCGCGCTGTAGACGTAGTGAAAGTAGTGCAACCACCTGGCTCGTCCTTTGAAAACCTGCAACCCGTACGTGCATACCTTCGGCATGCACGCGCCAATCTAGTCGCGCGAGTTAGCGTCGAGCATCTTATAAACATGTTAAAAGGAAAGAGGTGTTGCCTTTTTCGAATAAAGAGCTTGACCAAAAAAATATAGGCGCACAGGTCATCGTCTTTAAATCTATTCTCATCGATATAATTCATCCGAAGCTATTTAAACTAAAAATGACAGTGTTATTACAATATACTTTCATTTATTTATTCTACGAATATTATTAAGAATATTCTTACGCATCGATGTATACAATAACCGTTGTCGCTTCTTGTATCATCTATTTCGATTCTCTACTTTTTCATGTTTCAAGCCTCTAAAAAGGGTCAGGTAAATCCATGAAATAAAAGTGGTTTTTCGAAAATCCCGAAGCAATCCGGGATTATGCGGGGCATTAAGGAAGTTCCACAAACCTTGAAATGCGTCGTTATGGACAAGCCGGTCGATTATAATCTCGCTTAACATGTCCGACCACGCCGACAGGTCCTGCTGCAACCGCGTGTAATCTCGCTCGCTCATCTGGGATCTAGGGTTACCTGGTGGTCGTCGCCGACGACCGACGACCGACGACCGACGACCGACGAGTACTTTCGTACTTTTCGTGCGCATTGTGCGCGCGTGCATCTCGGGGGATATTACTACATTCGCGACCTACCATTTCGACTCGAATTACTTATTTGCGCGGGAAATTACTTACGAGGCGAGATAGAATCATCTCTGAGATCGTCGCGTCGTATCGCGTTGCGTTGCGTTGCGTCGCTTCCGTGAAAAGTCGATTTTCCGAGTCAGCCCCTCGACTGACCCGGTTATTTATGTTTATGAAGATCTTGGTATCCTCCATTTCTCTCAATAATATATATTTTTTATTGCTCGCGTAAAATTATTACGCCTCTAATGGGGAATATTTATAATTGCGATATTTTAACAGTTTTTTTATTCGAAAACGTCTCTAATGATCGAATCTTTTAAACATTCTTGGAGAAACACTTTTAATTTGTTATTATATATAATATAATGATGCTGTTTTTGCACCAAATCGCTTGCGTAATTTAAAACGATAGTTTTCTTTTTCTTCCATGTGCCTGATGATTGCAATTTCTGAAAGATTCTTGGGAACTACGATTTCTTTCCGTCAAAAACGCAATGTGTTACATTCACAAAGCAATTTTGCTCAAGTATCTAAAAATTTAGCTAGATATATACAGATCTGAAAATATGGTTCTGTTGGACCAACAGATGAAAATAATTATACACGATGCCCAGATTAGAATGTGAAAACTTGTAGTATCGCTCATCATGTTTGAAATTCTTACGCAATTATTTCGATGATCCATCCAAAATTATTTTCAAATCTGTATCCAGCTAAATTTTTCCACACTTCAGCAAATTCATTCTTTTCGTATTCCTTACGAGAAGGAAGAAAAATGATCGAGCGTAGTTACAATTTAATATGTGCAAGCATTATCTGTGCACGTCCGTACATTTGTTACAGTCATCAGATACCACTCGAACGATTAATTACACCCCTGATACGTTGCTAATCCCCGTCGTTTAAAATTGTACGTCACGGCCGCTCACGGTGATCTCGGTGCGCGTTGAAGATCGTTAGATCTTTGTAGATGATTGATATCGGGGATTTCTTCATGGCCGTTTAAACGGGACGAATAGAAACGTCACCTTATCTGCTTACGAGAGAGTCGACGAGACATTCAATGCGTTTCCGAGATGTAGCCACGTCTTCGTTCTTCAGCCTACAAATTACGTGCGATACGAGAGATTCCCGCATGGCTACCGGAATTTTTAATGGACCCTCGGCTATCTGCATACTTCCGTGACATATGCCACAGATTGACTTACTGCCTCGTATCAAGCGACACCGTTCGCTTACACAAGCGACGTGGTGGAATTGATAATTATCCCGGTGGAATTAATAAATCCCGTTAGAGAGACACCCCCCTCCCCCTCCCCCCGTCCGCAACGGAGGGGGATTATTTTCATTCCCACCTTTAGGTATAAAGCAAAAATATTCGTCGTGATCGCGCTCGAAGATTAACGCGATTATCTCGATACTCCCGACGGCGTTTAAGCGCATGATTTTTCTTAATGTTCGCTTTCGATATCAAATTTCTCTTACAAAACACCCGGTGTGCGTTCCCGTCGTGCGCATACATCGTTAACGATCCGGCGACTCTGAAGAAAAAGAAGAGCCAGTTAAAAGAGAAAGAAACGAACCGGGCCGTTACGTAATTTTGATTTATTCGCGAGTTTTACTCGCAGAGTTATGGCCGTCGGAAGAGAGAGACGTTAATTTTTCGGCTTTTATACACACAGCGTGTCGAAATACTCACGGGGCGTGAGTTACAGTCACATTCATCCGTGCGTTCGTTGAGACCGCGATCTCTCGGACGTTGAAAACCGTTCGACTCGCCGCCGTGCAACGACGACGGCCATTGATTCCACGGGGGATATCGAGCAACGATCAGGAGCCTAGCCGAGAGAGCACCTGTGTGATACAGTAATAATAATTGCGACAGTATAACTCGCGCTGGATTGCGAAACTCCGTGGATATCGCGACATCCAACACCACGGGGTGAAAGGTTTCCCCCACCTAGATATCTCTGTAAGAAGCTTATCACGTGGTCCCTACGTATACACCTGGATATAGCCATTAAAATGTAGCTATTAAAAAATAATTGTTCGCTACATCGAAAAAAAAAAAGAAATTTATTACACTTTAATAGATATTTTTTCGAGCATTTGTAAGTAAACATTTACTTGTAGTAAATAAATATTTACTCAATGGAAAAAATGATAGTTGAATCAATTGATGGTTCTTGTAACGAGAGAGAGAGAATAAATATATGTTAACATTCAGTAAATGTTTACTTACAAATATTGAAAGAGATTTATTCAAAGGATAAATAAATATAAATAAAAAAAAAAATATATATATATT
>NW_017305884.1:3554909-3577166 GCF_001594115.1 Trachymyrmex septentrionalis
TAAGCTGTAGTAAATTTTTTTGTATATCGATATTTTGTATATCTTGTCCACTACACGCTTCTGCTTTATATTATTTGCAATCTATTACTGTCCCTAATTATCATAAGCTCTGAGAAGCAGCATCATGCCTCACCTTTTGTGGTGCATTTTTTTCTATTACTGTACATTATTTTATACCGTACAGTTATTGTTAATTTTGCACTTGAATAAAGAGACGATGATGATGATTATTATTATTGTTATATAACGTAATTCGCTCGCGAGTGCAAAGTCGGCGGTGAAATTATTAGGAATTCACGGATGGTTTATCAATGATGACCGATTTAATTAAAACGTTCGGGCGTACCTTTTACGATCGCCGATATTCGCTGCCCGTCGATATTAATTTGCGAAATCGGCCGCGAGACAAATGCTTTCGTCGACCTAATTGTTCGATGCTCGAGCGCTTTATAAGCGGATTCTCGCGTGGCCAGCTCGCATTTACATACATTACGGCACGTACAATGACGTCGGGGACGATGGATACGAATGTATACGTCGGTAAACGTTATCTTCGATTTTTCGATAGACCGCCTCCTGTCTCCTCATTCATCGTACTTTCTCTCGCGCCGATCATCGCCAGCACCGGAGGATAAAGCGATCGTTATCGTCTTTGCGAAAGAATCATTCGTCACCCCAGCCAAGTGTGAGCAAGATCGACGGGAGGGAGAAACGGTGTTCTTCTTTTCGCTCATGAATTTCTCGCGAGGGTAAACGCGGCTTCATTATGTCCACGTGGCCGACCGCTTTAACTTTCTGCTTTAACGATCGACACGCGCATATCCCTTCGGTAATGATTACTATGATCAAAAGCATTGTGTAGATGCATTTACGTCTAGAATAGACAATTGCAAGTAGTTGGGGTCACACAGTGAGGTTTAGCGAGATATTTTTTTATCTTACTCGAGGTCAGATCATTTTATTTTATAAATAAATATAGTTGTGTATCTATGATGTAAAAAGACTAGAACTGAATCAATTTCAGGGATTCGCCAATCGTTGAAAGTAACGTCGACATTTGCGATCAATTAGAAATCGGTTGTTAGAAACAACCGGGCTTTTTACTGGATCATCACAAAATAATTCGATAGGATGACAAAATTGGTTGCTAGAATATCACAACATTTTGCAGCATTACCCATCATGCTTAAGATTCCTACAAAATTATTTTAATGGTCCAACAACATTCTTTTCAGATCTATATCTATAGACAAATCTTTAGATTCTTCA
Source organism: Trachymyrmex septentrionalis (assembly GCF_001594115.1). NCBI lineage: Eukaryota > Metazoa > Arthropoda > Insecta > Hymenoptera > Formicidae > Trachymyrmex > Trachymyrmex septentrionalis. Next base: position 3,556,179 of record NW_017305884.1, read on the forward strand.
GCAAAATTGCTCTTTCCGTGTAGGAATTTTATAAGCTAGTGTAGAATCTTTATTACAAAAATTTGTCACTTGTTAAAAATTTGCCTGAAATTATATTCAGCTGTGATTATGGAACACGTGGTTTTACATCACGATTGTCTACTTATTTTTTTAAGGAGGTTTGAAAGAAACGGAATTAGATCAATGAAGAAGGTAATAAAGTAAATTTGAAAATATGTAGAATAAATAAATTAAGTAATAAATTAAAAATTAAACTTATCTTTCTCTTAAATGAGAGGCGAAAAATAACAATCTCGCGATGAATTCGGCGAAAAAATATTCGACTCTCGTCTCTCGTCTCGAAACGAAGATCCGATCGCCGATTCAGGGAGGGCCTTGCGTTGCATTATTATTCGATAGCGGTTCTAGAGGGGGAGAGCTCTTTTGGTTGGTAGGTGAAGAATAAATTTCGCACTGTCACTGGAGGAGATAAATGTGGCAGCCGTCGCGACGAATGGAGAAGTCTGGCTCCGATTATCGATATCGTTCGCGGCCTTTCGCACCACGCACGTAATGGTGCGATCCTTTTTTACATTTTAATCTTCTGGCATCATGTCGATGGATGGAATTTCGGGAATAGCCGTAAATTCACGAGCGACAATAAATCTTTGGAGGAAGAGTTACTTTATTTTTAAATTCACTTTCAAATACATTATTAAAGTCCCGTATTTTCCGTTAGAAATGAACTGATATTAATTATGTAAGATTTTTATGTCTTTGATGAGAGTAAAAAGTCGTGTCGTTATAAAAAAATAGAGACCCTAAACATATAAACATAGTCTGATTACGTGCAGTTTTGTCGAAACTAGAATGAGAAAGAAGGGATATATTTACTTTCTTTTTATATAAATATATGCTATTTCATTTTTTAACTTACTGAAGTTAACAAACAGAACAGAGGGGGCCAATCAAAAGTTTGCAACCTTGCAGATTCTGTTACATAGAGTCCCTACAAAGGATCATATTTTTCCTATTATAATGAAATTGCAATAGGATATGGCACGACTTGTTAATGATGAAAGAATGAAGGCCGGAAGAATCATATTTTCTGAAAAAAAACCGGCGCCAACGAGAGTACCCAGCACGACAAATTACCGGCACGATAATTACCAGGATTTCGTTCGTCGGGGTGGGGGATGGTGGTGATGGATCTAGGTTTATTTTCCTGTTGACGGCTCGCCGTTGAATGGAAGAGTTTCGCCTCCTCCGTCCGTCCGCTGCTCGAGTTTCATGGGAATCCAGCCAATGGTTCGTGGCACTCTGTGCAAACCTTTCTTGCGCGCGTCTTGCGTCGTGCATATGGCCGTGTTGTTTTTTTTTCTTTCTTCTTTTTTTTTTTCTTTTCTCCTTACTCTCCGAGTAGCGACGGGCCATTTTTTGGGAAGTGGGCGTACCTCTTTCCGGTTTTCGGTCCATTGTGTTCCGTCCTGCCTGCCTGCTTCGCTTCGACCCGCTTCGCCCGCTCGCCGAGAATGCGCCGACCGACGTTGCACTCGCGCGAGCCGCGTGCAGGCACAGGACCGGATTATCCCTACCTGCTCCTGCCGCGCACGCAACGTATACAGATGCCTGCGCCTGCCGCGGTACGCGCCGTTTTCTACACGTCCTGCACGGGAGAGGTATTTTCGCGCTGGAACGCACGGCGGCAACTCGTTTCGCTTGACACCGTCGCGGCAATGATTCAACTTGGAAAGTCGAAGCCACACTCTCGCTAAATGTATTTGTATCCAATATTGAAAAGGGAGCGTAAAGCCAGTCTCATTGTTTTCGTACGTCACTTTTGAAATGTAAAAGCACTTTCGAGCAACTTGGATTAATTCTGCCAAGTAAGGCCCGAATGAAATCGTGTATAATGTCAATACTGGATGTGTACAGGGGAAAATTTAAATTCGATAATACGTATCGAAGACGATCTAAAAAAGGGAGGACGAAACGACGTTATGATTGTTATTTGATTAATTGTCACCACATTTATCAGACTTAGAATTTAATAAATTCATGTACACATATTATAATACGTACATCCAGTATCGGCTCTTTATTGATATCATAATATTATATATTTGATTTGAATACTCAAGTTTCCCCACTTGCGCGAGGAGTTAGCCTGCCAACTTTACAAAAAATTATCTTTCTACAGCTCGCTCGGTTGTTCGTTCGAATTTTCGTTTGCGGCACTGCCAGTAAGAAAGGTTGTTCAAACGATTTTAGGGAAGCGAGCTCCCCAACTATTAGCAAAGTTAGATCGAAATAATCCCAATCGATAGATTTTCGTTTGCACATTTCGAAACAAGTTATACCTTTTTTCCAATAGTATTTTTGCGATCTTAATCCTTTTATCAACAAGTTGTGCCGTACGGCAAAAATTTTAGAATGAATCGAACAATTATCTACACGCTTACTAGATTATTACAATACGTTTCGTCGAGAAGAATAGCGAGAGGACAATTAATTTCTTCGCGCAAACTCAAATACCAATCTCGCCATTTTCACGTTGCCGACTTATCAACCTATTAATCGCGATCACAAGCGCGTGACATTAGGCCTGAGCCGCCATAAATCATGTATCTACCTTGGCATCTTTACGCCGAAACCTAGGCTTTCGAGCGTGAAGTTTTATCGCGCGGGTGCGCACGTTCGAGGGATCGCGCTCCGCTTTCTGAATTTTCCAATAAAAAGATCGCCGTGAGTGTATAACGCTCGAGCGCAGCTCGAGCCGTTGAACCGGAAAGATTTAAACGGCTGCCTATTTATACCGTCTACGGTTAATAGTAGCGCGCTTGCCGATAGCCAACCGGCCTAACTGTTCAGTGGCAAATAGATATTGAAGAATGACGACAGCACGGCGCATTTTGATGAAGGATTCCGCGCGAGAGGGACGTGGCCACGCGAGATGGTAGAAACCGTTAGAACTAGTGCTTTCCTCCTCCTCCTCCTCCATCTCCTCTTCTTGGCCTTCTGCTCGCACGCGGACGGTTATCTCGTCGAGAGGATCAAAAGATTCGGGTCGAGGTTAATCTCTACCTCCTCGTCGTCCGACAGGCACCTGCGATTAATTTCGTACCTTTTCTTCCAGTTCCTCGATATTCTTCTCCCCGTCTTTCCTTCTCGCCTCCTCCTCCTCCTCCTCCCCCTCTTCACTTTGCCCCCCCCCCCCCGCTCCCCTCCCTTCTGGACACGCGATTTTTCGAGAAAAAGGACGAGAAACGCGATAGTCGAGGACGACGAGGCTCTCCAATTTAGCCCGACTCGTCTTAATACCCTGTAATTTCGCGCGTAAATATTTACCATAAGAATATCCGCTCGAGCAGGATTCGTAACGGCGCGGCGGGGCATTTTTTTTTTCCACGTGAGATCGCGCGCGATTATTTTTCGCTATCGTTGAAGAAGAGCAGCTACGTTCTCCCCGTTGTTAGTCGTACGCGCGGATGAGCCTTGTACTCTCGTCGCTTCCTCTTCCGCGATCTATCTGACGCTCTCTTTGCTCTGTAAACTCCAGCGAATGTGTAAATTTACGGATCAAACGGCACGTTAATCGATCCTTACGACATCGGAGCCCCGAGTTCGCCGCGCGTATGTTTGTTCGGGATCTTTATTCCCTCCTAGCTCCTAGTTGCACTGTCTGCCGAGATAAAAGGAGATCCTGTGGAAGGATCCAAAGGTTTCTGATGCCTCGTCTTCGTTTCTCCTTTTTTATGATCATCGTGCACGTTTGATGTGTAACGTGTGTCAGTTTCCCTTCTCTCTCTCTCTGTCTTTCTCTGTTTCTGTCTCTCTTTCTTTCCTTATCCCTGGACCTTGCGAGTCTCTACTGCCTCAGGAGAATCCTTGGCTAAATATTTGATGTGCGAGAGCGCGCAGCTGCGACGGGATTCCGAAACGCCGAACAAACGACTGGGGATCGGCAAAGATACCGTTCATTATGAAATTCCACCTGGTAATCAGAGGAGAGAGACAGAGAGAGAGAGAGAGAGAGAGAGAGAGGCTCTTCCCTTTACCAGCGCAATGGATCAAACTCCTTTTATAAAATTATTTACAATAACACTATTTCTACTTGATTATTTTATTAGGTAGGCTAGAAAATTAAGCAAAAAGTTTGACGATTTTTTTCAAGACAAACGTTAATATTTTTAAAAGTTTCTTTTTTCATTTAATTTTGACTCTAATCTTTTTTGCCTATGATTAGTCGAGAGATATTTCGTCGCTCCGTCAGAAGATGGATCCGTTTAAAAGAGATCTATACGATCGTGCGATGCTGAAAAAAAAGTATCGGAGTCGGAATAAATGGTTCGCGATCGATATACACTTGAAAAGAGAGCCCGTCGTGGCGGGAGTATCTTTCCAGAAGAATATCGAGTGATTTTGCCAAAATTTCACGGTGTTTAACCAATCGCCATAGTTCGTCACCTGCCCAGTGGCCGATGGCGTGTGAGAAAGCATCGTTTAACGCATAAACTCGGCAAAGCGGATAGTTTTCCTTTGTCAGTAGGACGCGCGTATACAGTCCGGAAATATCGACGTCGCTCTTAGAGAGATGCCAGCCTCGGAATGTATATATATATGTGTGTGTGTGTGTGTGTGTGTGTGTGTGTGTGTGTATGTGTGTGTGTGTGTACGCGTATCACATCTGAGGCCTTTATACCTCGACGTGGGACACCTGGGGTTTCTCTCTCTTTCGGAGACGACACTACCGATTCGACGCTTCTCCGTATTGAAAGCCGTTGTCCATCCGCTCGTGTAAAAGCCGATCGGAAATAAAGAGAGGGCGGGTCAATTTGTCCGCACGATTTGGAGAGCTCATGGGGTGAATCGCGCCATGTAACGTTCTCCTGCTGAGAACAAATATATAACGCCGTTATATTGGAGCTTCAGTTAACACGAAATATATATGGATTATCGATCGCGTGCGATTTTAGCCATCCCAATGTGCTCTCCCGGTCCTTTTGTTATCCTAAACACTGTCGTATTTGCTCTCTACAAGATTATTCTTTATATATTGAATTTAATAAACATTTCTAGATAAATACTTACTTAAATTTTTTTGGTAAAATTTACCCGGAAGATACGATAGTCGTAGGTATTGTATTTCGAAGAATTTTATGTAAATCTCTCATTCATTATATAACACTACACAATGAAATATAAAATAAATTTGATTAATTTTTACCCAAAGTGTATAGTAAAGATTTTTAAAATATTGTATTGTACCGCAACTATACTATATTTTTAAGGTAAATTTTGAGAGAAAATTTTCGGTGTAAATTATGTGAATGAGAAGATTTAAAATGTGATTAGATTTAAAAAAAGTTAAGTATATATAATACTCTTTACAGAAAATATTTATATTAATATTTTTTACATTTAAAATATGTACATTTATTCCAATATTTTTTATATTATTATAACAATCTCTTAAAAGGATTGTACACAATAGATTCGTCGATATTACAAAAATGAAGTGAGAATGCAATCGCACATAAATTATGGTGCAAGTATTCTTAATTAGAATTCATCAGAGATAGATTTATTCGTTACCTTATCCCTTCAGACAATAGTTTAAGAACGATTCTCGGAGCAACGTTGGAAATCAGGTGGTGTGGTATTGGAGATAAATAGATTGATATCTCATCGCCACGAGTTTTCTTAGAAACGGTGACTCAACTTTTTGTATCGCGCATCGTGGTATTATTAATATCGAACCGACATTACGGAGTGGCCTGGTTCTTATCGTGTTTATTATCATTATTAATATTGCGAAAGATAAAAGGCGGGGGAAAGAAAAGAAAATAGTTCGTGAGAAGAAATTCATTTAGATCGGCCTCGATATTACGCGTGCTCTCATCTTTTTAGGTTTTATCTGCCTGCGCAATGCAAAAGTGGGTTAAGTCAATGTCCGAAGAGATTTAAAAAGCCGTATTTACTGAATTTTGCTACGACCAACGTATTGTGTAGACGCTTCTTTGTTCTTTATTTCTTTCTCTCTTCGTATCTCCTTTTTTTCTGCTGCAGCGTCTGATAAATCCGTACGGACTTCCGATGAGCGATAGTGCCGTTCATCGACAGGCGGTTCTCATAAGAGGTTAATGATACAGATCTCGCAGGTCGAAGAAGGATGAAAGAAAATATATATAACGTATTTATATACGCGAGAGAGAACGTTCCGCGATACTATTTAAGTATGCACGTGCTTTCGTTATCTTATCGTAATAACGGTACCCGCATCCCTCTCCGATTTGTTTAATATAATTATTGCGTGATTGAGGTTTTGCATCGAAGAAATCTCGACGCTTCGTTAAATGTGATTTATGAATGCCGTTATCATCGCGTCACGATTTACGCGTAGGCGTATAAAAGCGCATTCGTGCCGAGAAGTCTGCGACTGCACGAGAAGAATTTTCCTCCCCTCCCCCCCCCTCCAAAAAAAAAAGAATGATCTGTCGGTGATTTATTTATCATGAATAATTCGGTCTGGTATTTATAGCGAGTCAATTATTCGCAATTGCCATTTGCTCGCCGTCGATCGAGCGCGTCGTCAATATATGTATATAAGAACCCTACAGCCGTACAAGCAGTTATTACCTTCGAATTATTCGTTATAAATAAGGGGATTAAAATCTGTTGGAGATTGATTTTTTTCGAAATCACACTCGCATTTGCATATGTGAGTCTTATATTTTTTGTAAGTGAAAATAGAACGGTTTATATTCGATATACATATCTGCTAATATTTCAACTCTCGACTATCTATTTTTACGAGCTATTTTATATTTCAACCAATGTCTATCTAAATATTATCGTTCAATTTTGTTATCTTCGATCTTTATGATTTACCGGCCAAGTTACAAATATATCGCAAAGATCGCTTAAGATTATCAGAGGTATTCCTCATGACAGATAGTTCAAAATCATACGAATGAATATAGAATAATTGACCGTCGTCGAAATAATTCTAACAATGTGATAATATCAAAGTACATGCTCACTTATTATCAGAAGGGGATCTCGACCTAATGCGTTACGAAATCAGTGTACAAATCCTTAATTAGCGGTTTTACTCGTCGATTAGTTTCGGCAGACGGAGATCTTTTGTCACGTGTCGACAAAGTGAAACGCTTAATCGGCATCCGAGTGGATCCTCTCGAAAATTGAGAAATCAGGAACGTGCGTACGAGAAGAGTGTGCGCACCCTGTATGCGTCCTCTCTCCCCCCCCCCTCCTCCCCTCCTCTCCGCTCTCTTCTCGATGTCCGTCTGGGCTGGGTTATATACGGAGAACACGTCCACCTTTCCTCCCCTATCGGCCGGCTACATTAGCCTTTGTAGATAGCGTTAAGTGCTCCTGAGTATATCCAGGCCCGCCAATGCCGGCAGATCCAGCTGCCTTGGTGTATATCGGTACGTGCGGGCTCGACATCACACGAGCCTGGGTGCCCAGTTCGACGACTACTAGTGGCTCCAAAATCACTTCCTTTTGGATACGACACGTTACTCAAACACGGTCGGCGTCACGCCGAGAGGATTCCTCTCGAGAGAACGTTTGCCCGAGAGAAAAGATAATTATCTGAATTTTTACGGAGAAAAATCAACAGGAATCGTCAATATCAGCGTTTTTTATTAATTAATAATGGAAAGTATATTTAGTCTTATAAAATATGTATCATAATTCTTACACTGAGAGAAAATTATGCTAAATTTTTAAGAACTTTTTGTTAAGTATAGTGCCAGAATATTGAAGTGTCAAATTTAAATGTATATTTATTTCGTGTATGAGAATCATTAATTTGATTTAAATAAATGTATATAAATAACAATAAATAAAGGGCAAAAAGTAAGAGTCGACACATTTCTTTAAAAAGTCACACAATTAAAAGAATAAATTAAAATATATAGTAAAAAATAAATCCGATAGCCGAAACTTGTAATGAATATTTGTGTTTAAACTGAGTTTTTATTATTTTTTACTATATATTTTAATTTATTCTTTTAACTGTGTGACTTTTTAAAGAAATGTGTTGACTCTTACTTTGTTTTTTGTCCCTTTATTTATTGTTATTTATTTTGTATAAAAAGAGTCCTTCAATCTGTTAAATAAATATATATATAATAAGGCTCGAAAGAATCTATCAGTGAAAAATGTAAAAAAGCCTATCAGAGTCTACATCAGCTATTCGGATGCACAAAAATTCTTTATTTTTCGTGTGAATGTAACAAAAAAAATAAAATACACCTTTTAACCTTTCAATTCAGGTCTTCATCAATATAAAATATAAATCGAAATTACATAATTAACGCAAATTCCAAGTTGATGATTCCCGACAATTAATTCGCTTTTCTTTATCCAAATCCCAAATTAGCTATGTAATGAATAGCCCAATGATTATCAAAATTATTACATTATTATATAATTATTATATTGTTATACAATAATAATATAAAACTTACATAAAGTGAAACCGAAGTATGCATTACGTCACTATGTAGAATCATATCGTTCATCAAATTGCCAGATTTGCTATGTAGTCATTCAAAAGAAACACGAAACAAAAATTGGAGAATTATTAAAATCATTTGTCTGAATTTGCGTTAATTATGTAATTTCGATTTATATTTTACATTGATAAGGACCCGAATTGAAGGGTTGAAACGTATATTTTATTCGTTTTGTTACATTCCCATGAAAAATAAAGAATTTTTGTGCATCCGAATAGCTGATGTAGGCTTTTTTCTATTTATCACTGTTTGATTAAAATATTATATTTTTTATTTAGCAAATACTTCTGTAAATAAACGTTATATTATATTACTTTCAAACAATTATCTATTAAAACTTGGTACACTTTTTTTCTCTCAATGTATGAACACGTATATATCACTCATATGTACATTTAAAAAATGAAGGAATCTTGATCGTCCACTAATCGTATAATTGTATACAGTAATTTAATAATAAAGTACCGAATGTGATAAGGAATAATAGAGTTTGCATGATAGAAATTATCTTGTTGCTTTCTTCGATGGATTTCTTAAGAAACTGCATATCTTTCATCGCTAGCGCGATTTTCCTTGAAATCGCGCGAATCATCAGAGGACGCGCTCGCGCGCGAAATCACTAATTAGCGCTTTCTGGTAGAAATAATGGTGATTACGCTCGTTATAATTCTAGCGAGTACGGGACTTTTTATTTTCGCCTCGATCGGCTTTCTCGCGCGCGAGTCATTAGTATTGCTCGCCTCGACGTTAGTGCCCCGATAATACGAGACTCTCGGCCGCGCGCGAGTACCAATTATTGAACTTGAATGAAAAATGGACGAATGGGGCGAGAAAGATAACAGGCACTCCTTCGAAATTAGAGTATAATCGCTGCCATCCAAACGGATCGCGCGCAACTTTTCTCGTCGTTCGCGCGAGACGCGACATTTCGGTGGACGAGCGGATCGCTCGTTGTGTTTTTTTTCTCTTTCGCGATCCGTCCGAAAGGAGGTACACGTACTCGCGCCTGGACTTTGAGACGCGCGAACGAATAATTTATTTCTCGCGCCGTGATCCGTAACGAGTAGAGAAGTTAATAAAACGTAATGACAATGTCGGATACCGAGTAAAGCGAGATATACGTGTCACGGATCAGACTATAATCTTGTATGTAAAATAGCCCGCCATTGTACATGGTGTCCCCATAGTTACGAGAGAGTCTACAAACGAGATTCTCTTCCTGCCTGAGGGCGACCGCGATTCTAACAGCGTCCAGGCGCGATGATGCGCACCGGCGCACCTGATCAACGATCCGCGAGCGATTTTTCATTTTTGCGCAACGATCTCCTCTTGCGAAGCAACCTAGGTATTTCTCGTGCCAATCCAACCAATGAATAATGAGGACATTTGCTGGATGAAGAAAAGAAAAAAAAAACAATCGGCGCAAAAAGGAAGAAAATATAACGGAATGAACGATTTTGCTGAAGCGTCTGAAAATTGAAATAAGTGCAGATCTGAAAATAATTTTGTTGTACCATCATATATAATTAAGTGCGATGAGCGACGCTGCGAAAAATTTTGACATTCTAGCATCTACATGAATGTATTCGTCAATGAAAAAACTATTTGTATTCACCCTGAATGAATAGACGTTATATCGAATATATCCGGATAATGAATAATTTTTTTTCTTTCTGATTAATCAAAGCCCGCTTAAATTTTACGGAAAATGGGCTTCGGTCAAATTGCTTTAAATTTTGATATTTTATAGTCTCGTGTCAAGCTGATTGAAAATTCTACAGGAGCCAAAATCTTCAAACGGCTTAGTTTTTGCTCTAGGAAAAGACCTTCAGAAGGTCTTTATATCTTATACGAAAAAAAAAGTACAAAAAAATCGAAATAAATCTTTTCTTATTATACTTGTACATATATCAATGGTATGTTCGTCATTTTAGTTTTGCACCCGTTTTTAGAACCTTATTACCTGGAACGAACAACGTGAACGTGACGGACGTCTGATTCTTTTGAGAATCTTGATTTACATGAGTCCCCTTGCATCTCACGAACACAGATTCATTTGAGTCTCCTTGCCTTTTTGGAAATTCTAACGTATTTCTTGAAATTAGAAAATAAGATGGAGCTTTCTTCGGGCTGTTTTATACCATAAAACATTCTTCATATTTATATCGTAATATTTTTCGAAATATAGAAAAATATGACACTGTTCATGGTATTACGCGTCCGACAGTTTTTTCCGTGACATACATGTATACAATACACGCCCATGCTGTATTATGCAGTATTCATAACCAATGTTAATAAAAAAAATTTATTTTTTTTCGCATAAGATTATTTTTTCGTATAAGATGTGTGATGATCTTCCGACTGTCCTGGAGCAAAAACTAAGGCATTTGGAGGTTTATAATCGTGACTTGAGCCGCAAAGTATTAAAATTTGAAACAATTTGACCGACATCCATTTCCCATAAGATTTGTGCGGGGTTTTTTCATTTAGTCTCAATCTTCAATATGTAATCTCGGTCAGATTTAATGTGTAAGCATATAAAAATTAACCAATCGTGCATTTAGTATTAAAGACGTAACAATGGCGATCTCTATATTTTTCTACTCTACTTAAGTTTTGCCTAAGCTCAAACCCTTCAGTATCGACAATATTCATGCAAATTGAAAATGAATATGAATAATTCAAAAGTATCTAGTCAATATTTTATTTAATATTTGTTTATTTCATACTCTTATATCGAACTTAAATATTCAATATTATCGAATAGCGGTAAACATGTCTAGCTTGAGTATCGTACGTAATTATTTCGACAGTTTATTAAAATTATTTTCAGATCTGTATTTAGCTAAATTTTTAGATACTTCAACAAAACTAGAAAAAAAAACGGATTCGATGCCAAAAATGGTTCCCAATACTAAAATATCTTCGTGTATCATTGCTTTGTATACGTCTGAAGACGTGCGTGACTTTGGAACCTGATATGAGGAGATTCTCTGTATAAAACGGCTATCTCGAGCTTGTACGTCGAAAATTCGGACGGTTGCGTGCAACGAAAACAAACGGCGGGTGGTGCATAGCGAGAAAAATCGTGGAGGCACGACAGCACTCGTAAAAGTCTCGGTGAAAGATCGTAAAAACCATATCCGACGGCGCTAAAATCGTAACGACGAGTCCACGAGCTATGGCTTTGACGATCGACCGGTTTCATCTTTGCTTTCGTTTGTACTTTAATGAAAGAGAGAAAAGAATCGGTGTGAAATGGTGCGGGTCTAACGAAACGTATTAAGCACAATTTCGATATCACGTCGAATTCTCGTAGTCCTCGTCGTCAAAACTTTAAATATCCTCTTTTGCGTCATAATTACATACAGATATTACAAATATTTGAAATTTATCTTACGCAAAAACAATATTCTATTGTAATGTAATATTTGATAAAACATGCAGAGGGAGATAAAATTATGTTGATGTATTATATTGCAAATTAAAATATGAAGTAGATTAATTCCTTCATAATTCGAAATCATAATGTTATGTTACCGCCATTGCGCCACATACCTACTTTCAGATTTATTTCGCCGTCATCCTCCCGTCGTTGTGACGCATTGATTTTTTTCTATCGCTTTTACAACTTCGATGTTACAGATGCATCAGCTTCCTGGATACACGTTAAAAGTGTCTTTTATAGAGCTCCTGGGACGGCGCAGCGCGACTATGTACGCGTGTACACATCTGTGTGACCAGAGGCAATTCGAACCACGTATACGCGATCACTCCCTGGTGACTTGGTCTATTTTCGAAATTCCATCCCCGTCGGCCAGCGCCAAAGTGCACTCCCATGTTGCGCATGCATTGCCGTTACGATTACTTTGCCTTCTTGTTTCAGCCCCGTTTCTTCCTTAAACGCGCACGCTAATCAAAGAAATCTGGCATCGTATCTCTGCGCGTTTATTCCGTGAACTCTTCAGAGCACGCATTCAGAAATGCGTATTCGCAAATCTCGTAATAATATCATTATGACAAAGGGTCACCGATCAATTTGTTCAACTTTTATACAATCTCTTTTTTATGTAACATTCCTTTTCACAGCGATTTACCTCGTGAAATTTATGCTACCAATATAAACTATGGTATAATGTAAAATAACTATAATAATATATGTATATATGATATATCAATCCCTTGAGTTAAATAATATTTCGTTACTTTTAATTTCCACGTCAAAATGTGTGTCAATATGTAAATCAATTGATTTCTGCGGTTAGTTTCAAATATTGTTTATACATTAATGTATAGATTTAGTAAGTAATAGACTAAATTTGATATTTAATACATGTCAAATTTAATACATGTTCTTTTCTAAATTGTTTAATTCCTTGTTTTCAGTCAAATTAACGATATGTCGGATAATAAGAGCAATAACGATCTAAATAACTTGTAATTAAAAATAACTCAAATTGGGTATAATTTGACATAATGAATTTAACAGTGTGCTTTTGAAGTACAAGCTTTTTCGACTGAAATGCACAAGTCATAGAAATATGTCAACCACTTAACATTTTCTGATTTCCATCAAACATACATACATAAATGTAACATTCATATCATTTTCTTGAGTAATTAAACTTTCTATCCTCGACTATGATATCCTCACAATGAATCAATTCATCTCTTTTTATACTCGACACGTTTAGAATGCAACGCAAGTTCGGCGCGCGACACTGGCGATGTCTTAGGTATCCCAAAGGAATTTTAAAAGATCCGATTTATCGTAGTTTCTGAGCTCGTTTCTGAGAGTCCGAGAGTTCGCGGTCATCGATCCTCTTAATTGGGGAGTCACATGTGTGACACAGAAGAAAGGACGGTGGGAAGGAGATGGCCGGTTTACTTAATCGGTAATTAAAAATTCGTACATCTTGCGTCGACCCTACTGCTAATCCCCCGGGCCTCGAATAATTATCGCCCGGAGTGCGTTTCATTGTCAGGATTATTCTTTCACGGAGGTCATTACACCGGTATAGGGCCGGGAAAGGCAAGGACCGACGGAGTCGGAAGAAAGGGAGGCGAGGAGAAAAAGAACGTTTGAAGAAGTTCACTCGTAGGTGCGAAATTGCGCGGAAAGAAAGTGCTCGGGGTGATGCCCGGGTAACAGAAGGTTACCTTCGAATCCCGTTCAAGGTGTACGAGATGGTCTGTCTCGCTCGAGATGGCTGTACCGTTAATTCGGTACGTGCGCAGGTCGGACATTGCGATATAATAATTAATAATATTATCGCGATAAGAGTATATAATTTCTCGTATTATACTCTTTTAGGTGCACCGGGAGGTGAAACGGGCGAGCAATGATCTTTCGAGCAGCGCGCAGATCGTAATCGCGTTATCTTGAGAGGCGAGTCTTTTTTTCCCCTCTTTTTTTCGCTTTTATGCCTGATTTAGCCATTCGCCACTCGCGAGTCTCCGATATCGATCTCTCCTGTATTGCGCGGATCATAAATTAATATATAATGCATCGCGTACTTTCACGAGACGCGCGCGCGCGCGCGACTTTCGATGGCTCGTTAGCTCGCCTCGGTGGAACGCCGAGAGAGGAGAACGCCGGCCGATGGAAAAAGCAGACGGGAGAATCGCGCGCGGTCGTACACGCATGCACGCGTCTCTTATAGTGGACAGGAGAGAGAGAGAGAGAGAGAGAGAGAGAGAGAGAGAGAAGCATATTGTAGTGTCCGTGCATTAGCGGGACTCCGGCACGGCCGAGTATATCATTAAATATGAGAGCCGCTGAGTCGGGAGCAGCTCGATTCTTTCTTTTTTCGTTTCCTCGTCGCTCTCGTCCTCCGCGTTCTCCATTCTCCGCCTAGTTCTTCTCTCCACGTCGATCCTCCATCTTTTTCTGCCTTCCTCTTCCTCTTCCTCCGTCGCTGCGTTCCAGCATCTCTTCTCTCTGACCGGCGACTCGCCTCCCTTACGTCGCGTCGTTCTTCTCTTCCGTCGTTTCGCTCCTTCATCCCACCCCCCCTCTCTCTCTCTTTCCGTCCCTCTCGCACCAACCGACTTAGTTCTACCTGAGTCGCCGAAGTCTCTCCCGCGGCTTCGCTACCCTCTACTTCTGTCTAAAGGTGCGTTTATACTACGCGAGCACACGAATAGATGATAATGTGATTGAGGGCGAAACCAATTTGCTGCTCCCCTAGAATGGCGATAAACCGATAAACTATCAAAAGATGTTTATGTTTGCACGAGCATCGCTCTTCGAACTTATACATTTAGAAACGTACGAATTCTTAATTAATCTTCAATCAAGTCTTACATCAACATTGCAATATTATCCATCCATGCTGAAAATAATGAATTCCTGAAGCGGAATACTCAATGATAACCTTCTCGATTTAATTAAAGATTGTGAAAATGAATTCACGTGTACCCCGCGAGATTTCTTTTTATAAATAGAACTTTAATACAATAGTAAATTTAACACGGGATTTTAAATCAAGCTGCAACGCTCAACACCGTGACTCGAGGTATGAAATGCGTTTGTTATTCCTCACGTCGTAGTGCATTGTCGCGAGTGGGATTGAGCGACAGTCGGGAGGATTCATTCGCGATAGTGCAAACGCACCTTTAACGCGTCCTCTCCTCCTCTGTCTCTCTCTCTCCCTTATGGATCTTCTCTTTCCGTTAGCGATGCTTCTCGTAATTGGCGTGACACGCTCTCCCATTCCTTCGTTCTATAAGTCTCGCGGGAGAAGCGGAGCGTATATGTATACGAGCGATACACTGCAACGTCGCGTCCTGCGTCCTCGAGGACCCTCGGCGACGCCAAGGTTAGCATCCCGATACTCGACGTCGCGCTATTCTCGATGACGGACGAAAAGCGCGGTCCCACCTCACCTCACCGCACCGCACCGCACCGTTTCGTTTTGCATAGAAATGTATTTATCGCGTTCCGAAACGGAACTCCGCGGTGATATACATTCCACGGGAATATTCCGACAAAACGTAGGGAAGAGCGAATTCGTCTCAACGCGCGCGCGTTGAGAAAGTTTTGCGACACAAACGGTCGCGTAATCCAATTTCGTGGCAAATAGCGAAATCCGTAATGAAGAATGTTGGAAATGAATTTCTAAGCCTTCCCTCCCAGAGAAGAGAGTTTCTGCATACTTCACGCGCACACAACGACGGGCTTTGTGCGCAACGCGTGAATCCCGCGTATTCTAAACCCCTTACATCGGAGCCCCCCCCCCTCCCCCTCGATATTCACGTTTTATGTTAATTCCGCAAACGAGCGGTATTCACGGAGAAAGGTATACGTAAATAAACTTTGCAATTTTCTACGTGAACGCGCGGCGCTCGTAATCACGGAGAAGAAAAATTTGCGCGACGCACAGAGAGAGAGAGAGAGAGAGAGAGAGAGAGAGAGACGTCGTGGGTGTCGTCGCGAGAGCAGCTCGCGTTTCCCGTGGCTACGCGGGCCGGATTTTTCACGGCGCGAAACTCGATGATTTATTATTAATGAACGGCGGGCTGACTTTCGAAGGAAACCATTAATTATCGAGCCGTGCAGATTGCCGCGAAACCGCGCGCGCTTGCTCGACCGGACCTGACCGAGAGACTGTCGTGACCTCGTTTCCAACTGCAAATTATAACTTACGGGCTTTGCATTATTTCCCATCGCTTCACTTCGTGTCCCCTCCCGGCTTCTTGCCCGGGAATGCACGAATACGTGCGCTGTCGCGTGATCCGCGCGATTTCTTTCTCTCTCTCGTATCGGGCCGGATTAAATCCGCGAAGTCGTCTGCGCGCGATCTCCCCCGTAATTTATTCCGCGAAACTCTCTTCGGTGTCCTCCACGGCCATGCATCGGGAGCCGCCGCTGGCTTAAGCGACGTGGCCAAAACGATAGCTCGATTTCCGATAATTGCTCGATCGATCCGCCACTATACTATATCCGGTATCCTCCCCGACACTCTGTGTTTCGACGGAGCCATCTAGTCGGTTTTTCGGCTTTTTTCGCCGGGGAAAAAAATATCATGCTCGATACTGCATCCGACGTGAATTGCAACTCGTCAATCGTTCGATATTATTTAACCATCTGTATCGCGTGCGAATAACCGCATGCATTTTCCCCTCGTGCATCTACCCGCTTTTCTTTACCCTCTCTTTTCTTCTCTTTTATCGCTGCCCGATTCGCAGCGGGTAGCCGATGATTCGATATTGCATGAGATCGATACCGATGGAAACTGGTAAGAGGTAATCGACCACGGTTAGATAAATCTGAAAAAAAAAAAAAAAGGGAGATTGCGAAGCCTAAAGCGAGGATGGGATTATAACAATATAATAATATTTCAGCCAAACATGGTGTATTTGTTTTAGAAATTTTATAATTTAAAAAATATTAAGTGAAAATCGGTCGATGAGATTAAACACGCACACACACACACACACGAGTGAAAAATGCTATATTCGGTCAAAGCGGTTTTCGCATGTATATACGTATATCGCCATTTATTTCAAATGGGATTAAAAAAATATGCATACAGAATTGTAAAGATTTTAAAAACGATTTTGCTCTTTTTCCTTGAACGAATTGTACCAGGACGCTGCCAATAAACTCGCGACTTGTAAAACTCGTAAGGCGAAGTAGATCGGATACATGTAAAAGGAAAAGAAAACCGCCCAAGGGACTTGGTATCTCAAACCCTCCCCCAAGACTCACCCTCTGTGCAAGCAAAATTTTCCGACGGAGGGATTAACCGTAACACGAGTCCAACATCGCAAACTCGCGTTCTACGAAGTCGTCGTTTCGGCATCGGGCGCACGAGAGACTTGGAGAGATAAAGTCTCTCGCTCGTCACGATCCAGTAATCGCGGCCGTCATCAGTCGTCGGAGAACGACACGAAGTGTAGCAGGTATCAGCTGTTGCTTTTCTCTCTCCCTTGGCTTTTGCTCTCCCGAATGACTTTCCACGCTCGCGCGCGGCGGGCCCTTCAGGGTCATTAAGAATCCATTAAGAGTTTTCCAAACTCAGGAAACTAAATATAAACTAGGCGGCCGCGAGCGTAGCAGGTGGCGTCTTAAGCGATGTTCGTACAAAAAACGTACGAAACGAAGGAGAGAACGACGGTGGAGGGGAAAGAAAGAAAAAAAAACTTTGTGCGTTCTCTCTCTCTCTCTCTCTCTCTCTCTCTCTCTCTCTCTCTTCAGGGACAGCCCTTTCGCGTTGATGGAAGGATTATAGCGGGCTGAACGCATAGATACCTCTCTCTTTCTTTCGACTGGTCTATAATGATGACGTTTTCCTCGGGATAATTATCGCGGAGGCGTTTCGAACGGGCGATAATCCGTTTAGTAGCTGGATAATGTATATCCTTTCAGTAGATGCTAATCAATATCGTATGCAGTTAATTAGTCGATTACATGGTATCATTGCCGAAGTATATTAATCCTTCATTGTTAGATGTGTGAAGTTACATAGTAGAAACAATAGGTTTCCCGGCAACGCGGTATGTAGGTCGTGTAGAAAATACTATATATTATACCTCGGGTGTCACAACATTCGTTGAATGTGAATTTCGATTATATGAAAACGACGCGATGCGAGAGATGCATTCTCCGAATCGCGAGATGTCCCGAACTCGCGATACCATGAGTGACCCGTGTCGATAAGTGAAAGTTCATTTCCATCGTCTTTCGATCGACGAGTGCGATCCCACATCACGGAGTAGAATTATATTATTTGCCGGTCAGGTGAAAGTCTTCCTCGGCCGTATCGCGGTTTAATTGAAAATTCCGCGTCCGGAAGACAGCCGAGAGAGACACCGCGCTGCGAGATCGTATTTTGTTACGAACGATCGCGCATTACTCTATAAACGTACGTACGCGTCCTATATTTCTCCGTTCCTAAGAAATTAATCATCTATTCACGCGCGTCGAGCCTTTGTTTCTGGGTGATCAAGCCCAGGCGATATTGTCACCAATCTTTGAAGCGAGTGATAACCACTGGAAGACTTCGACACGTACCGTGTGTGCGCGACTCACGAGGACGGCTCGCCGAACACTGGAGCCGGCTAAACATTCCTTCGGCATTTTTCAGCGGTTCCTTTTTGCCCCGCTCTCTCTCTCTCTCCTTTCTTCGTCATCGTTCGCCCCTGCCCACTCTCTACAGCGTTCTGATTGTACCGGTAATCGAGATCGTTAATCACTGTTATTTGTCGCGCGGCGACGCCGGAAGCGCCGAGGTCGCGGTTAACGAGAAAAATAGACACCGCGCTTACAGCGAGCGAGCGAACGACGCGAGCACATCGACGAGAGAGAGAGAGAGAGAGAGAGAGAGAACGAGGGAAAATTCGCTCGTGGCTAATTTCCTCTGAGACACTCCGTTCGCTGTTTCTCCTTCTTTTCCGTTTCCCTCCGTTTCTCAACGGAGATGCAAGTGTCGAATGCTTAACAAAGTCGTCTCTACGATTCCTCGCCTTATCCGCGGAAAAAGAGTAAAAGTATAAAGGCTCCCATCGTTGATAAACTGGATCGTCTTCAGAATAGCAATTGAAAGTTCCGAAATGTATCGATTTTTTACGATTGTTAAAAAAAAAAAAAAAAATACTTAGCGATCGATATATAATAACTTTAATTTTCTAGCATTTAACAATGATTTTGTAGAGGTGTTTAATTAATAAATAAGTACCCTCTAAATTTTCTTGGAAATCTCTTACTCCGAAGGGTGAAAATTGAGTCTCGAAACGCGCAGAGTGGCTCTCTCTTTTCAATCTTGAAGAATAAGATTTTACTCTTCGAAGCGACAATTTATTCTTCAAAGTTTTATACAAAGCTGCTCTTGAAAATATTCTACGAGTTCATCAACTGTACGGCATGCGGGAAAAAAGATTTTTCTCATTTTATTTTCTCAATATATTTTCTTCGCTCAGAATCGTGTCTTTATATTAAAGTGCCCTCGTAAACCGATATACGTAGACAACGATAAGAGGATACTGGCGTCGTGGCTAAAATGGCGGATCTCGCTGGGGTCATTACGATCGAGTGCATGTCTAACGAACGGTTACTTGTTAATGGAACGATTCCCCCATTGAGGATCATTCGTGGCACCGTGTGTGGGGTTAGAGGAACCCCCATGCTGCCTTCGCTTCATCTAGATCGAGTACGACACACCGGTTCGGCCGGGTGACCCCCTTCGAATCTCTCTCTTCCTCTCTCTCTCTCTCTCTCTCTCTCTCTCTCTCTCTCTCTCTCTCTCTCTGCCTCGATCATATTGCGCGAATGTTGTTCCCAACGCGATCCCATTCGTCTTGCCCCCTTAATTAAGAAAAATAAACCAACCGTTGTTGTTTTCGTCCACGACTCGTTGTTTACGGATTCGAGTCGTAATGTTACGACTCGATAACGTTGGTGGAACCAACTGGTAATATTTGTCGTGATGTACGATTCAACTTTTTGTCAAATTCTTTGTTTGCGACGTGTATTTGGGACAATGGGGCGCTATAATACAATATATAAAAGAACTGCTTTTCATTGTCTCGCATGTTCGTTCGTTTTCGGAAATGCCGCGACAAGGAATTTACAAATCGAATGAAAACGTCCACCGTTTACATTCTAATTTTTGTGTTCATTAATTCGTTCGTTATTATTACACGATAAAAAGAAGACTGGTAAGACAGTTTATATTCAACGTTCTCTAGTAATTTCTATTGTTTGCATTGCAGTTTGAATTGAGCATTTCTGTACATTTATAATTTTATGTTCTTTTAGTGGTAGGCATCTTCATTGGTTCCATTATCGCATTACCTCTCATACATTTACGGAGTAAACAAAAATTCGCTTCGTTAGAACCTGTGGGATACCCCCCCATATTTGCTTCGTTTGTCGCAATATTAAGTAAACTGGAATTTCATTTGAAATACCGTCACAATAGGATCGCACAGGCTGTACAAATTAGAGAGTTGGAATACGAGCGAAACCAGTGCTCGTAACCAGCTGGGGTGTCTTAGGAAGGGGAAAGTAAACGGAGACGGGATGCGGATGAAAATATTTCTCGCAGGAGTGTAAAGTATCAGTTCGGTCAGCTAGGAGGAACATCTCGAGAGAAGCCCCCAGGGATCGAGCGGGGAAAACAGGGGCGTTCAGGGACCCTCCATATGTCACGAGGACCATGTTACCCTGATGTCGAAGCATGGTCCGGTCTGCGAAAAAATGCGGGGAGAATTGTGGGAGTGCACGAGATTCGAGTAGAAGAGAAGACAGATAGACATATT
Source organism: Trachymyrmex septentrionalis (assembly GCF_001594115.1). NCBI lineage: Eukaryota > Metazoa > Arthropoda > Insecta > Hymenoptera > Formicidae > Trachymyrmex > Trachymyrmex septentrionalis. Next base: position 3,576,974 of record NW_017305884.1, read on the forward strand.
GTGTGTATATATATATATATATATATACAGTGAGAGAAAAAGAGAGAGGTTTGGATAAGCCGGAAGCGTGCGCTGGAATCGTGGAAGGACACACGGGTTTTTTTTCCCTTTTTTCCATAGCGATCCTTTTCTTCGTTTTTCCTTCTTCGCCTCTCAGTAGATCACCCGGACACAAAAGAAAACGGGGAGGGGG
>NW_017305884.1:3577266-3590605 GCF_001594115.1 Trachymyrmex septentrionalis
GAGAACGAAGCGAAACGACAAATTGTGTCGCCTTCGAGTAGGAAACGATAATTTCTGGGATTCGCGTACATCCTTAACCAGACGAGGGAGAAGGAGAGATCCGAGAGATAATACCTCGGGGTACAAAACAGAGACGTGTAGTCCTTTGAGGAATAATTTCGTTCCGAGGGAAAGAGAGAACTCGCCTCGCCTCGCCTCGCCTCGGCGACGCGACGGCGACTGACAAAAGCGTTTTAGCCCGTGAGAAGCTTCAAACTTTCCAGTCGAGAACTTCGCCTTCCGCGCCTGTTATTTATTGGATAAAGTAAGTACGCGTCGTTTCGACGACGACGACGACGGCCGAAGATACGAGCTCTACCCCCTCGTCCACCCATCTCCGCCCTCGCTTGTAGTCAGTTGTAATTTAACTTGGGAGTATTAATGCCTGTAATTATTAAAAAGTAGCAGACACGATGAGGGCCCGTGTCTCGATCTCTCTCGCAGGACTCCTTTAAACGTGATAAAAATTAATTAAAATTTTTATGCGCATGCTGCAAAATAAAAGACACTATATCCCCATTATATTTGTCTATTTATCTCTGTCAAACGTATATCATAGTTTACGAAATTTCTCTTTGGTTTGTAACCAAAAAAAAAAAACGCAGTCTGTACAATACCTTTCGGGAATGATGAACTACATCTCGCGTTCAGCTAAGCATAAAACTAAATATAGCGGAAAGAGACAATCTCCAACGGTAAGAGAACTTGGATGAGAAGGGAGAGGGAGAAGGGGAGGGGCGAGATATTCCAACAAAGGGACAGTGCGAGAATGAGAAAGGGGGAGAGAGAGAGAGAGAGAGAGAGGGAAACGAAAGCCATATGGCCCTAGATGTGATGTGCGCCCACGAAAGAAGCAACGGAGGAAACACCGACTCCGGAGTTTTCGTTCGAGCTCTCTCTCGTGAAATCTAGAACTGTTGGGTCCCCGTGAGTAAAATTACGAGGCACGCGAGAACGTCCTCATGGGAGCCCGTTGCTCGAAAAGACGCAAGTATATCATCGTGCACACGCACTCGCGTCCGCGTCGAAGAATTGCTCCATGATGCTTTAACGCAATCCGGAGACACGCAGTAACGACGAGGAGCTTATCGTCGAGATTAGAGACATATAAATTACGACGAGGCCGTGAGCACGAGGCTCTTCTTATCCGTACACATATTCTTCTCGCCGCTCTTTTCGTCTCTTTTTCTGGAACGAGGAAGGTATCTTCGACTGCGAGGAACGAGAGACCGCTAATGGTCGAACTATTTTGACGTATGTGAAACGGCGTACGGAACGTTTGTCATGACGTCACGGATAAGCGGAGAAAACGTGGCTTAGGCTATCACCTGGCGACAGGCCCAGATTCTGCCCTTTCCAGTCGTCTCTTCGGGATCCTTTACCTTTTATACGCGGCTTTCTCCCTCTACTCTTCCTTTATTCCGCGATTATCCCTCCTGGCGAAGACACGATAAAGATTCCGTCGAAGCAGATTCTTTCCTGTAAACGGGAAGAAGAATGGAGGTCACGATCGCGTGACTGATTGCTGATGAACTCCACGGAGGCCATTAGCTTTATCATCGGGTGTCCAGTTGCATGCTGGACGACGTACGATAAGAAACGTACCAGTTTTTCCTCGTTACTTTCAGTTACGCTCGAATGACCAGTATTTGTCTTTCTAAGTTTCACGATATATCGCTAGGAAATGGTGTCCTTTAGTTTCATACACCCTCGTTCACGTACAAGTTTTATTGGATTCCCTTAATCTTGAGAATTTCATGTCACTTTTTTATGTCCTTTAAAGAGAGTTTCTTTAAAAAGAGCGCTTGCTCTTTAAAACATTTTTGCAAAAAAATCTTTTTATTATCTATTACTTCATTTTTTTTTGTACATTACATATATTACGGTGCAATAAGTGTAAGTGAATTTATGTCAGAAAGATATCGGTGCGCAGTAAAGAAGCATACGGAATTGGTCTCTGATTTTTTACATGTTGAGCTTATATTCAATGCGATGCTATTATTTATAAATACTTATCTTTGTATTATTTAAATATACATCTCTCTTTACATTTTTATTAACAATTTGCGTCACATAAATCTTGCAACCACGTTTTTCTGCACTTTGAATACATTTATTCCCATTTTAGAATAACTTTTTTTACCATTTTAAGCTTTTATCATGTATTGTTGGACATTAAAGGAGCAATGGTAGCTCAATTCCTTAAATTAAATAACATTTTGTTATTTTTAACTTCCATACGTGGCAAAATATAAATCAATTCATTTCTGTGGTTAATTTCAAAGGAAATAACGTCCATATTAAAATATACACTTAGTAAATAAGAAATTAAATTTGAGTCATGCATTTTCTTGGGTTAAATTTTTTAACTCCATTGTTCCAGATAAATTAATGACATATTGAGTACAAGTAGTGACGACCTATAGAAATGAAAAATAACTCAAATTTGACGTTATGAATTTAATATTGTGACTAGAACTAAACTGACAGTAGGTAAATAGAATGGATAAACAAGATAAGACGGAAGAGTAAAAATTTTGTTTAAATTATAGGTATATGTAAAAGTGTTGTTTATTTTTTGATTTATAGATTTTAACATATTACAAGCCCATACAAATCAGAGAAAAACACTTCCGTGTGTGTGTATGTGTGTGTGTGTGTGTGTGTGTGACCTGTAAGTAACAAGGAAGCAGAAAATAATCTACGTTGCCAACGCCATTGATTATAGTGAAATGCCAGTAAATATGTGGCAAGTTTTATTTCTTATATTTCAGGCGCTCGCGTAAACGTCAGTTTCCTTCATACGGATGTTCCGTTTAGATAATCTCTCTCTCCGTGTGTGTCGATCACGAAGACTGTTTATGGATCATGCGAATCTGCAACACGCGCGCGTTCAATATTCTCTTTGTATTTCACGCAGTCGAAACGGTCTGAAGTCGGCGGATACTTCGTCTGTTAAACAAGTACACATATCGCGTGCACAAGGGACCAGGAAGGTTTACCAATCACATCGACGCCGAGCGATCCGACTGAATCTCTTCACAAGCCATATCCGATCGAGTAACTGAGCCCAATTGACGTGACAGCGATGTGACGGTGCGCAAAATCTTAATTAAACATGAATGAGACTGGGACGCACATTGCGTTTCACAGTTGTGGACTACACGGTCTTGCTCGATGCTGCACTACGGGAGCTCGCACCGGCTCCACTTTCACCTGGCCAGGCACAAACGGCCAGGTTAGTTGCGAAATTTTGCGCGGTTTTGTGTATCGATACCGCGGATTCGTTTGCGTTTCGCTCTTACAAATCTAGCCGCTTTTTATGCGAGCTATTTAATTTGTGCAATGCTGTGGCTAATTATATAAAGCGAACGCGAATGAAATTTACAAGCTTGCAGCGAATAACAGAGCAGTTAAATCGCATTCTTTCATTTTTTTTTCCCTCACTTGCATATTTAACACGCGGCGGAATAGTTTCGTAACAAAAGAAAACTGATTAAGGTTCATTACGCGGTAATTGCAAGCAGCGCTTGGCGGACGGTATTATGAATTTTAATTATGAAAAGAGGGAAATCCGGCAGTGCTGAAGAAATCTTTCCTCTTCTATTCTTCTTTACGTCTCTCAATCTTTTTTTTCCCCCGTTTTTTTTCCCCTCTTATTTATCGTCAACATAAACTGAAATTCTAAACGTAAGTATACAAACGGTATAAATCAAAGAAGCGGAAACAAATAATAGAACCGACTGAAACAAGCGCATGGAAGATTCAAAGGAAGATATAAAAGAAAAAGAGATGACATAATGTCTCAAAGAATTGTTTTGAAATTCTTATCGTTACAAGCACGTCGCAATAAAATCTCGAATCGGATCGTGGATGGAGATTCTAAAAAGTAGACCCGATCACGCGATGGATGCCTTAACGACGATGTTCTCTCATTTATCAAGAATGGAAGTTGTCTCGCTTCTTGCGTCTATCCGTCACTCGTTAACCGGACGATCGTTACTATCGTAAATGTCGGCTGTAGGCGAGCAAGAAAAAGAATTTGAAAAAGGAAAAAAAAAAAGAAAGAAAGAAGAGAAAGGAGATCGGGTTCGAGGTAGAAGACGTAGTAGTTTTGGAAAAATAATAGCGCCGAGATCGCTCCGAGAGTGGCGATCGTCCAAGGTATAATAATTTCGAGGAACCTACTACTCTTTCTCCTACGCCCTTCGCAAGCCTCCTCCGCTCTTCGCCCTGCGTTCGTGTCTGCGTTGCTTCTCTCGTCTCCGGAGTATACATCTTTTCTTTGTTACGTTTACGAGCCTCGTCGGATCCGGAGTAAAACCGCGCCGCTCCTCTCCTCTCCTCTCCTCATCCCTCCCCGCTGCACGCGGCACGTCGGTGAAATAAATCCGTGTATTCCGGGGGGTCTTAAATTCAACCGGAAATAGAATTTGTCCCGGGGCGGTCACGGGCGCCGGCGGTGGTGCGAGGAAAGTCCGACGAAACGCTAGAAACAAGAAGAGCGAAAGCGAGAGCCTGCCGAGTCGCCGAAAGGTGAAGAACAAGAAGAGGAGAAAGACGATGAGCGAGGACTCGCACGTGGCTCTACGCGAGATTATTTTAATGCTCTCTCTCTCTCTCTCTCTCTAAATAGCGAAAAAAAAGGATGCTGGGTGAGAGATAAAAAGAATGTTTTTCTCGTAGGAAATGAAAATACAGATTTCCATTGTCATTGATTAGAAACAAAACTATAACGATGCGTTAATTATCACCTCTCGCGCACACAAGCATCTTGAAAATTCCATTTCTTTCCTTTTATTATTGACATTTTCTATAAAAATTATTGACGAAACGAAAAATTTCCTGCTGGAATGCGGTGTCTTAGAACTGAAAGATCCGTTAGATGAAGCATATAATTCTATAAGATTGAGTGGCATGAATTAAGTGATAGGCTTCCGTTATGCGTGATATATCTTTACCTTCCTTGTAACATCGTAACAATCAAAGTGCCATTCATCATGTTTCGAAGATACCGACAGACTTTCGTTCGGATAACAAACTTGTTCGAAATAAACTCCGTGAAACAGCAACGACGGGAAGCGTCTTAATCTGGATAAAAACGTCCAAGCTAAGCTGCACCGGCGAAAGTTTCCCGCGGTGGGTTGGGTGCGAAGAGTGGTCGGAAGGCGTTCGTGGCGAATGGGGTTGGAAACACGAACGCGACGTCACGAGACTGGGGGAGGGGGGGGTGAGAGGGAGAGGGAGAGGGAGAGGGAGGTTTTTCACCTTGAAAGGAAGCAAGTGCACTCGAAGATATTCCCGCAAGCCGAAGAGAGGCATTGTACATAGTATATATGTATCGGAGGCGCACTCTCGGCTGTGCCTCCCCCCCTTCTTCTACCTTCCTCTTTTTGTGGGTTCGCGTCGATCCGACGCGGGCAAGTGTCGCGACTCGACTCGACGCGAAGCTCCTCGTTGGAGGAGACGCCGCAGCATCGCATAGAGGCAAGGCTTAAAATTTTCACGAGCCACTCGAGTCGGAAGGCCTCCACTGCCTCCCGAAATTTGCAATTTGGCATACCTACCTGGGTAGTGAGTATACGGAAAGAGGTCTGGTCCGGAAGAGGACGCGAGGCAAGATGAAGAGAGAGAGAGAGAGAGAGAGAGAGACAAAGAGGAAGAAAGAGAGGCCTTCGTTGAAGGAGGTGGCCAACCACCTACCTAGTGAACGATCCACGGGAGAGACAGAATGAATACCCCGTCGTGTTTACGTCGACTTTTTGGAGGAAGGAAAAAGTAACCGGTAACGAGACGCGCGGGAATCGAACAAGGAGAAAAAAAAAAATAGGAAATAGCTGCGTCTCAAAGGTACTCGCCTACAGGCAGTCTCTGTTTTTTTCTCTCTTTTTTTGTTCTCTCTTCCATTGCCACTTCGATCTTTTCTTTTTTTTTTTTCCCGTACTTTTTTCGTACTTTCTCTTGAGACGAGCAGGGTTGTTTTCGGCAATTCTCTAGCGGATCGTATAAAAAAAAAAAATGAAAGAGAAGGCCGAATGAAAAGAAGCACTACGGATGTCTGTCGTTCCGAAGAGGAAGTCGTTTTTAAGCGGAAATAGTAGCGGAATAGAAAGGACGATGGAGGAGACTCGAAGAGCGGCGTACTCGGGTAGAAGGAGGACATCTTAAATTTTTCACGAGATCACTTGGGCAACTGCAGAGAACGAGTGGTACCTGCAGTAGCTGGTTGGTAGCCGAGCTAGGAGGCGCTGTCCGCCAAGCTGAGCTGAGCTGAACGGAGCCGAGTAGCAGCGGCGGCGGCGGCGGCGGCGGCGTTTCACTGAAGTCTGCAATTTTGCGGATGCATCTTGGCTGACCTGACTAGAGTCGGAGAGAAAGGGAAGAAGTGAGAGAAGGTCTTTGCCCGCTTTAGAAGAACTAAAGCGTATATACCTATCCCGCCGTTCTCTTTCTCTTTCCAACTCTCTCGTTCTGCCTCTCCTCGTTCTGCCATTCTCCCTCCTCACCTCTTTCTTCTCCCTATCTTTCTTTTATACACTTGTTTGACGCGCACTCGCTCTCTTTCACCCCTTTACATTTCGGCACTCTAGAATTGCGTTCCTACTTCGATCTTCGCGCCCGCGCTTCCTTGCACGCGGCACCCTCTGTCTTTCCTCCTCTGTCTCGTTTCTCTCGTTTTGTCGAAGAATGGCGAGACGCCGGCCAGACCCTAGGGCCTATCAAAGCGAAAGCAAAAGACGCAGTTGGTCGAAAAGGGATGGTCGATCCCCCCCCTTCTCTCTCTCTCTCTCTCTTTCTCTCTCCCTCCCCCTTTCTGTTTCTCTCTTCCTGTCGTGTTGCGTTCTCTACGAGCGCGAGAGAAGGACGGAGATCGAAGATGGAGGAAGCGAGAGGGAGATGGATAAACGCATGGTATTGATCCTGGAACCCCTTGCTCTCCCGTCTCGCCTTATCCCGACACCCTTCCACTATCGTGATGAACCCCAAAGTTTTGTACGGGGCTTTCGTCCCTTTTCCTATTTCTTTCATCCCCTCGCTGTTTTCGTACTCTCTCCTCACTAGCACTATTTTCTTTTCCACGATAATTGGCCGTTAGAGAATAATGAATTCCGGCCGGTGCCCCATTGAAACCCTTCACAAATGTGAGTTGACCTTGAACTCGAGATATGTCATCCGGTTTACCTTCTTTCTCTTACACATATGTGACACATTTTTCTCGCCAGTTTGTTAGACCTAGTTTGTTAGACTGCAGACCGATTTACGCTCGCAACGCTCGTGAGTGTCATTTGTCCTTGTTTAACATTTTATAAATAACAAAGATGAAATGATTCTTAAACATCACGAACGTGAATCGGATGTATAGATAAGTAATGAAAGGTTGGCACTTTTAGGGCAACAATGCGGAATATTAGGAACGACGCGCGACTCATTTTCTTCGACTTTTTTATACATTAACATTTAGTGCTATATTTAATGGCATTTTATTGTTAGACGGATTATCATATATTTTCTATACATTACCTCAAGAATTGCAATGCATTATTTGACTTGCAATGTCAATATATGAAAAAGAAATGAAAATATTTTGCATAGATCAGCAACATCGTAGATAAAGCAACACCTTCCTCAACGAGAATTACGAAAACGATATGGTGTGTGGCCTTTCAAAGATGCCATTAGAAGATTATTCGAGAAAACAAACCAACTGGTTTTGCTTTTTTATTCGTACGATATAGAAACGATGTTGCTCGTCTACATATATACCATGTCCTTGGAAACAAAGGAAGGTACAAATAATACGCAAATAGAAGAAAATGGTACTTTTATATTTTAATTAACATGAATTATCTTTATTTCTTTCAGATGCAGCAAGCATCCAGTAGTGGAGCCGTAAAAGCACGTATCGTATCGCCATGTGGAACAAACAAAAAATATCGATCTCCGTTTACTATTAAAAGGAGCTACGCACTACAGAGGAAGCAAGACGATAGTTCTGTGATATAAACTATTGGGCGACATTATACATTCGTAAATATATATACGTTATCACGCAGCCTCCTTATTGAGGCAAGAAATATCGAAGAAACGCGTGATCGCTATTGCTGTGTCATCAGTCCGTTGGAAGAATTCTAAAGATAAATAAGAAGCGGCCGTCGGAGCGATAAGCTGGAGCATAAGCGGGCAGGGAAAGTAGTGGCCGGTGAGGAAGACGGAGGTGGTGGTGCCGACGAAGAGGGTGGTGGTGGTGGTGGCAATCAGTGGCTGCCGTGACGCGCAAGACGACGCGACGCAAAGCGCAAGGGGAGGCATGAGGAGGCGAGAGTGACGACGCTGGCCGGTGTGCTGCATCCTCTCGCACGGATCGTGAGAGGACCGGCGGCCGTCCACCGCGGCAGCAGTGGGGCCCACACGGCGATAAGAATGGCCCCCTTCAATATGGCGGGCGTAGCAGGCCTCCTAGCCACCTGCGCCGCCGTTGCTGCTTCCGCTGCCCACCTTCTGCCGTTGCTGCTGTTACTAATCTGCCCGCGAGGGACCCAGGCGGAACAAGGTAAGCGCTCGCTCGCTCGCTCGTCCATCCGTTCTCGTTCCTTCGCTGTTCGTCCGCTCCTCTCTATTCTCTTCTTCATTACCTTCTTCTGCCTATCCTACGTAGGGCTAATCAAGCCGAGATGATAGTCCGCAGCGACACCTCAGGTCGCGATGCATCGCGTCCGATTGCCACTCTCGGATGTATACTTAGCCAGATGTATCGGGTTAGGTAGGATCCAAAGCAGTTAGTTAAACCGCCCGCACTGCTGTTGCCACATGACCGACCGATCGGTCGATCGTAACGTATTGTCTCGAGAAGGCGGAGCTCTTCGATGATCGGTTATCGTCAACTTGAACCGCGGATAACTTCATTATCTTCGCGTCTACTAAAGCCACCTCTTTTAAGCTGAAAATTAAAATACTCTTTCATCTCGTCGATCGTCGTTGCGTTTTGTTAGGTTGAAACAATTTGGTGTAAAGTATCCTCAATTATCCGCGAATACCTTTGTTTAAAGTAAATTAAGGTTGTGCGGAGATAATTGTAACGTGATATCGCTGAAATAAATTAATATGAATTAATTAAATTGCGGGAAAGATCTTAGTACGATTGTAGTCATTTTATATCTCTTTTGTCTAGATTGTGAAGTTTACACGCCATTCTATCGATACAAGAATGATGACAGTTCCAATAGCGCGCATTTCACAATTCTAGAGTTCCTCTATCGAGATAAAAAAAAAATGGCATATTTTTAATATCGTAAAATCATAAAATAAAGAAACGGAAAGATTATTGTTTTTTTTTGTTTTTTTGTTTTTTTTTTTTGGAAAATTGGTGAGACGCCGTATTAACTTTACAAACACTCCTTTGTCCTGATCTGAAACATTGGTCGTTCTCTCGACTAACGGAGAAACGAAGGTAAGAGACACGTTAGTTCGCATCAAGTCGACGTTTCCTGACGCTCCGGTCGTAATTTCGCGGCACGGCACGGCGCGGCGGCCGCGTGATTTATTGCACGGAGACGCTGAATACGAAAGGAAGAGAGCGAGAGAGAGAGCGAGAGGGAGAGAGAAAGAGATCAAATTGCCACGACACTAATTGCGTACGCGTCGCTATACTTACACACGTCTATCCTAGCGACCGATCACGTGGCAGCTACGAGTTCCTCATCTACTGTAACTCATATTAGATCGTTATTTTATATAATTCGCCCGCATCTTTTTTTTCGTCTCTTTGCAGTCTCTCGTGAGATAAGAGAGTCTCTAGTTCTTATTTAACGTCTCTTTTAATATCGCGATATACACGCTGCGGCATAAGGATCGAAGAGATCGTTTTTACATCAGCGAAACTTTTATGTGTGTTTAATATTCTTCATGAAAGAACGATTCTGCTAAAAGTATCTGAGGAAGTTAGATGCAGATCTGAAAATAATTTCAGTTGGACCGTCAAAATAATTACGTAGGAATCTCAAGCAACGGTGGGAAAAACTTTTGACGTTCTGGCAACCAGAATTTCGAACGTTCCTACATAATTCTTTCGATAGCTAAATCTCTAGGTACTCGATCAAAATCGTTCTTTTACAATTCTGACGACCTCTTGCTCTTACACTCCTCTCGAACTCATTTTATTCTATTCCAAGTGTGATTCAGATGAAAACGAGGGGAAGAGATTTTAGGTCCACTTACATTAATTAAGTTCTTTAGTTTCTCTTCTGTCCTTAATCGCGATATAATTCCTCGTCGCATTGAGATTCACGGTAAGACATTTTTAATTTTCTTTTTCTTCGCTCCTCCCTTTTTTTTCCCCTCTTACGAGCACCAAGTCAGTGTCTCGAGGCGATGGATGTTGTTTGCTCGGATAAAGGATTCTTCTGTGTGCACTCGGGACCTCGTCCCGATCGTTGCGAACGTGATTTAACGGAGCCAAGATTGGCCTTCCAGTCCCATTATGCGTTTCTGAAGATCATCCACACGGGCTACCCGGAACGTTTTCCATATTTTAACTGAAAAAAAGCTTGGCGCGCCTCGGGCACCTCGATGGCTCGCCGCCCTCTCCGCGGTCTCTCTCTCTCTCTCTCTCTCATTCTCTCCTTTCGTAGAGGGGAATAACGATAATTTCGTAATGCGGACCAATCTTCCGAATTGCAAGATCATCCGAGGTGCCGGTAGTTAGCGTCCAGGGATTAAAAGGGGATCGTTTCGTCGCGCTTTTGGGGACGGTCGGCGCGGCTCGAGAGATGTAGAGACGCCTTTACGAACTCGACGCAGCAAACTTGCGGCGCCCCGCCTTATTTAATACAGTGTGGTTTTGGAGCGTTTATGTAAAATAAAATGCACACGAGAGCACGGTTGGAGCAGCTCCGATTACGGGCGGGGAATTTAAACACTAGAAATTAGTGAAAAATGGAATAATAGAGCTTCTCACGTTGAATTCGAGTCCTCTCCCTCTCTTTCCTCCTAATTCCTCCTAATTTATTACATATTTTCGACGATTATGGGAGAAAAAAAGATTTAATTTCTTACATAAAGGATAATTTATATCAATTTATAAATGTTTTCTAAATCAGGTTTCTGAGAATCAGCGGATAATCACATTGGTCCCAATTACACCACTGCTAATCAATGAATTGACGGTGAAATTTAATCAATAACAACTCAATGTAATCTCATCTAGCTAATCTTATTTTAGTATATAAATGCAATGTAGGTAGTATTGAAACGTGCGAATATTGATGTTTCAATTATACTTTCGCTACGCAAACCTCCTTTCCTTTTCAATTGAATTTCACTGATTCAAATTTCGAGAATATCTTGGGTGTAAGTAGCCATCTGTTCTTTATGTTTGACTGGATAACAATCAAGACCCTCCCCTCCGTTCGTTCGCGTATCCCTTGTTCTTGGCAAATTTCGGCTGTTTCAGTTTCGAGATCTTGAAATTACGTCCTACGCGATCGCAGCCACCGCGGACATAGCCGCGGCAAGTTTCCCTGGCTGCCCCTCGGGAGTTCTTCTCCCTCTCCTCGGTACGTAACGCGTTTAATGGAACTTACCAAAGATCCGTTCCCGGTGGACCGTGTCTGCCGATGGAGGCGGCTAACTTCGTTTCCCCCGACTTGCACGAAACGCGAGCTCCTCGTTATCCTTACCCCCCACGATATCTTTACCGCTTCCCGCTTGCTCTTCTCTTCCGCCATCGCCGTTGCCGCTGCTGCTAACATTCGTGAACTTTATCCTTCGATCGCACTCGTGCGATCATTACCTTAGTTCCCGAACTTTACAGGCATGTGCGCAGCCGTTACTCGGAGAGTATCGTTTGCTTCGAGAGCTTGCTCGCGAATTATCTGGAACTTGAAATTTTCCATCGACGCGTGACACTTTGCGAGATCAATTTCATAAACTGCTTACCGTGCGAAGTCTTGAACGCACACTTTGATCTGTTCCCTCGCTGTATGCGATTCGATCGATTTAGATTAATCGGCGATTAATTGCTTTTTTTCTACATTAAAAAACTGGTGAAACACCCATAAATACGTTGTGTGACTTACAGTATATTTATTTTCTACAAATTTATCTTCTAAAAACACTGAAAACTCTACGCTTAAACGAAATAATAGAAATACATACTTTACGATCACAAAAATCTTTAAGTCAGCATTTATGATCGATTCTTATACTTAAGTCTGTCTTAAGTACAATCTTAAGATGTCATGAACTAATTAGAGAGCCGTATTAGCTTCTTAAGGTCCTTAATTACCTAAGGTCTTGAGATAAGGACGAACTAAAATAGAGTTATCTTAGATTACTAGTAATCTCTCGATTATACATAGTTTAGCCTCGCCTTTTCGTGCAGTCGATCGAGTTCTTTCGAGGATTTTATACGAACCCAGTTCTGTAATAACGTTCTAATGCGGCAGTCGAAACTCAATTACTTTCTCGGTGAAGCAAGGTGAAGCCCACGAACGCTACGGCACCATGTTCGCCACTATCGCGTCGTCCACTCGCGTCCCGAACTCATTTACTGCGGGTCCACCATCGCATTTCGCTCGCCGACCTTTGCTTTGCGATCGCCGAGAGAGAGCCCCACCCGAGACTCAAAAACTTACTTCGATTCCATTGCGCATTAGCGGACATTAGCCGAGGACGCCGAAGACGCGAGATCAGAAGTGGACGAAATCGAAATTGCGATGGATGAAAAAAAGTTTCCTTCCCGTTCTTCTCTCCCGCATTTTCATTCCTCGCCTAATTTCTCCGCCGATTCCTTTACCGTAAATACGTTAATCGCTACCTCGAACGTAGTTCTTCTCGGTGAACTTCTCAGGAGGATTGATTAAATTTTAACTAATCCCGGTATGAGCGATCTCTTTCGTTACATCCCTCGTCGTATAACGCGCAAGTTTCCTCTTGCTCTTTCGCCAGTGTCTCACGCGTTTTGCCGGGAATATAGGGGGACGGAGGGAGTTTTCCTCTTCGGCAGTAGTAGTGAAGAAGAAGTTAGCGATTCCCCGGTGCAGAGGAGCGACATCGGGATATCGGGAGTAAGGTGCGGCGATGACGGGCGGTAGCCGGGAACGGGTCTCGCGAGAGAGGCAGTCCTCTTCCCGTGCAAACTCGATTGCCTCCGCGAAAAGGCAGAAAGACTCGTTCGAGCTGCACTCGTGGCCGTGCGAGAGAGCCCGGCTCGTCGCTTCTACTCCTTCCTCCTTCGGCTCCTTCTCTCATCCTTTCTCATTCTTTCTCTCTCTCTCTCTCTCTCTCTCTCTCTCTCTCTCTC
>NW_017305884.1:3590705-3593089 GCF_001594115.1 Trachymyrmex septentrionalis
GACGTGGCAACGCCGCAGGAATGCCCCCGGCCAACCCACCGCATGCATACCTGTACAACCTACTACTCTGATCCTGAGCCCCAACTGTACACGAAGAAAGCCTGGCAGCATCCTATCGGTCCGACAAGGACGGAGTAGGACTTGTCCTCTATCGTCTGAGAAGTAAAGGGAAGACCGGGAAAGAAAGAGACGAAGAGAGAGAGAGAGAGAGAGAGAGAGAGAGAGAGAGAGAGAGAGAAGGAAGGACGATGCCTGGCTCTCTTCGTATACATGTGTACGTGAAGGTGGAAGCGAGGGCTTATGGTTCCGGTCCCCTCCTCCCCCCTTGTGTGCGTCGCCCATGCGCGAGGAAAAGATCACACGACGAATGTAGGCTACTCTCATTGACCGAACTCGACAGCGCTATGGTATCGTCGTTCAAACGAGAGAAAGACGTGGAAAGAGAGAGAGAGAGAGAAAGAGGAATCTGCGATGGTATTCCTCTAGATGCTCGTAGCGAAAATGCGTCTATCGCGAAATTGACCGTATTACGAATCGGCGCTCCTTTGCCACCATTACGCGAATTCTCAAGTTAGCACGATATATTCCATTAATATAAAGTTATTCATGATATTTCCAGTAGCATTCCTTTTTACAGTTTTACAGAAAAAAAAAGTAAAAAGGACTTTCGCATTTTATGTAGTAAAAAAACAAATCGAAGTTGAAAACGGTAGCAGCCGATACCGCAGTCGGTGCCGAAATTACCGCGAATCGATTTAGGTATCAATTAGAAAGGGACATAGGATGCTCGAAAAATTAATATATTCAAGCTATCAAATATCGTTATTGAAAACCTATCAACGTGGATACGACGTTTCACTTATATCGTTGGAAAATTGATTTGATCGATATCCGTGGATAGACAGAGCGTTCGCGTTCGATCACACTGTCGGTCGATCTTCCAAATCGGCTGTGTGGCGGCTGAAAAAAACTTCATATTTTTAACTCGACGCTGTCGTATACTCTGTCTCTCTCTCCTTCTCTCTCTCTCTCTCGCTCTCTCTCTCTCTCTCTCGTGAAATATCAATGCGATTTAAATATTCAATATCATTGGCGACGTGCAATATCTGCTCTCGGTGGCCGAGGCCAAGCTGTGGCACAGGCCACAAAGGGGCGATCCAGTACAAACCTGCCAGAATAAAAATCAGTATTTTTTCATCCCGACGGTTTTTGTTTCGTCAGATGATTGGACGAAACCGCGCCCCTCTCGTTCTCGTCGCCCTCCCCCCCCCCCTTTTAATGCCAATCTTACTCCTATAAATACACCGGGTCGAGCTTTCCGCAGCTGGACCACCGCAATTTCGCTTCCGTTGAAAGGAAACCGTCATCGGTGGTCCCTTTGTCGCGCGTTTCCTCTTCGTAGATTTTCCAACGACGATGACGGCGAGATGCAGCTCGATCGCGCGCCGCAGAGACAAATAAACTTGTCAAACTCAGAGTGAAGCGGGAAAAACGTGCGCGCGAGAGTATGAGAGACGCTATACATGTGTGTGTGTGTGTGTGTGTGTGTGTGTGTGTGTGTGTGTGTGTAAACGCGCTTTAAATGTATGCGCAACTTGGTGCAAAACGAGCATTGCGCGAGACGAAACGCGATATGCACGCACCGGCTACACGACTGAACATAAATTTTAATCACGGAGAAAAATCTCCCAAGTGAGATGAAAGAAAAGAGAGAAGGAAGGACGTCGGTTAAGAAGAGGAAGAGACAGGTATAGAGATATATAGAGAAGTTAGGCATGCCGCCCAGTAAAACGTCTCGAATAGCGGGGCCCGAAAGTACGCCAACGACGAACGATTTGCGTTAGCAAATCCCATGTGTTACGTGCGTTTCCCCATTTCAGAGACGAGCAAGTATTCAAACCGGTATAATTTCCGTGAGCTCGATGAGCTTCGATGCTGTAGGCCAGGAGTGTCAAGCTTCAGTTCTTCAGCTTCAACATTTAAATTTGTTCATAATTGATTGCTAAACGCCTCGTTAATATGCATTCGCGATATAACGTTGCAGAAGAATAAAATATGTGCTGTAAATTGCAAATATAATTTATACGTGGGCAGTTTGATAAGTCGATGATTCTTTTTGCTCTTGTTCTTTTTAAATCGAAATTCTACTTATTCTTTTAAAAGTCATTGACTTACTCAAACTGTCCACGTTAAGCAACTAGAGAAGGGCTTAATGGAAAAGTAAAAAAAAGAAGAACAAGAAAAAAATTGAGGATTAATTAAGAATTAAATAAATAGTAATCCAGCAGCTCACATAATCTCGAATTTATTCATAATATGTAAATCTTCTCGAGTTGGATCGATTATTTGCTAGACAGCTTCAATATTGTTCTTTCACGTTATCC
>NW_017305884.1:3593189-3601238 GCF_001594115.1 Trachymyrmex septentrionalis
TGTATGTAAATCTTCTCGAGTTGATCGATTATTTGCTAGACAGCTTCAATATTGTTCTTTCACGTTATCCCCGCGAGAATAAACTGATCTCGTGGAACTGATATTTTCAATAATTTTATTACGAAACGTGAGGAAGGCGGCAGGTTTGCAATTTGTTGGGCAGACAATATGCGAGGATCGAACGAGACGAATTGCTTCGGGAAAGTCGGGTGTATCGATGTGTATATGCGCCCGATGCGCCCGGCGTTTTATATAGGTATTTCACCCCCTGTTTTTACACCTCCCGCATGTGCCGTCGTCTAACAGCGCGCTTTCGTTTCTTCTTCGTTGCGTCTCTCTCTCTCCACCCTTCTTCATCCCCGTAAATTCTCTCGAGGCGTCGCGGCGAGGCGAGGGCGTGAGCGTCGGCTGGTTACATTTCCTAGCAGACCATTATTTCTCTCTTACACCTACGCGCGCGTGCGAACACGCCTCATCCACATACACATACACGCACGCGCGCGCGCGCGCGCGCGCGCACACACACACACACATGAATCGGCACGGTACACCGCGCGAGCTCCGGATATTTTCTCCCTTTTTGCCCCCGCTACTACATTACCTTTTCCGAGCAGCAGGGAGTTAGGAGTGTCTCGCTGCATATTAATGAAAAAATTTGTGACTTCCCTCCGTCATCCAGCAGCAGCAGCAGCCGTTGCCGCAGCCGTCGCACCTGCGAAAAAAGGAAGAGTTGGAAAAAGAAACGAGTGATTTCTCACCGCTGTTGGATCCTCCATCTCTTCTCGCGACTGCGTCTATCCCTTTGAATATATGTCTCTTGCTCCTCTCGTACACGAGCAGCGCCGTTATAATGATACCGTAAATAAGACATCTAGTACAGTAAGTACGTTTTGTTCCGAAGCGAACAATACTTGAACATGTACGACTAGAGTAAGGAAGACTTTAGCGAGACTGTAGTGAGACTGTACTCGAGACTGTAGTCAGTTATATGCGTCAAATGAACAAGTTGACATTCTAAATAATTCATTCGCGTTTTCCAAGTTGGGTCTCTTAGCGTCGAGATAAGCCTTGACTTACGTCGCGATGCATAGAATGACATTTGCCTTTTCCGTGTATGAAAAAATGGGAGCGGTTCTTCGCGTCGAGATGAAAGCTCTACGGTCGAAGGATTTGATTCACATTGATTGAATGGCATTAACGTGATGTACTGCAACTAACTAAGCGCTTTTCGAGCGCGGTAAGTTTGAACTCAAACTCAGGTTCCTTCGAAAGTACCATGATCTCGCTCAATGAAAAATCAAAGTGGAACGTGTGTGGCGTCATTAATTCGACCTGGGTTGGGTTCAACCGCACAACTCGTTGCACTCGGAAACGCTGTAAGGTTCGGGTTCGGCGAATAAGCGGAACGGCCGAAGCGGATCAGGCACGAAGGTCTCACGTGTATCGAAACGAGTTTGGCGTCGTGTATTCGTGCGGAACACGATCAGGTGCGCGTAAGTGCATTTCTAAGACTGCGTGATAGCCGCTCCGTTTAGGTGGCTATCCGAGCCGGTTGCATTTGTGAACCCGCTTTTATCCCCGCGCGCGGGTGTACGAGAAAACATCCCGAGGTTTCGGGATTTTAACACGGCCCATACGTTTCAAACTTCGCTAATCCGACTGTTACGTCGATCTTAAACTCGAAGCGTTAAAACCTCAGCTCGGGAAATGACTCTCCGCGCTCACTAAAACGTAGCGTCATGTAAATGACGCCCCGTTATCGATATCTTTCTGTAAACTCTTGGATTACCGTACTAAGTTCCGAAATGTAACGTTTACCGTCTCGTTTATTTATTCGAGTAGGACGCATTGCGAGGGACTCTGTGATAGCCGCGTCAACGATATCATCGAGATACTTCTATCCGAGCATCGAGACACTTTGGATGATCCGAGATTCGGACGTACTTTGACAAGATCGTTCGCCGTTTCCATTGCGTGGACCACCGAGAGGTCACCGTCGAATGGTACTCGACCGGTGATTCGACGGAGAAATGAAACGAGATAACTTATGCGCGGCGCTGACTCAGGTTCCTCGTTATTTCGGATCGTGTCATAAAATCTCGGTCTTAACAACGCATGCGAGGATACACCCCACCCCGTAAGCGGGAATTGAAAGATTCCTGGGAACGTCGACCGGCTGAAAGAAAGAGAGAAAAAGAGGAAGAAAGGGAGCGAGAGGAAAGAGAAACCGCAAATATCTCCTTCGACCGCGAGAGCGAACGTTTTGCTAATGAACCCTCTCATCGCCCCCTCATCGTGCTGATTAACGACTCCTCGAAGGAGCCGACCAGCCTTCCCTGATCAATATCGCGGGTTTTTTTGTTTATTTTTTTTTTTTTTTTTTTTAAGGAAATTATATCCGCGTGAATGGCCATCGCCGTGACTCAATCGAATCCCGCGATTCTATTTTATAATTATTTCTACGAATCGCCGGTGTCTTCGTCCATTCGAATCCGCTCACTTTTGAGCGAGGCTGTTAATAAAATTCCATGTACCGCTATATATTAGTAGAAATCACGACATAGCGGTGTGCATTATTTATTGCACGAGGCTCTTTTTTTCTCGCGTGCAATTAAGTAGCTTTTTGCAATTGGACATATCAAAGTGATAATCTTGATTTTTATCTGTTTCCCATTCCCAAGTTCTTGATTATATTCATTATCAGTGACATGCTAAAATAATTTATAAAACAAGTACTACCTTCTGGGAACACATCGTACGATTAATCGAACATGTCTGTAGGCTGAAGCTCGATTCGTCATCCGAATTCCAAGGATACGTTCTCCGACAAAGCGGACACTTTTATGGAAGGCGCTATATCGTGACGCGGGAGAATCGGTAGCGCGAGGAAGGAGGACAAAAAGAGACGAAGGGAAAAAGCGGGAAAAAATAATTATATTCGCCATTGCTCGCCCGTAAAAAGGAACATAATGAGTGAACCGTTAATAAAATAATTATAATATTGGGAGCTTGGGTAATAGATTCTTGGAACGCATTAACCGGTCTCCTTCTCTCTTTTCCCTCCCCCCCTCCCTCCCTCCCTCTCTCTCTCTCTCTCTCTCTCTCGATAAATCGTGCTCGCAGCGTGTACACCAAGCAAGGGAGAGAAACGCCTATGCGCTTATGCACGCGTGCAAGACACGTGCAAAATCGTGGCACATCGCGATCGGGCACCAACCATGTACACACACACACACACACATAGGTACGCTCAGATACACACAGATGCACATGTAAATGCTTGTGCGCATGTGGTAGCAGCCGCAGGAACGCTTCGACGTGTATCTAATATTCTCGGTATGTGAAAATTACCGAGCCGTATAAACTGCCGATCGGACAGGTGGCCGACAAGTCGCGTTGAAGAAAATATACGTACGAGGTGTCCCACGTTTTTCCCGCCCCTGCCTTACCATGGCGATCTTATATATACATTCGGAATATTTCTCGTCTATGCGCAATTGTGCAACGATCGTGCGACGATCGAGAATTATTTCCCCCCCCCCTCCCCTCGGTGTTGTTGATTAAGCCGGATATATGTGTGCCGATCGCGTCTCGTTCGCATGTGGGGATTATTGGTATGCGGGATTACTGACCCGCATAAATCTCGGGATAAAAGCAGAGCGTCGCGACGCGGCGCCGGGCAGCGGCAATTTTCCGATGATTTTCGTTGATCGCTCCGGCGAATCGACGATGCGGTAGAAAAATAATAAAGCGTAGGCGAGAGGAACGGGACGCGAACGTGGCCCGCCCGATTCTAACGAGATATTTATCCTCTTTTTTTTTTGTTTTTGTTTTTTTTTTCGCCGGTCGCACCGGCGAGATCGCGCCGAGCCAATTAAAAAGAATAACGAGAAATATAATCGGCCGAATTGAAGTCGGTCCGGTTCGGCTCTCTCCCGCCCCCCCCCCTTTCGGTCCTCCTCAGGACGGAGGAGACGGTTTTTCGGTGGACATTTAGATCGATTAATTTAATTATCGCGATCACGGCACAGGGATGCGCCTCCTTGTAGAGAT
Source organism: Trachymyrmex septentrionalis (assembly GCF_001594115.1). Lineage (NCBI taxonomy): Eukaryota > Metazoa > Arthropoda > Insecta > Hymenoptera > Formicidae > Trachymyrmex > Trachymyrmex septentrionalis. The sequence continues at coordinate 3,597,243 of NW_017305884.1, forward strand.
CGCGGCGGTAATTTACATAGTGATGTGAGATTCAGCAATTTGAAAAACCGGACCAGTTTGCGCGGCGCGAACACGGAAGAGACCGAGAATCACCCTGGCGCTCGGCGAGAAATGATCGAGAACGACGCGAAATCGGGCTGAAGCGTGTTGTCAAGCGCATTTATTTTTCTTCCCCGATGACGTGAACCTGGAGAGAGTGAGAAAGACAAAGAGATCAGAAGGGACCAGATCGATCGTACGGTTCACTTTGTCCGACGATCGTTTGGGACGATTAATTTGATTATCGCGGTCTGATAGCAATTTACATAGTAATACGCGACTTAAGTCCGCGAGAAAAAAAAAAGAAAAGAGAAAGGAGTTTGGCAGAAAGGCCGAGGTGTATTGAACGGAGTAACGAATCAAGCAAAAGGAAGGACAAAGAGAGAGAGAGAGAGAGAGAGAGAGAGAGAGAGACGAGCTCTCGTATAGTCACACGATTGCCAAATCCTCTGCTTACACACATCTCTTCGTTGTTTTAGATTAGAGAATTCGATTATCGCTGTCACGTCTGGTACGGAAGGTTTCTATTCCAAAAAGCCTCACACGATGTGATTTACATGCTAATACAGAAACCGCTCTTTATCTCTCTCTCTCTCTCTCTCTCTCTCTCTCTCTCTCTCTCTCTCTCTCTCATGGGCACATGCACGCGCCGCGGCGCAGGGGTCGTAAGATAAATTAAAGCCCGCTTTACACTACGAAGGCTGCATCGTCGCGGCTGCACGTATCATCCACCGTTAATACCCACCGGGAAAATTTATGAACGGATAAAGGATGATGAGGACAGGGAGATGGTTCTTATTTATTTGGATTTGGTTGGACTACGATGCGCGGAAACAAATAAATATTTCGGTGAATTGGCCTTATCCCAACATAAATGATTGATACAACTTGGCTCTCGATTTTCTTTATTTCTCTTCCGTCTGCTAATCATTTACGTTTGTTCTTATTTATGACGATACGTAAGCTAATTTACATTCAGAAAGCTAAAATATGAGAAACTTAGTCGTTTAATATTGTCGCATTGTAATTCATTTTTGTCAACTTTTTTTTTTTTGTTTACTTCTCTTTACTTTATTACTTTTCATATATTACTCGTCTAATGGTTTCTCCTCTGCCGCATTTCTTTCGTATCTTTTATCTGGATTTATGTAATTGCTTTTATGAGATCGTTTTTCTGTCACGTATGTTCACATGAATTTTTAAAAGGTCCATTTTTAAATATTAATAAGCGCTTCTCTCCTTCTTCTTCTCTTTTTTTTTTTATGCTAAAAGCACCGAGGAACGAGAAAGCGAAGAAGAAGAAAGAGAACTCGAGGAGAGAGAGAAAGAGAGAGAGAGAGAGAGACCATTGAGAAGAGAGATGGATAAGAGGGTGGGTTTGGGAAGTGCCGGGGCGGAAACAAAAGAATAGGGGGATGTAACTTGAAAAGCACAATTGAAATTCAAGATCCATATGCAAAGAGCGCCGCTGGCAGGAGAAGGAAAGGAAGTTGAAAGATAGGAAACGAAGAAAGAAGAGAGAAGAGATTCTATATCGAATAATCTAATCCCCCCTCTCTCTTCCTCCCCCTTCTCCTCCTCTCTTCTCTATCGTTCTCTCGAGGACCGCTTGGTTTCCCGCGATATCGAGAGAGAGAGAGAGAGAGAGCTATTCTGAAAATAATTGATTTAACATGTGTACATACATTATACACAAACATAATAACGCTATGTAAATGGTAATTCTACCCATGCGACGCTGGTCCATGGCGTGGGCCGAGTTCAGAATCACGTCCTACCATCCACGTCGCATCCGTACCCTCTTTACCTTCCCCCCTTTAGCTTCACTGCCGCCTTTCTTATGCCGCCCAGTCGGACCCACGTTAGTAAGCTGGGGGGGTCTGCGGGACCCCGCAGGGACGGGAGACTGGGGGTTAAGTTACCGAGCACCTCATATTTTTTCGTCCTCCCGGGGAATCTTCCCTTTTCCTCTTCCCCACTTTATTTTTCCCCTCGCTCGCCCATCATTGGAGAAGGGTAATTTCGTCTACGAGAGATTCAGAGAGCTACTTCCGCGATCGGGAGGATTAGGAAGGGGTGACGAGGGCTGACGCGATAAATGAAGTCGAGGAATAAATTTTGGGGTGGAAAAATCGACATCTGTGTATTATGTACGTTAAGATTCTTGATGATACATCTAAATTTTCCAGTAACCTTTCAAGCCTGATGATTATGACAAACGTTGTTTTAATTACTGTATGTTTATCAAATTTCGTTTTAACAGAAGAGAGAAAGAAATACATTTTAAGAAAAGAAAGCATATAATTATTTAATGTACATTATTAAGTGTACATTAATGTTTAAGGAGGTTCTAAGATTTAACCTCTTATTCTTATCTATTATTTAGTTACTTTCTTAAATAGAAATGATAAAGATATATTCAACAGAGTTCTACGAAAAATTAGACTCTAGGATATCTTCTGAAGATATCTCTTCTTTTCCTCAATTTATCTAGTAACTTTATTTAGCCAGCGTAGATATGAAAGTCGTCACAACGTATCTATATCAAACTACGCGTTGATTATATCACGATCTCTTTTATACAATGCGGATTAGACTGGGGGTCCCCATTGGGACATGTGCGTAGCTCGCACAATGAGTCAACGACACCCTGCCAAATGATTCGAGGTATGATACACTGATATTAAAGAAGGGATGCACATAGATGGACGGTAACGGATGAGTGAGGATTGGAGAAAAAAGAGCAAAAAGAGAGAGAGAGGGGGGGGGACTTAAAGAAAAGATAATTGATAGAAAGGAGAAGAGAGAGGCAGAGACGGATTCTGACAAATTGGAAGGCTGTTAAAGCAAAGGCACGGAGGCGTCGCTCGTTGGAACTGAAGGAGAGAGGAAGATTTCTATACATTGGACGATAGAGGAAAAGAGAATCCAGGAGAGATAGAGAGAGAGAGAGAGAGAGAGAGAGAGAGAGAAGGAGAGAATAAGTCGGAAAAAGACAAGCCGCGCGACACTCGTGTCACGATGGGCCTCGTAGCAGCATTTTTAGAGCCGAAATAAAGTGGAAGAACGAACGTATACCGTCTCTTGAATATCCGCTGGGCGCACGTCGGAAGACGTAGGTGGTCTCTCTTCTTAGCGTACCTCTTTTTCCGTCTCTCGCTCTCTCTCTCTCTCTCTCTCTCTCTCTCTCTCTCTCTCTCTTCTTCTCTCACTGTCGCGTCGTTCTCATTCTTGTTCGTTTCTTCGCTCGTTCATTCCGTACTCGTTCGTCTGTACCGCGCGGCTGATCTATCGAACGAGTTGAGCGAGAGCGCAAATGCTAGCAGATTATAGGTGTAGAACTCAAGATGTACCACAGTAGCACAAAAGTCCGCCATATTTGATCTAATAAGCATCATATTTCAGAATTATTACTCTAAAATCACTACTCTAAAATTAAATGAATGATATATTTAAGAATTATTACTCTAAAATTACTACTCCACTTTAGAGTGGAATCTAATTCTAAAGAGTAATCATTGAGTGTGAATATTGAAAAAGAGAATGGCTCAATTGTCAATTTTTCAGAGTTAGATTCCACTCCGAAAGATTTCAGAAAGTAAGCTTATTTATTTATTCGTTTATTTACTAAGCTTACTTATTATTTATCATTTATGTGATTGGGTGATTGATCGTCAAGTAAAAAATCGCGTCGTCGAAATAGTCAATATGAAAATTGTCAGTATTCAGCTTCGATGAAAGGAATTGTGCTACTTTAGAGTTCTAGTTAGGTGAACGGACGAACGATCCTCGCCGCACATGGATTATTCGAGACGCGGAATTGCGAAACGTGACTTCCTCGCTCGCGAAGACCATCCGGACATCTCAGTCCTCTCCGAGGTTTTCTCATCGCTGATCGATCGTCGCGTGTATGTGACGATTTGCAATTCAACTCGTCAACGTCGGCGCGATGGCTAA
>NW_017305884.1:3601338-3611585 GCF_001594115.1 Trachymyrmex septentrionalis
AGATCGATCGTCGCGTGTACGATTGCATGTAACGATATGTGACGATTTGCAATTCAACTCGTCAACGTCGGCGCGATGGCTAACCGTTTAGTGTCGCGATTGTGATCGGAATGACTCAGTAATCAAGATTCTAAGATTCTAAGAGAAATTTCAGATAATTGAGAACATCATTTATTTAATTACGAGAAAGAGAGAGAGAGAGAGAGAGAGAGAGAGAGAGAGAGAGAGATAGTGAATTGTAGCTTAATTTTTTTAATTACTTACCATGAAAGAAATAATTGCTTCTTTAATTCTTGCGTCACGTTCAATTTAAAAACATTTCCATTTATTGATCCCAGCTATTTTGAAGCGTTTCGCGATGTACCATCGTTGGACTCACGAAATACGATATAATAGTCGAAGTCGATCGAGCGATACAATCGAATAGACCGACTATTTCAAGCGGGATATTTCGTTCAATCCTAAGAATCGTAGAGCGAAGATGGAGGCGAGATACGAAGCGGCCTCGCCCGGCTCGCTACGTACAAAATGCAAACCGCTCGGGATAAAGATGGAATCTGGATAACGGTACCGAAATCTGGAATACTTCCTCGATGCACGAGCACGATGGGAAACGCTCGCGACGGTGAGCGTAACGTCGCCCGTTCGCGTTTACGTGTCCATGCCGATCTTGATGAAACCGGTGATGATCTTGCTTCTCTCCGAAAGAGAGAGAGAGAGAGAGAGAAGGAGCGAAGATCCTGGAAGCTGCGCACATATGCAAAATCTCTGTTGCCGCTCGTGAGAGTCGGGCATTAGCGGGAACCGACACCGCGGGTGGGTTTCGGTGAATGTAATAACCGCGGAACGGTAACGATATTATATCCTTGTGAGAGATCAGGCCCAGGTTCTCATCTCGTTTGCGTATGTGCGTGCGCGCGTGCGGAAGACGAAATCGTAATCTTAATCGTCCCCGTGACGGGCAACAGGTTCTCTCGAGCTCGCGATTCAATCGTCCGTCTCTTTGGCGCTATACAAGGGCGCGAGGGGGGTCGACCCTCTTATATGTGAGAACCGTACGGAAAGAACAGGCCCGTTGCGTCATTCACCCATCTCCTTCGTCTGGCAACCTGAGCTATTGATTTATCGTCGCGAGAAACGATTTCTTTTATCGCAGGTAGGACGAGCGGGCGCGCGAGTCGCTCTCTGATTAGAGGTATGCATTGTGCATCGATCGATGGTTAATGGACAGAAGGAGAGAAAGACAGAACGGTGTCGCCTTACGCAAGCTAGATTGGAAGTCACGGGAGATAAGCCGAGCAGCCGATCAGGGCCGACAGATCCCTGAAGGTTCGGACTTGGGAGACGAGAAAAAGGAGATTGGACCTCGGCTCTCGGCCGCGTCTCGGTGTCTCTTTTTAGCTCGTTAACTACTGACGCGATCGTTTGAACCGAAACACTATATGTCAGGACGTAATTTCAGCATTTCTTCAATATTAAAGACTGTCAATCTTGATATAAGCTACCTGAGTTCTCGGATATAAGTTGCCCGAGTTTAATTGCGAAAGATTCGGTAACCCAAGTAACAAAATTAATCAGAAATTGACTAGTTCAATTCTGGCGCTTGTTCGAATTGTAACTAAGGCAGTTAAACTTGACCAATTTCTAATCAGATTTTCCCTAATCAGAAATTTTTCCGGCAACGTAAAATTTGTTTTAAATGATATAAAATCCTTTTTCAATTTGTTACATTTTTATTGAGAGTATCCAAACCCGAAAGAACTTTTATTGATTAATTGCAATTTTTTTATATCATACTTAAATTTTTTTTTCTTACTCATTGGGTTCTGAATCTGAAACCTCAGGATCACGAGTGATATGCAGCAATAGATTAACGCACTTTCTTAAAGGGTCGAAAAACTTAACGTATAATTAATTCCCCCCCCTCCCCCCGAGTGTGTGTACAATTAATTTTCCGCGATTGATAAAGGATTTATTACGAGTATTTATACTCGGCTTTAAGACTTACTTAACTTCGTCGAATACTTGCGTCTCCTTCATCGATTACGTCGATTTCGCTGTCATAGACGATGCGAACACTTTGAGAGAAATCTAACTAATTACCACGCCGCCGTATCTAATCGAAGTTAAACCATTCAATATTAGATTTGCATCCGTAACACGGTTTCCACTCACTTTCAGCGAATGCGACATAGGTACACCGCGACGAATCAGCTTACTTCGTAATGATGGTATCGCGAGACAAATTTGTGTTAAAACGAGGTCGACCCCCAAACCGACTTGAAAATATGTGCATGAGGGAAAGTACAGCTGTACCGTCGGGATACCACGCTTCAGTCGAGAACGTTTTATAAGTGGGAACTTCTTTTGCCGATCGATAAGATCAGATGCCTCTCTCTCTCGTTTGAATAATATGAAAAATCGAGATGGATAGATAAATGGAAGAAATAAGAGGAACCGTGCTTGGATACGTTCTTGGGTAGATTCGGGAAAAGGGGGGGGAGGGGACCGCGCACAGAGGACCGAAAAGGCAAGGGGCGACGGAGGGGGCAGGGGAGGGGCAGAAGGGCCGAAGACGCACCATCGGTGGAGTGAGTTAGAGCCGGCGGGCAACGCTATGCATACCGTCACACCCTGCGACACGCTCCAAATTTGAAATTTAAATTCGGTACCTCTCGCGGGACCACGTTGTACACCGGTTACACACGCACACACGTACACTCGCACACGCACACGCACACACACACACACACACACATACAACATGTGCACGCACACTTACGGCGAGAAAGATCTATGCATGTTGCGAGCGTGTGCACACAGGACGCCTTCGAAATAGCTTTAGACGCTCTCTATGCTGAAAATTTCGTGTAATTAAAAGTTACTTAGTATTGAAAAGTAAGAGGTTTCCCGTCAAACGAAAGCAATTACTTATAAATATGTAGGTGGTAAAATTTCACCTCGTCACTTCGTCGTTTCAAGGGTATATTCCTGTAGTAATAGAATTTTTGTGAAAAAAAAAAGCTTGTCACTCCTCAAGGTACATTTGATCGTGTTAAAGCGTTTAAAAATATACCGTGTCGTCGTATAAGATTTTCCTAGAGAGAAGATCGCGTTGAAATTATGTAATTGTCAAATTATCGCCCCTTTTGGGGCCACCAAAAGTGGGGCTGTGGAACAGGGACGCGACGAATCGGAATGTTTGCGAGAACAGGATGGAGCAAAAGGCAGGAAGGATGTATCGTCGTTTTCACGACGACCGACCTGCCCGTTAAGTCCTTTCCGCTCGTCGTGTAAACACACGCGGGAATAGTAATTCGAGACAGGGGCTCCGCGCAACGTGTCCTTTCACCTCCCGTCAGCCCTCCGTTCTGCCTTTCCTCCCACAACTAGTATAAAGTTGTCTCGAGTCGTGTATGATCGTCTTGTCTGCTTGTCGTTGTCGATCCACGATCGCGTCGAATTCGGGAAGGGAATGCTCTTTCAGGATGAGCTTGTTTTCTCGGATGTCAGCCGCAAATCGGAGCGTTGCTCTTTCACCTTGCATCCCATGCATTGTGTAGCTACTGTCAGACCTCATCTTGCTCTTGAAAAGAGCGACTCTATGCATCACAGGAAAGTCCCCAGAACCAGTGAAGTGTCTAGGGAAATTTTTTTATTCTTAAATTTTAATAATTTCAATTTCAACATTTACCAGAAACGTGATTTATTGATAATTTTCTTGAGCGATACATGTTAAAAAAATTTTTTTACTATAATGAAAATCATTTTCCTACAGATAATTGCACGATTTCTATTCCTAACTCTTTGCACAAAAATATATTATTACTTTATTTTCACCTTTATTATTTCTTGTTATATATCTTTTCTTCTTTTTTATCTTTTCTGTATTTTAATTTATTCCTTTAATAATATGACTTATATATTATATATTTTAAAGAAATGCGCTGACTCTCACTTACTGCCCTTTACTTATTGTTATTTATTTTATATTATTACTACTTGAAAAAAAGATTAATCGAAAAATGAGATATCAATAGTTTCTATACCGTGATATTGTCTTATGATATATTTTACTTACATTCTAGTAACACGGGATAATTCAATTAGAGTATATTTTTCAAAGTTAGAATAGATAATATAGAATCTGAAGGAAGCTTACGGTACTTTCGTCTAGGAAAATTATATATATATATTCTTAAACTTTAATCATTTCAATGTCTACTGGAAGCACGTTATTCATTGATCACTTACTTAAGCGCTACACGGTTCTAAACTTTTTTTTATTATTATGGAAAGTTATCCGATATGCGATAGACTTGAAACGTTCGCGTTACTTATGTCCAACGACCGCAGAACATCCTGCAAAATAACGGTTACATCGCGCTGGCATTACCCGCGAGATGATCGGCGTCGTCGCGACATTGTATTTTCTTCCTGTTCGTTTGCCCGCAAGCTTTTACCCAAACGTACGTAATTCGCATTTTCCTCGATTACGATCCAAGTCACGCGGAGAGAGAGAGAGAGAGAGAAAGAGGGAGGGAGCGCGTCCCCGTGATGTTGCTTTTTTCTTCCCCTCTCTTATTTCCCGCCGCTCCTCTTCTCGAGGATTCCGTAATAATTCCACACACGACGACACACGCCGCGTAGTGGCTCGCGTCATGTGACACGTGTCCAACGGGCGAAGGCGCATAATGCACGTGTCGCACGCACGATACGTAACGACTGCAGCGCTGCTGCACCGGCATGTGACGGCCGCCACCGCGTCATCTCGTGTATACCGGCGGGCGGCTGCACTTTCTCTTTTCGCGTCGATGATCGCGCGATCGAATCCTCAAACCACACCGTTATCTTTCCCTCCCGTGATGTCGCGCACTTGTGGCGAGGTAAAGTACCGAGGTACAGCATTAGCCGATCAAAGTTCCGAAATTTATGCTAGCTCTAAAACGAACCCTCGGAGGACAAGTGTCAAACTACATAAATCCAAGACGTATTAAAAAGCGTGTCGCAGGCAAAAGTGAGGTCGCGGTGAAAATATGACACGCACAAGTATGATATACACGGGTATACACGGAAAGAGAGAATAACAGTTTTGCAGCATTTCGAAGTTTAGCTTAGGGAAATAAATGTGTAAGACGCTCCAGCTGATTGCTAGAATATTGAATCTTTCATAGAATCGCTCATCGTGTTTGAGTCCTACAAAATGATTTTCAGATCTGGATCTAGCACAGTTTTTAGATACTTCAGCAAAACCATTTTTTCAGGTCTGCATCCAGCAAAACCATTTTTTCTGTGTGCAGAGATAGAACGTTCTAAATTCTTCTATGCTTTATATATTTGTTTGATAAAAATTTGATTGATTTTGTTCATCCTCCTCTCTCTCTCTCTCTCTCTCTCTCTCTCTCTCTCTCTCTCTCTCTCTCTTAAAGAAAATTTGTATTCAATTTTTAGTAACATAAAATTGACTTGAAATCGACCGTTACAATCGATCGTGAATAAAAGGAAATGCAACCTTTATAGCCTTTTAAACGAGGAAAATGGCCAGCGCTTGCGGTCCCTTTAATAGCCGCTATAGTGATACGGTTGAATAGTTACTAAAACGTCATGACAGTCGATTGAAATTGTTGCCAGAGTCATGCTCGTCGAAATTATTACGGAGTACTTCAGTACATCTCTTTCCGCGATCGTCTATGCCAGTAACTATAGTTATCTTATCCCGGAATTACCCTACACAGCTGGTGGTACAGCGATATAGCTATATGTGTATAGATTGGAAATGGCTAAGAGTAAACTCGATAGTTTCTATACGGAGACATACCTTCTTCTTACGTGGCTCAAGTTCATTCGTGTCACTACGTAGTGTCAGATCGATCCGAGAGAGGTTTATCGTCCCATAACTCATTTCTTCGTACGCTCGGCCTTCAAGAAATAGATATCTTCTTCGACGTAACACGTGACAAGAAGGTGAAAACGGACGGCTGTCTAAAATGCAAATTTCAAGAAACAGACATTATTATAACGTCGCGGATTGAGTTGGTTATTCGTCGAGTAAATCCCAGTGTTAGAGAATAATCTTGAGGTCAATCTGCCAAGTTTTCTGCGAAGTTTATTAGGAGCGATAAAGGCGGTAATGAAAGGAGCAATCTCTCTCTCTCTCTCTCTCTCTCTCTCTCTCTCTCTCTCTCTCTCTCGGATCTTACTCCGTGAATTCGGTTGTGCGAAGACGCGCGTGCCTATATATTCGAGTTATAGTATAGTTCTTCACGAGAGCACTCGAATTAGATCGGCACGCTGCAGTGCAAACTCCACTCCTGCGAGAGATATGGCTTCACAATGATATGGCTTAGAGGGTAACTGATCCCTCGGCTTAAAATGGAGTATCCCTTTTTGCGATATTAATGCCCGCCGTTATCGAACTCTCGCGGATTCCAAAATATAGATACACGTATCCCATGAAGCGTCCGTGCAATACATCCCTTTATTTAGATAGAAAAATAAAAATTGTTGCAGCAACAGAGAGATATAGTTTTATTTTTTGCAATTTAGGTTGGAATCGCCTAAAAATTTGTTTAGGTCTCTGTTGGACCAGAACTTCGTCCCGGATTAATCCCAAAGTAACATTCGGCACAATTTTTTCCCTTTTTTGTTTTGAGCACGCGACCTGTCGCTCACACTCTGCTCCGCATCGGTCTGGATGCAGCGAGATAATTGCAGTTCGCGCGAGTGCCTCTGTCGATTCAATCGGTTCGCGGGCGAGGAAGGGAGGTCGACGGGCGAGGAAATGGAAGGGGGGGAAGGGTTCCAAAAAATGGTATAAACAAAAATGGATTTTACTGCATACAGTTTTCACCTTTGAGATTCTGCGTGCTGTCGGAGATGAATGGATGAGTGTGTCGCATTCGCGCTTTGGTCTAGAAATTCAAAGACCCGAGATATCCAAGTAGAAACTTTAAGGACAATCGTTATTAGAGACCAGGGATACAGTCAACTTAGTTCAGTGTAGGTTTAGACGAATATCGCGAAATGAAGGAAAATTGGAAAGAGAATTAAATGACTGTTAAAGTAAAAGGGGAGGGAGGAAGGAAGGCGGAGAAAGAACATAAGAAAGGAACGATGAAAAGGAGATACAGGAAGGAAGGAAGGAAGGACGGACGTGCTGTCATGGCTGAAAAGAGAAAAGGTGCTGGAGATACAAAGAGCGCGAGGCGAAAAGAAGAGAGACGAATGGACGGAGGAGTAGAGAGGAATGTGCTGGGCGCGTGGATGAGAGGCGAAGAGAGGAAGAACGGATCGACGAAAGGGAGAGAGGAGAATCGAGGGTTGGTGGCGACCCAGACCCGGTCGATACGACCACTACCACCAACATCATCACCGCCACCTCTATACGACGAGTATGAGGCAAGACAGAGCGCGGAACTTGGTTCTTGCGCGAATGCACCGCATATAGCGAATCTTTTCATTTTTTTCCAACCTTACATGTCTCTCTTTCTCTCTCTCTCTCTCTCTCTCTTTCTTTCCCTCCTTCCTGTTGCCTATCATCTCTCGGTATTTTTTCACCTCTCGCGTTTTCAACGATCCGCCATTTTCAGAGGGAGCGTGCTCCTATAGTCCTATCTCTCTTCAGTGGGTGGATTTCCTCACGATGACTTTGGCACGTATACTTGCCAGAGATTATGAGATCTGCTTTCTCAAGATAAGCTCGGTCAAGTCTGGCTATTGTTTGAATTTCGTATCGTCTCCTGTAATTGTACAAAGAAAGAACGATTTTGCTGTATCGAAAAATTTAAATGTAAATCTGAAAATAATTTTGTTGAATTATATCAAAATAATTATGTAGGAGACTCAAACGTGTAACAATGAGCAATGCGCTGTAAAAAGTTTCGATCTTCTAACAGCTAGTTCGTGAGGCTCCTACATAATTAGGCTAACAAAATTATTTTCAGATCTACATCTGGCTAAATTTTTAGATACTACAACAAAACTACTTTTCCATGTAACATTGTGGCGTGTAATTATTCTGATAGGTGTGTCGATTGTACGAAATAAGGCAATTGAAGGAATTGCATCACGGGAGTTCAGGAAAATATAAAAAAGAAATTTTGGAATTCTTTAAAATTATTTTTCTATGCTTTTTATAAGATTTTTTTTATCTTATAATTTAGAAGGGAAAAGAAATGAACAATATTTATTACGATTATTATGATGTTATTTCAAACTACTAACGTCGCATTTTCTTTGTGTTTGCAGTTGTTCTCTTGGACACGACGACGGAGGAGAAACTCGATTGGACGAGATATCCTTTCGGGCCTCAAGCTAACACTCCTGGTGTAAGTAGATAAAAATTTCCATCGCATGTTATAGAAGACGTCGAACTTCTCAAAATCCTAGCGAAAAATCTATTTTTCTTTTCCTCTCTTCGGTACGAAGGAAAATTATTCATTCCGATAATTCGACTTTTTAAACGATACAAGCATCGAGAATCCGAAAGTAAGACTCGCCCTTCCTCGATGTGAGGGAAGAACGAAACAATTTCTTAAATATCGCGAATTTCCACGGAAATATTCGACGTGCCAACAGCAACACGGGGAAATTCCCGTCGACGTAGGAATTCCGCTCGCTCGCTCGCGCGCACGCTCGGCATCCTTTTCTGCGTGGCCAAAGGGAAATATTAAAAATGTCTCAAACATAAATTAATACTCTCTCGCGAGGTCGTTGCACGCGATTCAGGAGCGCTCTCTCTCTCTCTTTCTTCCAGCGATCGTAACAAAGGAACGCCTAGATGGAAAAAAATTCCAGGATCTCCCGACATTTTCTTCTCTCTTTCTCTCTCTCTCTGTATTTTTTTTTATTCTTCTCTCTCTCGGAGAGGAGAGATCTTTTGGAACTCGACTGGCCGGGTTCCGGTGGGTACCAGAAGCACTTTATAGTCTCGGTACGCACGCGGCACATACGTGGGCTCCCGCTGGCCGATGCGCTCTCTCGGCGCCATGTTTGTTTTTCAGTTGTTAAGCGCGCAGCGGGCCGCCAGACAGGTTTAAATCAGCCTCCACCTCTCTCTCCGTTTCTCCTCTTCTTCTTCCTCCTCCTCCTCCTCTTTCTCATCCTCTGCCGATTCTCTCCTGCAGCATCACTCCCGCCTCCTCCTCGTCCCCCTTCGCGCCCCACAGTCGGACCGCGTATGCACCGCACTCTCGGTTCGTGAGTCAGTCCAACCGGGTAACAAATTGCTTTTTGTTTGAACGGACAAATTAGTGATACAGCCGCGCCGGCAGAGGTGCCGGCCGAAAAGAAGACCGGGCCGGTGAAGGGAGAAGGAGGGACGCGCGGTGTGTGTTTATTTAAACATCGTAGGCACCGAGAATGCAGTTTCGCGCACGGAGGACATCCTCCTTCGTGACCCTACGTGGGTGTCGGCCACAGGATATCTCGCGTTCGAGCCTTCGGCTCGATCATGACGATAAACTTGGCGGCTTTGATTTTTTTTCGCGACTCGACAAACTCATCGGATATCTCCAAGCTTTATTGTCATTTTTATTCTATTTTCATTACACCCCTCCATTGTTTACTCTACGCTTATCTTTACTCGATACTTTAGTAACATTCACGCAGGGACGTCCAACGATTGGGATTGTTCAACGGAGAAGGCAATTTGTCTCTAAACGGATTTAATAACTCTTCGCGCTCGTCATCGAGATCCCACAAGCTTCTCGCCTCTCTCTTTCCGCAAAACTTGTTGTTCTTTATTTATTTTATTCAATTGTCAAAAATCCTTTTTTCTTTTTTTTTTGCCCTCGATCATCGAAAACGATCGAGAATGGTACACGCGTGCTCATTCTTCTTTTTTTCACTCCTTTCTCTCGCAACCGTCGATTGTTAGTATCGCAGCGCTAATCGGCCAGCGTAACACTCTGTTTGAAAAGGTTCTTTGAGACTGCTGTTGATTTTTCTGGGTGCTAAACGTTCGACGCGCCTGCTCCCTCCCCTCCTCCCTTTCCCCCCCCGAACGAAACAGACCGGGGAGGGATGGCTACGCCGGCGGACCACGCACGGGTGTCTGATCTTCTTTTTTTCTTTTTTTTTTTTTTTCGAGAATGACCCGAAAAAGAACTCTCTCACTACACGCTTCGTTCTCCGTGAACCACTCGAGTTCACTTTGCACCTCCTATTCCATCTCATCCGTCGGAAGTGCTACGTCCAAATACACGTCTCTCTCTCTCTCTCTCTCTCTCTCTCTCTCTCTCTCTCTC
>NW_017305884.1:3611685-3619026 GCF_001594115.1 Trachymyrmex septentrionalis
CTCTCTCTCTCCCTGCCCTGTCTGTCTGTCTCTTTTTCTCTTCCGTGAACTCTTAAGCGCACGTGCTCCTCGTAAAAACGACTGCGATATTAGTTACACCTACGAGCCTTTAAAGTTCCTCCCAAAGGTTCTCGGCGCTAAGTGTTGGTGTCCGTATACGATTCTTGTCATCTATTAACACCCCGAACGTCTTCCTCACACACACACACACACACACACACACGCGCGCGCACGCACACACGCACGCACGCACGCACACACTGGACAAATAAAACTCAAGCGTGGACGACCGTTTAACTTTAAAATATGCGTTAATAATATGAAACCGTGGTCCCAAATCGATTTTTCAAACATTCCGTCTTTCGAATACTGATGCTTATCGGCGATCTTCCGTATTCAATCCTGACAAGTCGCCCGCTCGGAATTCCACGTCTTGCACGTTCCGCAGATCGATCGGATGAACGACAAGACTTGTCCATTGCCTGACGATCGCAGATGACGAGAGAGAGAGAGAGACGATGTTCCATTTCCCGGTTCGAGGAATTCACGTTTCACGTGGTTCCCCCTCACTATACGAGGAGCTATGCGTATGTCAACGTACACGCGAACTAAAGTGGGGAATCCTCTTAGGTTAGTCCAGGCTGATCCGCTTCCTCGAGCGATTCTCTCCAAAGGAAGTTGCGTCGCTTGAGAAAGTAAGATTGATAAAAACGAGAATGTTCTCACGACTCGCCCCAATCAGTTTGCTCGGACAGGGATTAGCGCGCCTCTCACGCGCATCATTATTTTCGATCATGCGTGACAGGAAATTTATTTCCGAGGATGAATACTTTTCCCGAGAGGTGATCCGGATCCAATTAACCGCACACCACACGTTAAGTATCCAACCTCCGCCGTATCAACAGAAATAGAAAGACAACATTCTTGTGGGGCGACAAGCGAGGAAGAGTGCGAAATTATTTCTAATTGAATACACTTTAATAAATGTATTCGTTATTTAAGAGACATCTGGATTCTTCTCGTAGCTCTTAATTAAGCGCGGAGATCAAAGGATTATATACTTACATTTTAAGCGCACGTAGGAAAAAGCGATCGAGACTTTTTGTGGATACTCTTCTGTCTTATCATTTCATTTTAATCACTCTTCTCCGGTCGGTATTAATATCCCCGAATGCGATAAGCACGCGCCCTTTTACAACTGATAGCAGGGTAGTTATTAATATACAAGTAAACAGAATTAGCTCGGAGTATTTGAGCAAGTCGACAGAGGGAGGACAAGGCTCAGAGCGAAAAGATGCTTTGATGCTGGCGGCGAGGGTCAAAACTCGCATAAAGAGCCAAAGATATACGCTCGTGCTCTATCGTCGTATTATATATTCTATCTCGTTGCCCCTCCCGACCACGATAACTTCCGACGAAAGATGTGGGGAAACATACTGCTGGAACTAATTAAGCGTCCTTCTCGCTGACCCCGTAGCTTACTTCGCGTTGATTTAAATTCTATTCCAAATTTTTCATTTCATCAGTTGCCAGAAAGAGAACGAGAGAGAGAGAGAGAGAATTTTCAAGTGTTTGTATTTTGACTTTATAACGAACCGAATTAAATTATATTTTTCCTGATCTTCTAAAAGAATGTATAACTTGACGAATTTACCATATCGCAACACCGATAAGTAAGACCTTAAGAAAAATAGAGTGAAAGAAGAAATCGAAAAACTTTCTGTTGAAATTCCAAGCCACTTTAGAAAAGACTAACGACGGCGCTCTTTGATTTCGTTCCCGCCACTTTACTCCAAGCTAATTTCCATGCTTAAGAAGTCGTAATCCGATCATGACCGTCGAAATGAAGAAGTTTCGCTCGCCCTTTGAGAATATCGACTTGCACTCGGCTGAAATTCGATAAAGTGCGACTTCGCGAGAATTCAACGGATGGAGAAACATTCCTCGGTCTAGCTGTTTCTCCAGCGGCGCGTTTCAATACCTTTTGATATTTCCGTGGGAGGTCAATCGCTGAGTCGGGTTTCTGGCAGCAACGATTCTGAAATCGGATAGATTTTCGTCTCGCGCGTTCCGTCGAAATTTATTCTATGAATAGGAAAACGGGATGCTACGCGATCGCGCGCGCACGCTTAATGGGAAGGCGAGAAACACAGAGGCCATTGGTCCATTGAGAGTAACGGTCTCTTCCTTTCACGAGTGTCCGTCGATCGTAGTCGAAGGCGAATGCTGGTGATTCCATCGGGAGATCTCTCTTGCCGTTCTTTTCATCCAAAACAATTTATTGTCCTACTGCGGATCGAGCTCGTTTCCTAATGTCACGAATGTCACGATCAATTGCTAGAAAAGAAGAAAGGAGGAAGAGAGAGAGAGAGAGAGAGAGAGAGAGAGAGAGAGCCGACATTTAGAAAGTCTAATAAACATGAATGAAACAAATTTAGGGAACACTGTTCTGTGTGTACTTTTATGTGTAATGTCTCATTAAAAGTAAATTATTGAAGACCCAAAGGCCATATACAAGTATTGTAACGGATTTCCGAGGATATCGGAAGAAAATTTACTGGTAATAGATTTCGAATTGATACGCCGAAAGATTTATCTCCACGATAATAGAAACAGTCTTAATTCCAGGCTTAATTCCCGGCGATCCTGAAATTCTCGATCGATTATAATTCGGAAACTTGTCGAAGCCTCTTCGGTACTTTCGATTGGGAAACATATCTATTGCAAATTGATAGCAGAATTTGCGCTTAAAATATTGTTTGCAGTCTCGAATTAGTCTTATTGAATTGTCGAATTGGACAATTGGTGATTACAGATATGTCATTTAAGTGGCGAAAGCGAATCAAAAGTATCTAAATCCGAGACAACTTTTTTATTTCTTAATTGTAATTTTTTTATTACAGTTTTAAGTTTTTTTCACTTACCGAGTTTTGAACTTTGGACCTCGGGATGGGCATCGCTTTTCTAATGCAATAATAATGACTCCGATGAACAGCATCCAGCTTTATCCAAAGTATTCGGGAATTTGCCTGCCGAAAAAAGTACGCCCTCCCTCGTCATCCCGCTTCCGTTGAATGTTCATGGTAGCCGAGTTCATTCTGCAGCTGATGAAACGTGGCTGATCGCGGTCGCAGTTCCGGCGAAAAGACCTGCCCGCCGTGATTCGCACGTGGCACTCGGGCTTCTATCTGGCCGTTTCATCTTCCGCTTCCTTCATCTTCATCCATCCTCGTCTTTCACCCCCTTCTCGTTGTCTCCTTCTCCGACGGTAGCCGTCTCTCCTCCCGTTCTTCTTTTATCTCTCCTCTTACCGTCTTTTATACCACCGGCTCCCCTTTCTCATCATCTCCATCTCTCTCTTTCTCTCTCTTTCTCACTATGGCTCCGGCTATTTAACCGCGCCCGTATCTGCATCTAAATGCGCTCCTTGAATGCGAAATTCACATAGTGATATGCGACTCGACTAACTGTGTCTTCTTCAGGGACTTGAGATGCTCAGAAAATCGCCTTCACAGGACGCGACACGACACTCGCGAGAACATAATCGTCATGATTACCTGAATGAGAACATAACGTATATATACGCGCAGAACATAATTTTGTAATACTTTAAAGTAACTAATTATTCCAATCTTTTTCGAGTAACGTAATTTTTTGGGCTCTACAAAAATCGGTACAACAGATATTAAAATATCTACATATATACAGTAGTGGGCACGGAAATTAATTGTCTGAACAGAGTGCTCCATTAATGATTTCTTCAGACTTTTCTTCAATTAATGTAATAACCCACTGATTCCACAATGAAGTGTAATCTAGATGTGCTTAAACTATTGTATTAACATAAATATACTAGCATAATATAATGTATTATATAATAATAATGTATTATACCATAATAATTAATATATATTAGTATAATATAATATATTGTACTAATATATATTACTGTATAATATATATAGTAGCAATAACAATATATTATTGTATAATGTATTAGTTGTCTATGGCTAATATAAATGTGTATGTAAATTCTGTAACGTGTGCATAAAACCACAAATTTTAACAGCCGGATAACAATTGAAGAAATTGTCGATGGCATTATTACTCGGATAATTTGATAATTGTATATCCGATAGCTTATATCTTGTAGACAAATCAATGTGTACGTGAAAAGAACGAACGTAAGTAAGAGTGCGTGTGGAAGAGCGCGTAAAAGTCAACGCAGCTGTGAGCATTCCACGACGTCGAGTGGCAATAATAAATATCGTGTTACTTTTCGGGCCGTATCTGGAATAGACTAACTGACTATTAGCTAAATATTTATTAGCTAGATAAGCACACCTAATTTATTTTCCCCTCGGTTCTAGGCTTGTTTTGAGAACTCGCCCCGCATCGACATTATGAGTATTTAAAAAAACATCTTCATCTCCTGCCGGTGGCACGAATTCATCGGGGAGATTAACTGCACGTAGGATTGATTATTTAAAACCGTCTTATCGGTGACGCCACTCGTCCGGATTCCTAAGCCTTTCATTTAACTACCTCTTCTTCCACCGCTCATTTATATCTGATTAGAAAGGAGGCAGAGTTCTCCTCTGTCGTTCGTCGAACTTATCATCTCGAGCGGAAATTTAAGACACACTTGTCGCATGTATAGGCCCTCCTTAGATTGCACATGTATGCTTTATGTACATTTCGTAGCGGGAAAATACATGTGCATGAGAATGATTTCACCAATCACCTTCGACAAAACCTTCGCCTCAGTTTCGCGCTAATGCAATCGCATTTCCGTTTCTTCCAAGTAGACGTGTCTCAATATGTCCCTCTCGCTTTGATTCATCGTCTCGTATCGCTATCGTGTGAATGATAATAAAGAAAGCGGCCGACCACGCGATAGGTGATTGTGTCAATCTTTGATGAATCATTTTTTTATCAGTAAACGCACGTTTGAAAGAATCATGTTTCCGATATCGTATTCCAAGTAGAGAAAAACCACACATGAAATTTTGTTTTTATATTAGTAATGCTTCAAACAAATGTTCCATGGATCCATTAAATCCAGATACTTTATTTCTCTTAGTGTTAAATATTATCGAGATCTGTAACATAGCCCATAAATTTTACACGGGAAAATTTGTGTTAACACATTTCACGTGTGTTTCAAATGGTCCACTCGAATATTTTTGTATTAATTTATAACACGGGATGAATATATGTTAGGAAATAACACAAATATTATGTAAAAAACATGACATTTATAATATGGCGAATTAACGCATTTTATTCATTTATCTGAAAATTTGCATTTAAAAAATATTTTTACGTTATTTGTTTACTTATTCATAAATTGTGTTATTTTAATGCTAAAAATGAATATCAATTTGATATCAAATATTAAAAAAAAAACCACAATCCCATGATGTTTAATTAACTCTCTGACATGTAAAAAATTCAACAGAAAGTTTTAATAAAAACTTGGGCGGATCATTTCTACACAAATACAAACTGTTTTTTACTATGTCTGCGAGCCGTTATCCATGCATCAATACGATGTAAAAAGTCGAATGTAAAAGGAGAAATATGTCTTTGATATAAATATATATATATATATACTTAAAAGCGATCGCTTCATATACACGCACACGTTTAACGGGAAAGTATTGAACGCGCGAATAACGCGCGGGAAATAGTAAAACTTGTTCTCACGGAAACGTGTCGGCGAGTTCTCGAATTGCAAAACGGCCGCGCACCGCCTCGTAAAGTGTCACTAGGACCGCGCGCATCGGGACCACCCTGTATAATGAAGGTGCCTCTTTTGCATGCAGGCGAAGCCTCTACGTAAACGAACGAAAAGTATCGATTACGGATTTCTCATCGAGTCTCCGCGGCACACAAAACAAATCGCCTGCATCCTTTAATTGCGCTACTCGGCGACACATTTTGTGAAAGTTATTACGGACTTTTATCGTTTTTCACACCTAATTTTTTTGTTTTTTTTTTTTTTCAAGACAGTCTCAAAGCCAGTCGTTTATAGAGCAGCTTATATCAAAATATTTAAAACTATGTCTCGTACTTACTATTTTTTTAAGCCAAAAGACTGAAGAGGTTTGGAAGTGATTATTTTTAGCATTTTTAGCAACAAAAAAAGTTTAAGTTAATGGAGCTATATATATATATACATATATATACATATATTATAGACTTGCGTCTGTATTGTATATAGAAATGTAGTTCATTCATTATACTGAGATAAATTTATTATGACAAATTACAGATATAAGTAATACGATTTATGAGGAATTAAGGTCACATTGCCATATAGTTAAACGGAGACATATACGGTCTGCGTGTAATTCGATAAGATAAAGAGCGAGAACCATAAAATTTCATATCCAGTGAACATGAATCACATCATAAAAGGTAGATTTATTTTTGTCCGTACTTTCTCTCCCTTTTTCTCTTTCTCTCTGCTTCTCTTGTTAACCACTCGTCGGATGGTTTAAGAAAATTTGCCTCCATTCACTTATCACGCAACGTAAAACCATTAAATTGAATTGACATGCGAATCATAAAAGCGAGTTTCTTTGCGAAACAGTCGTTAAATATTTCTGAATTAATTATTAGGAACTCACAGTGAGTCGTATATTCTCATTTACGTGCACTCTTCGTGTACGTGATAAAAAACTTTGATCATTATTAAAAATTAAGTATAACATTTCCGAATACGGGCAGCTGGTTAAGGCGCATAACGCTGAACAAAAGGGAGAAAATAATCGTTCGATATTATCCTAATTAGAGAAAATCGGTTGAATCACAAAGGATGGGAACGGTGCGATGCACGTAATAAACTTTACGTGCATATGACTTCTCGAAGCCAGACGCGTTTTTCATGTTCGTTAATCCTGCGTACTAATTATACGGAAGCCAATCCAATTATTTGCCTTCACCAGCTACTACCGTCGACTCTCATCCTTGGCGATCGAGAGCTATTTATCTGGAGCCGCGCAGAAAATCGCGAGCCTTCGAGAATCCGCCTCGTAAATTTCTTTGTACGCGCACGCAAAACGGGATCGGGCACTCTCTTCGTTAAGTAAAAAAAACGGCATCGGCGAACTCGCTTTAATGTAATAAACAGCCTCGTTACGTACAAAATGGTATTTCATACATGAAGTAACTTATTTGAAATATTACTTATTAGAAGATATGTCGGAGAAAATATTATGCAGTGGCTAAGTAAAAACATACATTCTTCCTTTGACAATTGCTTCTATATATAATAGTCGCTATTTCCGCTTACACTACGGAAAGAAGAGGTTTCGCTGAAGTCTTAAAAAATTT
>NW_017305884.1:3619126-3624633 GCF_001594115.1 Trachymyrmex septentrionalis
GTTATATAATAGTCGCTATTTTCGCTTACACTACGGAAAGAAGAGGTTTCGCTGAAGTATTAAAAAATTTAGCTAAAAATACAGGTCTGAAAATAATTTTGTTTGGATCATTTAAAATAATGTAAGACGCTCAAATTGGTTGTGCTAAAATCTATGTATGTAGATGAAATTTTTAAATACAACTGTTCTTTCCGCGTATGTAATTTAATGGACCGGAATTTAATGCCGTTCTATCTTTACGCAAATATGCATTTGGTATATTTTTTTTCTATTGTACGTAACAGGCGAGTTCTATTAGTACGTGCGATTCGTTGGCAATGCTTGAAACAGACGGAATTCTTGTCGCGTTGTCGTCGTCACCACGTCGAACGGTCAGGAAATCTCCGGAATTCCGTTTTCGCTTTCGTCGATGCTCTTTTCTCTTACCATCCGAACGTCGGAGATAGTCGACTGACCTCGCGCGCGGAACGAAATTAATGCTAATCCCTTGGAATTAATCCCACGGGCCGAATGATTGAATGGAGGTTGGATTATTCTGGTACGCACCATCGGTCACACGAGTTGTGCAGCGCGGCAAGCCGTTTCCACCCGGATTAATCACCCCCGGTGCGCTTCTTTTCCTACCTGATCGTGGGGCTTT
Source organism: Trachymyrmex septentrionalis (assembly GCF_001594115.1). NCBI lineage: Eukaryota > Metazoa > Arthropoda > Insecta > Hymenoptera > Formicidae > Trachymyrmex > Trachymyrmex septentrionalis. Next base: position 3,619,767 of record NW_017305884.1, read on the forward strand.
TTTCCGCATTTTATGACCTCGCGGGTGGATTACTATCGACTTTTTTGAAAGCGCGCCACCGTGCGCTTTGACAAATAATGCATGATTTTTTCTGACCTGCCGCGAGGCATTTCACGAGGGAAATTTTTTTTTTTTTTTTTTGTTCGGAGTTTCGCCACATAACTGACGAATGTCAATCGACACCAACGATTTTTTTTTTTATAACACGAGATTATAGCAGTTTGGGCTCGATTTTAACACTATGATAATTTGAGTGTCAGTGCCAGTGCAGCACTCAAATTTTCATAGACTACATATAGCTGAATTAAATCTTTCTCAGTTATAAAAAAAAAAACAGAATCTGAAAGAAATATGAAAAGTATGGTATAATTTTGTTGTACAGAGAATATATAAAAGTTTTGTTGAAATTAATTCAAAGAAAAAAATTATAATGTAAATAATATGTTTGTAAGATTATTTATATCTTTAATACAGTTGTAATATTTTTATCGCTCTGTCTAATATTAACTGACATGTTGACAATTTTATTTTATTAATTAGATCACATCACGTGGCTTTATAAATTGCGTTACGTATAAATTTAAAATTATACACTTGAGTTGAATAAAATAACGCAATTTTTCGAAGAATAATTAAAGCTATCTACCACACTTGGGGTTGAATAGGAAGAATCAATGGGAATATAAAAGATACATACTACTTGGGATTTATCATATATTTAAAGATAGTACCACTCGAGTCCAACATTTTACAATAATTCTTTCTTCAGGAAATTTAAAATAACGTGACTAGATTGCGCGCAGTAAGATTAATACACACATTAATAAATCGCGCGATTCTCGTAATTTCGATTCTCAATAATTGCCCTTTGTTTCCACAACGGGAGATCGTTTTATCTGCTAACTATGGGGATGACTCGGATGATTCACATGGACAAACGCGCTCCTCGCGGTGTTATCTATTTATTGATAGTGACATTGACCCGTGCGATGATCGCGCTCACTCGTTGGATCATCGCCGCCGATCTTGGCATCTAGATGACCGATCTCTCTCTCTCTCTCTCTCTCTCTCTCTCTCTCTCTCTATAAATCTTCTCCTCCCTCTTTCTCTTTCTCTCTCTCTGAGTCTCACAGGCGTCGAGTGACTGTGCAGGTTGAAAAAGTCGTCCCTGCCCCACCCTCATTCTCATCGTGTTCCACGACATTAACGATACGACGGGAGGACGAAACAGACGAATGATCGTTTATTAGAACTGATAGCGTTTTAACTGGCTGAGATATTTCAGACGAGTGAACAGCCGACAAGAAGAAAGCCGAGGACGAGGAAGGCGAACGAGAAGAGATCTATAGCCCATCCAGTCTGAACCATATGTGCGCCCGTACTCCGTACATCAGTGTGCGTGTGGATACGAGCACGAAGCGTGGGTTTGAATTCTGTCCGATTAAGATTTAATTTTTAAATCACGATCATTCACTCTCTCTCTCTCTCTCTCTCTCTCTGCTACGAAGAGACATGATTGCCGAGACACGTGCCATCCTGCAAAACGTGATTGCGCTTCGTTTGCCATTCTCTACGACCGCAATATCTATCCGGGCGGTGTTTATTCCTGCGAGCGAGGGGCGAGATTTCACGACAGATGGTTGAAACCTCGATGACGATTTGTCGATGTGCTCCAACGATTACATTCGATTGGACAAATGATTCGTACCATCGAGCAAATATTTGCAACCGCCGACTGTAATAACGTGCACATTTTGGTTTTCAATTTGAAAACGTCAAAGTCGTGCATAGAATGGAATGAAAAATCTTCAGGGCGACATATACCGAATAAACATTTCCAATAGGGGATGGTCTAAAACGTACATTTGTCATGAGTGATTAATGATCTCTTTGACAGAAACTCGGTTCCTTTGAAGAAAATTTCTTTGAGAAAAAAGAAATTCTAGAATCATTATGTGAACCCTTTGATGAACCGATCCCTCATAGATCGTGGACGAATGCCGACCTAGCCCAAGTGGTGGCCAGATCACACGAATCGTCGATGGCTGCACAAAACAGTCGTCAGTTCCTGGGAACCAGCGCACGCGCAGCATTATGTATGCGTGTCAATCTCCGTCGCCGGCCGCCTTCCATTTTCATGAGGATTAATAAAAGCCTCGTCCAACGGCGGGAACTGTATATAGATCATCTTGTGCAAATATTGATTCCCGGTATTATCGCCCCTAGAATTGTACGACCAGAAATTTGGGTGTTTGATACTGTCATCGAGCTGTCATGTCGCTTGCCAAATGTGATACGGATAAATGTGTCTATGAAACACCTCAATTATTACACTATCATGCACGACTAGTCGTGAATCGCGGAGTTATAATTTGGTCTTTTCCATTTTGTGTTTCCCTTTTTGCGCTTGAAGCGGTACAATCATAAGTTCGTACCTTAGAAGGAGAGAGAGAGAGAGAGAGAGAGAAATGGAATGAAAAGTATTTTAGAAAACGTAACTAATAGAATAAAGCTAATATTCAACAAGACATCGATATAAGAATAAAATTATCTTGCACTTTTCTTACTTTGGACTAAGAAAGACTCCGCAGGATATTCTTACCTTTTGTCGTTTAAAGGATACCATCACCGAGCGATGACAAAAATTATAGCGTCTTTGGCTTAACTTTCATGCCGCGAACAGGCTATGAAGAATGAACGGTCGTATTCGAGAAACGTGGATGTTGACTCGCAAGATGCAGCGCACCCGAAAACAGTTTCTAGGAATTAAAATCATAAAGACGGGCTACCACGGTGAATACGAAATCTGCGGCCACCATCTGTTTCCCAGGCGAAGACGGGCGTGCCGCAGGTAGGGCTCACCGCACCGCAGTGGCATAAATCCGGGCTTATGATGTCGTTCCCCTTTTGACGGATCTCGAATTCACGATGAATTAATGGGATCGCGTGCAGAATACGGCAGGGAGAAGAGGTCGAGAAGCCGTGGCACGGCTGCGGCAGGGTCAAACGCGGACCGGAAGATGTACCCGGGACCTCGTCCGTCGCCGCATTTTACGACGCCAATTGTACGTGAGCCAGGTTGCAGAGTCTCTACTTGCATAGTCGATGTCGCGTTTGGTGCACGCCGACGGTGTACGTGCATTTCTTTACGGCGCGATCGTCTTGTCGTCTTTATCGATCTGCCCGATGTGTTCGGCGAATGTCGGCGGTGCGTCTGGTGCTTTTTAAATTCATTTTCGCTCCTTAAATTCACCTGCCAGGTTTAAGGTTTGTCATTAATTAATGGTGCGATAATTAACAGAACAGAATTAATCAAGTTTATAAAACTCGGCTAAGGTGATATATTTTTAGCAATAAAATTATTTACCAGTTTTAAGATGCTTATCATCATCAGATATTAAGATATATTTCTAAGATCAACATCAGTATTATTTAAATTGCTTGTCAATTTAATTTATGACATCGCTCTTCCTAATTTTGTTAAGATTGCGTTTTAAGGCTGCAAATTAAATTCGGCGCGCGGTTTGCACGATTAGATACACAATTATAAATTTACACCGAATTATTTGAAGCACTGAATCCAGCAGTTTACAGACCTTCTATCTCCTATATTTATGTATTCGTGTTACGATCCTGAAAGACATTTTATTTAATAAACAATTTATAAATTGACACATAATATATGTATGCACTTGACAAGTGCATACATATATAATAAGTTCCATTGTTAGAAATTATTAAATTAAGCACTTTAATCCATATTTCTACCGTAATTTCATTCCCTTTGACTTGCAAGAAGGATAGGTGGAAAAAAAGTTTGGTGGAGACTCTGGCGGTACCTTTTCGAGCGCGTTCCACCTACCGACGAGGTATCTATTAGGATGGCAAAGCCTTTCCTAATACATCTGTACGTTTCCCATTACGATTCGGCGCGCGTGGGTTAAACTAACGAGATCGGGCGACTGGGAAACGGGAGGGTGTGCGAGGATTTCGTGCGTGGGGACGATCAGAAGATGGAAGACAGAGAAACCGCCCGGGTGGTAAGAAGGAGCACGATGGGGCGAGAGATAATTTGGAAACGACGAAGAGAGCGAGATGCGAATACGTTAGCACGTTGACGAAGAGGGAGAGGAACAGAGGGCGAAAAGCGACGTCGGAGAAAGCGGAATAGAAAGGGGGGGGAGAGAGAGAGGGAGAGAGAGAGAGAGAGAGAGGAGACCATCCTACGGTTGAGTTTCCATCTCGATTGGCGCGGTTTCCATGACGACCGGTACGTGACCACGTTACCCATGGGGAAAACAGCGTAAAGAAAGGGGTTGCAAGCTGATGGGAGGGAAGAGGGTGAACGGCGGGACGCAAGAGTGTCACGGGCGCAGCGACTCCTCCGTCCTACTCTCCCTTTCATCGACCCCGTACTCCGCGCCGAGAAAGGACGACAAATAAATGGGATACAGGATACAGGATACAGAGATAAGAAGAAGAGAGGAAACGGTTAAAGCAACCGTCAGCTCACGTGCGAGACGAGCGACTCTCAGAAAACTTCACAGTCAGCAGAGGAAGTCTGTTAGTCAGACGGAACGGATTGTCGCGAGTTATCGAAATTGAATTCGTCAATTGTCGACGGGACAGTGTCGCTCTCTTTGAAGCCAGCAGGATCGATCGTGCATTCTTCCTTTGCTTATCCAACGATCTCCCGACCATCGGACCAGTTCGTAGTAGAGATGCCTCAGCTGTGTCACATTATCGTGAATAATTTCAGAGGCTACTAGTTATAGACATTCATAGACATTACCTTTTCTACTAATTGGTATCTACTAATTACCGTCACAGTACTGAACTCTGCTATTAGTAATTAATGCCATTACGT
>NW_017305884.1:3624733-3629852 GCF_001594115.1 Trachymyrmex septentrionalis
GCATTCATAGACATTACCTTTTCTACTAATTGGTATCTACTAATTAATACCGTCACAGTACTGAACTCTGTTATTAGTAATTAATGCCATTACGTTCCGTGTGACAGCACAAGCCGAGACTTTTATCAGCGAATTGTATCATTAAACTTCGTGAAGCGTAAACTTTTTCTTACACGATCAGATAGGAACCACGAGACTAAAAAGGGACTTTGTAATAACTCGTGTAATCACTGACCATGCGACATTTAACGCGATGCACGAGAAAAAAAACAACGATTCAAGTGCGTACTAACATCGGTCGACCCTTCGAGGGGATTTCTCCTTTCTCTTTCTCCCCCCCCCTTCCCTCCCCGCTCCTCTCTCTCTCTCTCTCTCTCTCTCTCTCTCTCTCTCTCTCGCCATAGTGGTGGATTGCCAATTTGTCGGAGGGTCGAACGATAGGATTCGCATCCGTGCACTTCTCTCTACCCCCTCAAAGGACCTCCAGCAGCAGAGAACTATATCCCAAGCTCTCGGCATGCCGCTCGTAGTATACGCGCGCGCACACGCGAGATGAAAATCCACACGCATGTACGCACGCAGGATCGATGATTCATCCCGGGGAGCCAGCGTTGCCCTGAAATAAGGAGCCCGACCGACCGACCAACCGAGAGCGGTGACGAAAGAGAGAGAGAGAGAGAGAGAGAGAGAGAGAGAGAGAGAGAGAGAGAGGTTCCGCCAGCTTTTCTTCCCTCGGCGCGAGAGGCGCATACCAAGCGTTCTTTGGTAGCCGAGGGTCGTGTAGAGGAAGCGGAATAGAAGTGACAGTCAGAGCGAAAGTCAATTTGGAAAAGCCTGACTGTGCGCGTCGAAAAGAAGGGAAGAAAGGTGCGAGCAGGGAGCCTTCGTCCGAACGGAACGTACATCAGGAACGCCGATCGACCCTTCCTCTGCTCGTCGGTCGGTGCGGTACTTCACGACGTTTCGTCGTATCGGCAACACGTATATTGGGACCCTCCCTTCCCGAAGAAAACTATTCTACGTCTACGTCAGCTTGTTGCGCGCTCGAAAGCGAGTTCTAAACCCTAAACTTGAGAAAATTGAGGGAACAAACTTGGAATCACACCGCGATGAGATGTATATGAGAGTTACGAATTAGAATTCATGAAATTTAGATCGATACAAGCTCCCTCGACGGTTTCTTATCGATCTAAAAGTTTATATATTTCACCATAATATTACAGTTTTATCATAGCATTCTAGTTTCTTTTGTCCTTTATCTTATTCACGCACATTATACACATCATGACATTTTTCATTCATATTTTTTTAATAGAATTTTTATGGAAGTCGCATCTTATAGAACTAATTATTGGAATAAAAAAAGTGCTGAAGATAATTGTGCGAGTGTTCCCAACTATTGCCACAGGATGCGAGTTCTCCAAAGTTTTAAAGTATCGCTTGCATGTAATCATTCCGTACCAAGTATCTCGCGAATGCATCAATGAAGTAGCAATCTTTCTGTAAGTATAGTTTCAACGAAACGATACTCACGTATTGAATCATTCCGAGTGCATACCAGGCCTGATTCTATCCCCAACCAATACCTTTACTTAACGTATGCGCCTCGCTGCGCTTCCACTGCTGACCTCGAAATTCTGTGCTATATTCGCCCGCTGTGTGTAATCCGAGTAAAGAAGTTCGCGTACAAAGAGCAAAGCCCATCTAGACTAGAGATATATCTCGATTGGTATCGGTAAAACGTTCGTTTATAGACCGTTCAAGATTGAGAGAGAGAGAGAGAGAGAGAGAGAGAGAGAGAGAGAGAGAGAAATCTTAAGAAGATCGTGTTTAACGATCTTTTAGAGTCGGCCGGTTAGCCGGTGGTTACTGCGCCGGATATCCTACCTGTAAGACACGCGCAATGAGAGTAACACACAGGGTTAAGCGTGTACCGGTTACATTGTATCTCGCGGTGGTCCAGCCAGCATCGCGAAGCCTGAGTAAGATTGGATCTGCGAGTATCGATCATGCATCGAGATGAGACCTGGGCCGGGGCTCTTCGCTCCATTCGAGGTACTAATGGAAAGACTGGTATTCATGTGAACGGCCTTCGGGGCCTCTGCAGGCCGTTGCCTCCGCATTCGTTCCTTCTCCTCCTTCTTCTCCTCTTTCTCTTCCTATCTCGCCTCTCTTTCTTTCCTTCTCTCTTTCTCTTCCTCTCCCTCTTGCGCGCACTTCTTGTTCTTGCCACGACCTGCTCCGTCTTCATCTCTCCCTTTACACGCACAACCGTACTCTCCTTCTTCCTCTTTTCCACTCGTTCTCTCTGTCGCTCTTCTTCTACTTTCAGATCCGTATATCCGTCATCCGGACCGCGTCGTTAGACGAGACTGTTTATTGACGCAAGTCCTCGAGTGGCTCCTTGCTCCTCGTTTCCTCCTCGATGCCTTGGTGCCGTTTACCGTGTGCGGGATGTACGAATGTGAACTGTCTATTGCAAATGTGTGTGTGTGTGTGTGTGTGTATTCGCAGCTTAATGCGCTTTCATCTGAAATCTCGACAGTGCCACGCGCGTCTTTCCACGAGAATTTCGTACCGCAGGATCAGAGATAATGGACTCGGGGGAAAGGCACAGCGGAATACATCGACGGTACAAAATGGAGGGTGGGCGAGAAGGAACGATGACAGTGAGATTCGAGACTCGTTTCTAAGTCTTATTAAAGTTGGCCGAACTTTCCCGCGAAGCACAGTCGTTGAGATGTCGTGGCGGGGAAAAGTATTAGATAAGGGGACCGGATAGATTAACAACTGACCGGACGGATCTGAACAATTTTCTAGCCCTAGGCTCATCCTAGGTTCTTTGCTTTTATTTTGTCTAACGACAAAAACGATCAGCTTTTAGTTTTGCTCATGAAGATCATCAGCAAAATTTCCAGATTCATCAGCTATCGAAAGTATTATATCATTTATATGTTAATCAGTTTATTTTAGATTAATAATTTGTGAAACTTTTTTCTTTCATTAACACGTTTTTAATCTTCTCGATAGCGACTAATGTATGGAAAGAACGATTTCGCCGTAAAAATCTCTGAAAATTTAACTAGATACGGATCTGAAAATAAATTTTGTCGGATTATAAAATTAATTACGGAGAACTCTCTTTGCTAGAATGTCAAAATTTCTTGCGGGATTGCTTATCACGTTTGAGTTTCCTACATAATTATTTTGACAGCCCGACGACAAAAATGTATATTTTCAGATCTGTGCCTACCTAAATTTTTAGAAAGTTTAGCAAAATTGTTCTTTCCATGAACGTAGGAGAGGGTGCGAGCGGTGAAAAATGTCCTCCAACTATTGTTCCGTATTTGACAGATTCGCACTGGACTGAAATGGAATACAAAGCGCGCGCGCGCGTTCTCGTTTGTCAAGCGAGCGATACGCGCCTTTAACTGAAATCATCGGGACTAGATCCGATCCGGCGATAATCATCGGCGATACGACGAGCGGGTGCGTGCGGGTCGCATCCACCACTTGACCGACGCGTTTCGCGCGCGTGGAACGAATTTATGTACATGTTTGTGCGACGCGGCTCCGCCGTGAATGCACTGGAGGGTGTCAGGGAGAGAGAAAGAGAGAATGGCGGTCCGTTGCGCGCCGCGTTCCCTATCACGAGGAGTAATTGACTATATAATGGATTCCTGCGACTGCGATACGTCAAACTGACAGGTCCAGGGGCGTGTGTCGAGAGTCCACCGCTCGACCGAGTCCTTCCGATATTAAACCCAATCCCCAACGAGAGAGCGCAGACCCTCGGGCTAATTCGTGACGATTTTATAAAGCTGACGCCTCTCCTCCGCCTACTAACCGGGGTGAATGTGCGAATTAGCATAGAACTATACCGAATTTGGGTAGACCTATTTGCAAGGCGATAGAAAAAATGTCGTCGACTACCACGCGATATGATTAGATATATTAATCTTGACTCAGGAATAGTGGAAGAAGGTTAGAAAAAATATTATATAGTAGATTCAATACTCTCGAGAGATAATGAAAAATATATTTTATATTATATTATATAAGTACTAAAGAGATCCGGCTTGATTTTTTTAGGACCTTCATTTCCTATTTATTGTACATTTACGTTGCGGTCTTGAAAGACAGTATGTTAAAAAAAATATGTTTACTTGGATAAAATTATATTGCATTATATTGGAAAACGAAATTACAAAATATACACGGACAAAAATGTATGGCTGAGAATTAATTGAAATTCTGGTGAAAAATGAACGATCCAGAATTTTGATTAAGTCAATTAGACTTCTGATTAAATGTTACTTCAACAGAGATTTTGATAGATTTAATAAAAAATCTTGCAGATTCAACTAGAATCCTGGATTGTTTATTTTCCACCGGAATTTTCATTAATTCAACCGAATTTTTTCATACTACAATATTTCATGAAAATTTCACCATAATTCCGAGGAAAATTGACATTTATTTCTCTTTTTTTTTTCTGCGCCCTGTGTTGTCCCTGAAATGTTCTCTTCTTAAAAGAGAGATCATACCCCTTTTATCTTTTTCGTGCCTATGTAGTCGATAATTGGATTAGAACTGTACCATGTATCTGCTTCAATCTCCGAAGATTCTCGGGCAGAGAGATTTGCGAGGAAATTCAAGCTTGTCTGATTCAGTCCACGTGGCCCTGCACGGCCCTTCTCGTTACCGCGTGACGTACGCTGTCTCGTCAGGGGCGTTCAGCCCCCTCTGACACGCGACGCTGACGACGTGCACCGCGTTAACTCGAAATATTACGACGACGGTTAAGCTTATTACGGATGGGTGGTTATCATAAGGCACACACGAGCCGTCGTCGGCTACCCGACAAGTAGCGAGCAGCTCATCGACGATGAATTTCGACAAAAAAGACATACGCTTGAAAACCCGTTTTTCTCTAAAATCTAATCTTAAATCCTAGGAAGATAGGAAGATCCCCGGCACGTCGGAAAACTTAATGAGGCTGACATAATACATAGTCATTAAGTATATCATAATGTCACAGTGTCAAGTAGATTCTTCCTGTAAACATTGAAATGTGATTCGGTGATGAATTCTTGAAAGAACATATATATATATATAT
>NW_017305884.1:3629952-3646107 GCF_001594115.1 Trachymyrmex septentrionalis
GATAATTTTTTGTTTGTCGTTAAGAAGAGCGGAATCTCTTTTCCTTCCTGAACGCACTGTATCATCCCCGATTCAGTTCAGACCTGCGCGGCAAATAAATAGAAACATCGGATCGTCGAATATCGGCGTAGTCGAATTTTTCGCCTCCCCTCGCGAGGAACGAGGAGTCGATCTTTGCGTCGTAAATCTCGCGTCTGGAAATTGCTTCTCCCAACAGAACTTCGATCCCGCGGAGGAGAACAATTTGTCCTTTTCTGGAAAGAAGATCCGCACCCCGCAAGCATTTCCTCGGCTCGAATAATCCAGAAATAAATTCTCATCCGACACCTTCTCTCTCACCCCGGCTTCCTTATTTCACCGGCGATCTTTTCTCCCTTCGAACGCGTTCATGCACGCATATTCGCACGCGTTTACGTGCGAGAGAGAGAGAGAGAGAGAGAGAGAGAGAGAGGAAGAAAGAGAAAGAAATCTCAGTTAAGTGCCAAGGAACCGTGGAAATTCTTCCTTAAACGGTCTTCCTGCCAATCTTTCGCCCTGAAATACTGTTATATCGGCTTTGGGGTGCGTGGAATAAACGGTAACATAAAGTTTTCGATTGGCGCGTGGCGTAACCACCCCTGTCCGAGGGATGGCCGCCCATTCTGCCCGGGGATACACATATGTGCACTTGTTCGCCCGTTCGTAACGGACGATCTACCCTCGTCCGGACGCTGTATTATATCGCGGACGATATTATAGTACTATTGTATTTAAAGCGACGACCATTTCACGAATCAGACCGTGCTCCAGTTAATGAACTTCCTACGAGAGGATAATTGACGGAATGCTCGCTATGTACGTACTATAAATTTGCTTCTATATCTATTCTATATCTACTGAAATTGCTCGCGTCTTTAGAATTCTTATTACAATACCTATAGAAAAATATCATTCGACTGCTAAGTGATTATTCAATTTACTTTTTTTCTTTTAATTAATGATTATCTTTAACAAAAAATATTTTCTTGGCAATACTCTTAAAATATACAAATTTTAGAAGAAAAATTGTGCACTCAAGCAAAGAATTTATTTTTTTTTCGAAATTATATTTTTTTTTCTGTCTGTATAGCGTTGTACACATTACACACATTTTTTTCTTTGTCTCTCTCTCTCTCTTTCTCTTTCTCATTTCTCTCTTTCTCTTCTGTGTATATCTGTGTTTATCTAATACCGAGATTGAAAATATTAATATTAAATACTTGGAAAGATTTTTTTTTAGTAAAGAGATTTAACTAAATATATATTTAAAGATAATATTTCATCAAAATAATTATGTAAGACGTTCAAGCTGGTGGCTCAGAATCTCAATATTTTTTACAGTACTGCTTATCATATTTGAGTGCTCTACATAATTACTTTGGTCCAACGGAATTATTTTTCGATCAGTATCAACCTAAGTTTTCAGATACTTCAGCAAAATCTTTCAGTGTTCAGTTTGAAGCTCTCCAACAGCGATCTTTTATTCCGCGTAATTTCATCATGAACGCAATTAGCGTTCGATTCTTCCGAAGGTGTCGGCTAAGAGAGTCGGGTAAGAAGAACGGGGGAAAGATTCGATCGCGTCTGGATGCGATACGTGCCGGTCGCAAGAGCGGTTCGTAGTGCCGGATGCACGTAGCTTGACGGAGGAGAGAGAGCCCTACGTGCCTGCCGATGCAACCTCACCCCAAGGATGAGGGTTAAATCCCCCCTCCGACAGAGAGAGAGAGAGAGAGCTCAATATATATTAAGATCCGCGAACCCCTCGGACTAAAAGTTCGTAACGTTCCCCTTCTTGCTCATGGAAGCAGCTTCCTATGGACTCTCGCTAACCTCCCTATCCGACAGCTACGCTGTCGGAATTGCGATTATGGTGGCGATATTACTGGCGTAAGGGCAGTGCCCCTCGCATCCGCGAGGGTGGCAGTATCCTGCCGTCCACGTTTGTCTTTAGTTTTCCTCTTTTTCCGCACATCTCGCTAGTACGAGCGCATTCTGAACTTATTGACTTTATTTCTGAGCCATCGACTCCTATCTATTTATTTGCCACGGTTTGATCTGCGAGAAAGAAGCCAAACGGGCGACAAACGGTTCTTTTCCTTAGGATACCTAGTAGTGAAAGCACCGCGGGGTAGCTCTCAGGTAATTTTGGCTGTCCCAACCACATTATTCTCAAAATGTATCTTTTGTCAGCGTTGCTTTTTCTCCAGCAAATCATAAACGTCTAACCGTAAAAAAAAAACCAGGACAAATAGCTAGTTATAGTTAATGAGACTTCGACCGGACAAGGGTATTTACGGATCTTAACAGGAAAAAGAAAGTTACGGTGCACAAAATAGAGACTCGGAGATTTTATTTCCATGTGAGGATGCGTGTAAAAAAATAACACAAATGGAATGTCAGCTAGGTTTTCCAATACAATTTTGTGATTCATCATCCCGTCGCCAAAAAGCATAAAAACTGAGGAAAACTACGTCGGTGGTTTGCACGTGCCATCTCCCTCGCTTCGTGCTTTCTCCGCCAATGCAGAAAATAGCGAGACACGTCTACCTACTACAAGACGGGGCGAGGGCGCGCGATCGATACTCGACCACAAAGACGCTAACCACGGCATAGTTTTCATCGACATCGAACGGTCATCAGAGTCGATCGTACGATACGCAAATGTACAATCTACCGGTCATATTTAATGCAACCGCGGGTAACTATACGTTCTAGAAGAAAAACTATCGTATATATGCTATTCCACTAATCCAAATGATATTTTCACATTAAGCCATTACGTTATATCTTCAATCTTCACTCTGGAAAACTTGATATAGTACTCTAAAAAAAGAATATTCTGCTTAAACCAACAAAAGAGCCCAATAAGAAATGACACTTTGGCAAATAGAATTTCTGGTTAGCCATTTTGTTGGTGTAATCAGAATGTGTTTCTCGGTATTATACAATTTGCTATATAGCAGAAAACATTTCGTACTTGTATTAGAAATAGTCTGCCCTTGTTAAAATTTTGTGTTGAATTTTTAATGTATCTGAGTGTTAATTTAAAATAACGTAATTGTGTTATTTGAATATTTTGTATTAAATTGATATTCAACATGTCTCTTAGTAATAATATAATTTATGAACACGTGAATAAGTAACAAAAATTTTTGTAATGTAAATTTCAAGATAAATGAATAAAATGTGTTGATTTAATATATTAATATATAAATGGTTGAATTTTTATTGAAACACGTTGATTTAGCATATTATAAATATTTATTTTAACGAAGAAATATGACTTTTTACAAATTGTATCATTGTTACGTTTTTCGTGTTAATTTTTTACATAATATTTAAATTACTTTACGTCTCGCGTGAAATAAACACAAAAATTTGAGCGAACCGTTTGGGTTGTATGAAATGTGTAACATTTGACACAAATTTTCCAACTGAGTATACACTTTGAAAAATTGCAGGATCTGTTATAATCTTTTTCTACATTACAAAATTTTGCCTGCGACGTGAAATCTTAACTAAGTGGCGATCTTTCATAAAGCTAGAACGAAAAAAATGTCTCCGTCTCGGATGTGTCCATGCGCACAGGGCTGACGGGAACCGATATCGTGGGATTGCAATGAAATATAATGCAGTGGCTAATCGCCTTTTCTCCCAATTCCGATGAGTAATTTCACAGGGACGGTCACGCCAGTGGGCGAAATCCGTCTCGCCGAAAAATCGACGCGGCGTATTAAAACGAGGACGACTCTCAGTGCGATCCAATTAAATGCCGCGCGGCGTTAACGACACCGTGTCTCTCCTCGTCTCTTTTCCTCGCAGCTTGCAGCGAGGTTGAAAGCGGCAGGTATAGACACAGCTACGGAGGGCTCTGCGAAAGGAGAAGGATGAATTTTACCGTCCTTAATGAAATTTCCCAGACGATAAAGAACCTCGGCGAAGGCGTCGAAATAAATACGTGACGGTGATACTGGCGCGTGTTCTCATTTCTGTAATAATCCTCCTCAGGGAGAAACATTTATTTAATATCGATTATAGCAGGGAAATAGAGAAAATAATATGTAGATATATTTTAAAAACGTAAAAGCGAGTTCGAATTTTCATACTCGATTCGTGTATAAAACACGACAGTATCCATTAATCCAATTACATCTGTGATAGTATTCTCTCTTATCGCAAAAGAGCGCACCGTGTGCTTACTTTAAAAGCGGCACGAATCCAGTTTCGCAAACCCTGCTAAAAACTATTAATTGCGATCGGAGGCGTGCGAAGGGTACCGGATCGTAATTCGATGCGCGGACGACGGCGAATTGCGGGAACTGCACCTCCGTGGTTCCCGGCTACTGGTACTCTCGGACCGCTGAAAAAGCTTTTTTTCACCGGCAGCGCTTTAATGAAATTTTTTCGACCTCGTCATCGTCCCCGTAATAATCTCCCTTTTGCGACCGGGTAGCCGGCGCGGTCTGAATTTATTGCAGGCCCGCCTGCCGGAAACACGTCCGTGAGGAAATCTTCTGGATAAGAGGCTCACGAGCTCTACCTCGGTCTACCATTTTTTGTCACTCCTTACCTTACCGAGTCTTTCCTCGTCCGAATATGAAATACGCGGGAGCGGAGAGGAGCGCGTAAAAAAAAGGAGCGGCAAAGAGAGGAGAGTGGCTTTGGAAAGAGGGAGAGAGAAAGGGAGCAAGGGAGAGCGAAGAAAAGAGAAAGGGAAGGAAGGAGAGGGGGGGAGAGAGAGAGAGAGAGAGAGAGAGAGAGAGGTTCCGGTGACGGCGAGGATGACGACGATGGATCCTTCTTGCCCCGGTCGGAACTTTTTGCGGTCGCTCTTGGGACGAGCCCGAGAGCCAAGGGGGGCAATAAAACTAATGGTAACGCGCGCCGGTAATTCCTTGCGGTCTGTTTGTCGCAAGTCGACGACCTGGCCTCTCCGCCTCGTCATTTACCGAGGGAGGATTCTACAGCCAATGTCGGCCGACCGACGACAATGACGACGGCGGGTGGTGCTTTCTCGCTTTCGTCGCGGTTGGTGGTAACACGTAGAATTGGGTTAGCATCGCGGATTTTAAGTGGCCGGATGCCTTCCTGCATCGAAATGCGATCGCTTTCTCGATACTTTCGAAAGAGGATTTCCGTTTTCGACCATTGTCCACGCCGGTCTCATTAATTTCCAACCAAGAACTAGAATAGAAAAAAGAAATGGGTTTCCCGTATAAAAATTACATATTAACGTAATTTTCTTTCTTTTCAATCTGTTTCGCAGTGGGTAGAGGAGTCTTTTACAAACTTCGACAAAGGTATCAATTGGCGGAGTTACGTTGTCTGCGACGTAGCGTACACCAATGTGAACAACTGGCTGTGGACGCCGTTCATAGAGAGGGGTCCAGCGAATCGCATGTACATAGAAATCAATTTCACGACTCGCGACTGTTCGTTGTTCCCGGGGAACGCTCTCAGTTGTAAGGAGACTTTCAGTCTACTCTACTACGAGTTCGACGCCGCCACCAAGGAGCCACCCCCGTGGGAACCGGATAGTTACAAACTTATAGGTAAGCGATGATAACGCAAAACAATGACAATTAAAAGATTTACCTCTTTAGAACAAATAATATAATGATATTATTTCGAGAATAACAAATCTAATAGAATTTCCAAAGAGATGAGGAATACTTTTTGAACAAAATTTTAAAACATAAATTAAAATTTTACATAATTAGTAGATAAATTAATCATAATATAGCTTAATTAACCTTAATAAAAAGTTTGCTCTGTTTCTCGAAACTATTCCTGATGGAAGAATTAAAATTTATGTTGTCGGTGGAGGGTTACTAGGTTCTTCTTTTTTTTCATCAGCAGCTGTCTTCGATTAAACTCGTCGCTCTCAATATTTACGTTTACGGTTTTACATGCCGATTTTATGCACTTGCAGGTCGTATAGCTGCGGGCGAGGGTAGGTTCAACACGAACACCGAGGTGGTGATAAACACCGAAGTGAAGTCGATTCCGGTGACGAAGAAGGGCGTCTACTTCGCCTTTCGTGACCAGGGCGCTTGCATATCGATCCTGGCCATCAAGGTATACTACATCAGTTGCCCCGAGATTTCGGTGAACTTCGCACATTTTCCGGCCACGCCAACCGGTCGCGAGGTTGCGCTTATTGAGCAAACGCGCGGCATTTGCGTTGCGAATGCCGTCAAAATCGCCCAGCCGACTTTCCTCTGCAAGGGAGATGGCAAATGGTATCTCCCGACGGGCGGATGCCATTGCAAACCTGGCTACCAAGCTGACACGGACAAGCAGGAGTGCAAGGAGTGTCCGATAGGCAAGTTCAAACATGAGGCGGGTTCTCATGCCTGCGAGCCATGCCCGGAGCACAGTAAAGCTTCCGATTACGGCTTCACGGAGTGTCGTTGCGATCCGGGCTATTTTCGGGCAGAGAAAGATCCTAAGAAAATGCCTTGCACACGTGAGTATTAAATTAAATTAACAATTTTTACAAAAAAAAAAAAAAGCTCGTGTCATTATTTTAAAATTTAGAAAAATAATCGTTCAAATAATCGTCCAAAAATCTAGGAGTTTCAAAGAACATCTGAAATATTAAATTAAGTTCCTTGAGTACTTTCATTAAAATATTAACTTTTGCAATTTACATTTGCGTTACATCGTTTGATATAATATTTGTGAGTTGCGGATATACTGTATTCAAAGAAAGAATTTGGCGTACATGGAAGATGGGAAGAATTTGGTGGTCGGCGTTCCGCGAAAATCTTTAAGACTATATGCTTTTTTGCAGAACCACCTTCGGCGCCGCAAAACCTGACCGTCAACTTTGTCGATCAGTCCACGGTGATCCTTTCCTGGAATGCGCCGCATATGCAGGGTGGCAGATTTGACACGACTTATAGAGTGGACTGCGATTCCTGCAGCATGGGCGTCAAGTACATTCCTAATACCGTGAGTTTTCGTCAAAATCGTATATTTATATCGATTGCGCGGTAGTTGAATTATTCCTCGATCGAAAAGTTGACGCTTCGTGTTCGCTTCGATTTTGCAACAGGAGATCTTCAACGACACGAAGATCACGATAACCGGCCTGAACGCGGTGACTACTTATCGCTTCCAAGTGTTCGCCGAGAACGGCGTATCGTCGTTGGTCGGCAAATCGGAATACGTGGACATTACCGTTACGACAGAGGCGAGCGTGCCAAGTCTAGTGAGCAACGTCAGGATCACAAGTGTCAAGAACTCAGAGCTCAGTATCAGTTGGGACGCGCCAGATATCGGAGCTGGCGGAGACAACGATCTCGTCGAGCGATATGAAGGTAAAGCTAAAAGTCATAATAACAATACGTTGCTACGCCATTGTACGGCGAGATCATTTCTAAATTGTCATTCGATCGCATTGTGACGGCGGAGGGATTAATAATCTCGATATCTGGTACAGTGAGGTGTTACCCGCGCTATGACGACGCTACTAATGCAACCGTCATTCAAACGTCCGAGCTGTCTGCCACGTTCAAAGGTCTCAAGCCTTCCACGGATTACGCGATACAGGTTCGCGCTAAGACCACCCGTGGCTGGGGCGAGTACACGCCGGTGATATTTAAAAAGACACCCCCCTCGATGGGTTTAGGTAAGCGCGTTCGGTGGCATTTAGATTCACATTTCGTAATCTTCTTTGTGTACCGCGCCTTTAACAGAAATGTTTCATGCAGACTACGTCGGCGAGGACGACAACATGCAAGTTAGGATAATCGCAGGGGCGATCGTTGCTGTGGTCGTACTTCTCGTGATTATTATCATCATGACCGTTTTAATTCTTAGAAGGTAATTGAATCATTTTCGATATTTGAAAATATATGTCTCAAATATTGCCAACAATCGTACGAACGCAAGAAAAGTCACTTCCTTCCAATCCAAAGCTTTGCTCAATTCGACTGATATACGATTTCGTTGCAGCAGGGCCTCGGACGAATGCAACAAGAAACAGCCGAGCGACTGCGACACCCTGGAGTATAGAAACGGCGAAGGTACGTTTGCATTTTGCATCGAAATTTCTCTTTTCACAAATTTATTATCGCTATTACCCGCCCCGCCCCCACAACCCTGTCACTTTCATAGTTGTTTCACTATGCCCTCGTGTCTTGTGACTAACTTTGGAATCACTGGCCCCCCCCCTTAGATCCAGCAAGTGTCGAAACTAAACCCCGTATACAAACAGACCCACGATAATACGTTAAACACCCCCCCCCCCCTCAATACTGTAGAGATTTTTTTGCGGATGAGAGTGAGAGAAAGAGAGATAGCTGAACAATTAACACCATAGAGAAAATGAGCGAAGAGAAAGCAGTCGGGCTCTGAAATACGTCCGCGACAGGGACTTAAAGAGAGAAACGATCGCTTTCCAACCAAAATTCACATCGATCTGGCCCCATTGCCTGAGTGCGATTATTCTAACCAAATTCTTTCGATTCTTTCTTTTCATGTGCGATTCCCCTAATCTATCGAACCTGCCTCCATGAAAAATCCATGAAAAAATCCAATGAAACAATGTACACAATCGCCTGCTACTACAGGACTAGTTGTGACCTACAGTAAGTCTTCTCCAAACACCTCAAGTTTTGTTTTTTAGGAACTCAATTTTGTGTAGATTATTTTTGCAACCCCTGTACATGCATTACACTCTCAGTCTAAGTCAGACTTTACGCTTTTGCATATACACACATCACACACGCACCAACAAACACACGTATACAACAATTATGCACGATACCTAATTTTCTTAGATACACATTATGCGTGTTCGCGTATGTGCGCATTGTGCTTGCGTATGTTTGTTATGTTGCATTGCTCACGTTTCAATTGCATGCGTATTTTCCAGTGTGTCGATGTTAATATCGTATGTGCTTTTTATATCTGGATTTGACTCGTGAAACACACCGGGGTTAGAACGTAAAAGATAAAAAGAAAATACAGATACGCTTAAAGGAGTGCATTTTTAATCAGCGCGTTATGTGGATATTCTAATAATTTTCTAATAATTTTGGATTCGATTACATATTTTCACTATAGCCTCATCCGTGATCAAGATATTTCAGTTATCATTTCTCACTTTACGTCATTTAAAAAAAGAATTCATCATTGTACACTCGCCGCTTCTTTTTGTTTTGCTGTTTGTCAATTAGTGTGTTGGTTGTTGTGTTGTTCACAGTGCACTGCAAAATGGACAGTTCACCGATTGTGACAACCCATACCAACAACAAGAGCAAGTCCTCGCGTAAGTCCTTTGTTTCCCAAATTAATCTCCGACCAAAATTTTCGTGACTGAAAGAAAAACAGAAACGCCGGACATGTCCGCACGATATATTAAAGGCATAACCGAACGCACCGACACTCGTACACTCACTCCGAGTTCTCCACGATTATTATAGTTTAGCTTTAGTTACGCTACACTCCGTTCTGTTCTTTCTTCACTGTCCTAGATATGCGATATGAATGAAAAGTTTGGAAATAATAAAAGCATGCTGCAGCCCCGTGTTTCGCACGCAATTGCATCATGTTCTTGCATTCAATTTTTTAAATCTTATTTTTTATTTTTCTTCAAGCGATCGTGCTCCGCGATCGCCTTTCTTCTTACCATGATACATGCAAAATACTTGGATGTTCCGAGACGGCTCAAATAGAAAAATACTAAATTGTGGTGTGAACAAAGAAGATTGTAAAAATCAACGAGAGGAAGACTGTTTGAATCGTCCGAAGCATCTGGGACGAGCGGTGTAAAAAATCGCTGAGTTTTCCGGATATATCGGCAATAATCTTCAAAATAATTTAGCATGCAAAAATTTGTACATTTTGACTATGCGCGAATTTTTTTCTAGCATACATAGACACCGCCGTTCGACATTAAATACACCAGATTCTAAGCTAGATAAACACATACAAGTAAAAAAAAAAAGACTCTTTCACTAAAGTGGGACTGAAAAAGAGAAGAGACATATTTTAGAATCCACCTGCGTTTGGCTTTCTTGGTTGTGTCTTGTTTTTTGGAAATTTTAAACTCGCTGACGAGAAAGAATGTGTGAGTGTTTCTTTTTTTTGCGGGATTTGACACGGTTGGCCGAGCGATAGAGCGAATGTTGGGACGCGCGGTCTAGAGTTCTGTCAAAATTTCGCACCACCGGCCCTCGTGTTAATATAATGAACTCTGTTTTCGTGACGTTGCAGTGACCACGCCGCTGTTCACACCTGCAGTGGGGGTCGCCGCGGCGGGCGCAGGCGGCGCAGGCGGTGCAGGTGCAAGGAGTTATGTGGATCCTCACACCTACGAGGACCCGAATCAGGCAGTACGCGAATTTGCCCGAGAGATTGACGCCGGATATATCACGATAGAAGCCATTATAGGTGCGACTTTGTACATTATTATATATGGTATCACGAACGGTTATCAAATAAGATAATTTTAGTAATTTTATTATATTCTCTCGACGATGTTTTTTGCGACCACAGGTGGCGGTGAGTTCGGCGATGTCTGCCGAGGGAAATTGAAATTGCCTCCCGATGGACGGACGGAAATAGATGTGGCCATAAAGACCCTGAAGCCAGGCTCTGCAGACAAGGCTCGTAATGATTTCCTGACAGAGGCGTCGATAATGGGCCAATTTGAACACCCCAACGTGATATTCCTGCAAGGCGTGGTGACAAAGAGCAATCCGGTGATGATCATCACGGAGTTTATGGAGAACGGTAGCCTGGACACTTTCTTGCGCGCGAACGACGGCAAGTTCCAAGTGCTCCAGCTGGTGGGCATGCTGCGTGGCATCGCCAGCGGCATGCAGTACCTCGCGGAGATGAACTACGTGCACCGCGATCTCGCCGCGAGAAACGTGTTAGTCAATGCCGCTTTGGTTTGCAAGATCGCCGATTTTGGGCTCAGTAGAGAGATCGAGAGTGCCACGGAGGGAGCTTACACGACCAGGGTAAGCAGATTTAAGTTGCAGAATCGAAATTAATATAAGCCAACGACTTATAAGGCTCGAATATATATTTATAATTTCTTGCCCGATTAATCTACCATTTATATTCAGGGCGGTAAAATTCCGGTACGGTGGACAGCACCGGAGGCGATAGCGTTCCGTAAATTCACGAGCGCCTCCGACGTTTGGAGTATGGGTATCGTATGTTGGGAGGTGATGTCGTACGGCGAGAGGCCGTACTGGAACTGGTCGAATCAAGATGTGATAAAATCGATCGAGAAAGGCTACAGGCTTCCAGCGCCGATGGATTGTCCGGAGGCTATCTACCAGTTAATGCTCGATTGCTGGCAGAAAGAGCGCACCCATCGGCCGACCTTCTCCAATCTCACACAGACTTTGGACAAGCTCATACGAAGTCCGGACACACTGAGAAAAATCGCTCAGAACAGGTAAAAGCGCTCACTTATCATTGTAATCGCTAAATACCGATACGTGATAGGAAACGATTTTTTAAGGATATGTTAATCACCAAAATAATATTAGGAAATTCATTTCATGAATCAAACGTTTAGCAACGTAATTATTATCATACAATGTAAATCAAAGAAATATGACGGAATGTGTATAATCGGCATACAACGAATGAAATTTGCTTCAAGCGCACGTTCGCAAATAGTTATCATTGTTTCATTGACACTATCTCGTTCTTTTTCTTTTCATTTATCTCCCATTGAGTCGCTCGTTCATTAATATCTTAATAAGAATCACGCCGCATGCTACGTGACTTATATATCGTGTCCATAAATTAATTTCTCTCGACAGCTAATAATTATTTTCATTCATTTGCCGAAACGCTCACGCGTGGATCATGCTACATCCGTTTCACGCCACTTATTATGGGATTTGGCATTGTGGCTCATTGATGTATGACGTCCCGCACAAGTCTACAATCGTATATACATATATAATATGCATATGTATTCAGAAGGAAGGCCAATGTCTGCATACTCGCATACGTATTCGCGCCATCGTGACACTTCGACCTGATTGGCATTACTGGAAGCAGGCTACACATACTGGACTGCGTTATTACGCACTTGCTTTTTATGTTTGGTTATTTCTGTATTTTTTTATATTTTTTTTTTTTTTAATTTTGTTTTAGTAGTTCTCTCGTCATATCCCCTAGGTAACAGTCCTCAAAATTTTCTACTACGTCTATGCCATTTTGACATTTATTTTCCGACACGCACGAGAAAGGAAGAGAGTAAAATAATTGTTAAATTTGCTTCGAAAATTCGAATCTCTCTTCTTTCTTATTATAATACACACTTTGCATATCTCCTCGCTATTTTAATATCAAAGAGTCACATCTTGTAAACGGTACTGCTTTGTGCTTCAAAATACATTTGGCCGAGCGAGGTTTCCAGAGTTAGTTAGCAGGAAAATTAATTTATGGACGAAAGTCTACGTCGTCTGCGTACTTTTATCGTGTTTCGGGGGCCCAGTCGAGACCATGCATTATGCGACGACTTCAACAGAGCTTCCAATTGCTTTTGCCGCTTATCATTTCTACACTTCTTGAGTCTATTGTTCGCAATTTCAATTATTCTTTACGAGATGCAGCTATGTTTAACAGGGGGCTAATTTTGTACTTTGTGTTGCTTTTCTCTTTCACTGGTTTTGATAAAATTGAGTTTTGCTGCAATCGAGTAGTGTATAAAATATCTACGAGATAAAAATTCGTTTATATAGCAAGTTATCTAACTGTAATTTTATATTTCCTATAAGAAACTTGTAATCGCGGCGAAATGGATAAGTCTCCTCCCTCAGATTCTCCGAATATTCCATTGGCATGAAAGGAAACATTATATCATTTTATTACATTATTATTTCATATATCTTTTTTGTTCGCGGAGCGACTTATCGGTTCGCGTTTTATCTCAATGCCAATGGGACGTAATATAAAATTCGCATTTGGAGATCTCGTTGGTTTCTCTCCTGTTCCTTCGTTTCGCCTCTTTTTTCCCCCTGGGCTAATTCTTTGTGCTTTTGGTTTTGTGGTGTCCTTTGGTACCTGACTACGAACTACTGCAACTGCAACGCAACTGCGACAACTATCGTCCACGACAACAACAACCATCGCCTACAGCGTGAGGCCGCCTGCACACAATCCGTACTATGTCACAAGCCATACAGCTGCCGCCCAGGCTGCGGCGGCTGCGATGCCACCAGGCCCAGCCGCGAGTACGGCGAGCCCGTTCGTAGACATAGTCGGCCATCAGGCCCATCAACAAGCCCAGTCAGCGATTGCCGTTCCAGTAATGCCACCAGGAGCCGGCCGTAGCTTACACTATCACACACACGCAGCAACACACGCATTGCCACACCAACAACCACCGCTCACCTATCCCAACTGGGTTCCGTTCTCTCATTTCGGCTGAGAATGGTTACACTTGAATTAAAACGAGCAAGAGCATCATCATCATCATTATCATCATTTCCGCCCGTTTTTCTAGCCATCAGAATTAACGCCTGGCATTTAAACTGGACGTAATTTTAAAAGACTGCATTCTATATCGTTACGATTCGATTATCTTTTATGATCGCGCTAGTCGTAGAGAAATCATAGGCGCTCTTCTAGCGAAATAGTAAAAAAAAAAATAGTATAATCCAAGTCGTGTCAGATGGAATAGTAGATGTGACGAAAATAGAGGTATAATACAGCCGATAATACATTATCGGAGTGTGCTATAAACTATATGTACAAGAGTAGTACCGTCGTAAAAGAATCTTTTCTCCAGTCTTTTTACTACGAATTATCGACAAATGCGAGGATATAGCTATATGTAGATATACATGTTAGACGATACAGAGAATTTCTCCATGTTGAACTAAGCAATAAACTTTACCATACAGAGTTAGAGCGTATATTATCGATTAAAATTATACCGAGATATAAATTGAAAGTTTAAGAGTGTTTCCAAATTTTATGAAGAATAAATTCAACCATCGAATAGCAATATAGATTTAAACGCGAGCTTAGAGAATAAAAGGCAAATAAACGTGGTGTGCATAAAAGCAACTAGAGTCTTTAAAGTGTTCTCATAATTTTATATTAATCATCATAGCTTCCATTGATATACGCATAAAGAAAAAAAAAAGAAAGAAAAAAACACATATATGCACCGTACACACAAAATCACACGCATACATTTACTGAGGGTGTCCCAAAACTAACGCCATTTTTTTCGACTGCGAACTCTTTAATCAGTTTAGACTCGATAAAATAAAGTTTTCGATGGGAAAAAATTCGCCTATATATAACAAATTGCTCAAAAGAACAGCCATAGTCTTATGACACCCCACATACATCATACATTAAATTGATATAAGTACTTATCGTGTAATTAAAACTATCGATTTTATCTTAGCGAAAGATTTATTAACATATATATGTGTATAGTTGCACGCGTGCAACCGGTTGACCATTTTAGAATAGTATTTTTATACGTAATATATTAAATGAAAAACAATATAATTAACAATTAACGGTGTTAGATCATATTTCTGCATCCATGAATCATCAAGAAATATTGTAATCATAACATTAATTTCTAAACTATTTCTACTGAGTACGATGAAACAACGCCATTCTAAGAGAAATGATTAATTTACATATTCATTGATTACAAAATTTGCTATTAAGCTATTTCTCTTGACGTTCTCTGAAAATGTTACATTAAAAAACTTGTCGCAGCATTTATAGGCCGGAGGTGAGGCATTTATCCAATGATAAGAATAAATAGGAATAAAAGTGATTTGCCGAAATTTTTTCACAATCATGTTGAAATATCGATCACGTTAAATTCGTCTTTTTTTTTTTGTATTTTTAAGATTCAACATAAAATGCATTTGTAAAAAGCTGAAAATTATTCCAAGCTGTTTGTAAAAGATAAACGTGAAGGTATTCGTATCGGCGAACGATAACAAAGAGATAAAATTTGAGAAAAGCCAAATAGATTGAAACTAGCCTGCAGATAGAAACACACACCTAGTATGACCTTCATCGCACTAACAAATGCTAACAATTGTCAGAATCAGAGAAAGGGGTGGTCCACCCTCACCCCCACCCGCCTCATCGGAATCTTCCAACGTGCATTTGAGAAACAGGTAAAGAAAAAAAGAAAAGAGAATCAAAAGCGGCATTCCCACACACCGAATCCTATTTGTGGATGAGAGAAAAAAAAAAGAAAGAAAGAAGCGCAGAAGAACAGAAGCTCAATCTCTTTCTGTTTCGTCCAGTGCCCTAGATAACATAGAATTCGCCCTTTAACATTTCAATGATTTGATTATGCTGACTGTGCTTTCACGTTCTCTCTGCTTCTTTGACACAATAATGAAATATCGTCGTCATGTAGACAGCCGTCTCCATGCTTGGTAAACCTCTTAGTTTGTGTTGCACTGCTTGCCTTCATACGCACCGTAATCCGTTCACGTGTACATGTACCTAAACTGTAAACTATGTATCATTAACACGTTGCATATGATACATCTCTCGTCAACAATACTATTGTTAGCAGTTTGCGTTATTATCATCCTCATTATTGTCATTACATCGCCATTGTGTCGTCATCGTTATAGTATTGTACTTGTATTACTTTTTTTGCGGTATTTTTTTAATTATTATTATTGATATATTAGTATGATACTCTCATATTTTTAATAATAATGTATTAACACATTAATATTATTATTTTGATATTTTTAATATTAGTAATATTATGTTTATTACGATAGTTATTTTTTTAATTTTTATTTTTTTGTATGATTATTATTGAGCCGAAGAAAGATTGGATGTATGTATCGGTATTTAAGTTTCGTAGCGCCTGTAAATAACATTGTACAAAAAAGTGAACCAAACTTACGAATTAATCGTATATATACATTGATTATGTTTATTTTTCAAAATGTATAATTCGTAATTTATAATTTATACAAAGCCGATCAAATATTACACATATGTATATTCATAAAAAAAAACATATTTAGGAGTAAACTGTATATATTTAAATAACCAATTTATACATATTAAGTTAAGTCCCGTTTTATACATCTATCCTTAAAAATTTATCAAATAAATTATATATATATATATATA
>NW_017305884.1:3646207-3685149 GCF_001594115.1 Trachymyrmex septentrionalis
TCGCAGATATTCTAGAAAATCTTGTTTAAATTTATGAACTTTTATTGATTTATTCTTTCTATCGCAGTAATCGACCTGACAATAATTTTACATGTTTAAGATGCCTTTTTACAATTTATACGTATCTAATATCTAAACATTTGTATATGTATATGTTTCTCTTCTTCATGTACATAAAGTCAGGAAACAATACAGTTACGTTTTACAGCCAATAATACATACTGATAGTATAATCTACATAGAAGTAAAACATAATTTCGATCAATTTGAGAATATATCATTAATAATGAAACGATATTTCCGCACATAGTGTTTTGTAACCCGATATCCTATGAAATAACGAAGACATTAATAACTCCAACGTCGACGAAACGTCGAGCGGTTTGCAGCCGAACTGTCATCTTCTTTATTTCATTTTTAGCTTCTTTGTCATTAACTTGTGGCGTAGTCGATAGCAAATGAGCAAATCCAAAACATACATTTGAATTATGCGAATGTGAATGTATTTGGATAGCGAAAGAATTTTAAAAAAATCCTGAAATCTCGTGTACCTACCCTAACTTCTTCGTACTCCTCCTTGTGAACGTTATTCATTCGTACGCAAAGAGATATTTCTGATCTTGTTGTTTTTGACAGGGGCACAAATCCACTGGCGCCAGATGCGGTGGATCTAACGCAATTGAATTCCGTCAGCGAGTGGCTAGCTTCCATCAAGATGTCACGATACGCAGAGAGCTTTGAGCGAGCGGGCGTGACGACGTTGGAGGCAGCAGCGCGTGTCACCGTCCAGGAACTCACGGCCCTCGGCATAACGCTCGTAGGACATCAGAAGAAGATCATGAACAGCGTGACGGCGTTGCGGGCGCAAATGTCCGCCACTTCGCAGGGTTTCCTCGTGTAACCATGACCGCGACCTCAAATCCCGCGAACGGATCGTACGTAGAAATCGGCTGATCGGCACGGAACATCGCTATCCCAATGGATCTCACGAATTCGAGGCGTCCCGACGCGTCGCCTCCGCGAAAAGCGAGACGACGACCCTCCCATGAATCATCTAGGACTCGTAATTACCTAGTCAGAGCGACGATGTCCTCGAGAGAGAATATCTCTTCGCGCGCAAATAGATCCGTTGAACTAATTGGGGGTTGATCCGAGGCAAAGCTTTCATGATACCTCCGAAACGATACGCGAACATCGTCTCACTTTAACCGAGAGATTCAAAGCATTCGTGCTGCAGGCATTCCACGTTAGCGAGAGTCGAAAGGAAATTCATTCTTCGCATTTACGATACTCCTCTTAAAGAGAGGGAGTACGAGGACCACGCATTCGCCATCTCGCATATAAAGTGCAACGACTTTTACTCTCTCAATATGTAGAACGATACACCTATTGCGAAACTTCCGCGATTTGTAAGTGTCAAAGAAATCTAACGCCTTACGGGAACGGATCATTCACGAAGCTCGTTTCAGGATGTGATCCTTGAAAGATCACCGTAAAAGAATCTTAATGGGATCAATGTAACTAATGTACTCTCCCACACGAACAACGAGCACCAATGCTCTTTCGTTTCCTAGGCCGTTTCGGTGATCGATCTATCTAAAAAAGAGAAGATCAGACTGACAACGGAAATAAACGAGCCCTGTAATCACTGCCGCGAAATCTTTCGTCACTTATGAATGTTCTCCTTTTAGTTTAAAGTACTTGTGTAACAACCTGTTGGATTGTATACACTATATATTTTTTTCGGAGACTTTCATTTGAGATTTACAGCCGAATTTTTTTTATCGCGCTTGTTAGGTAACATTGTTTTGTAACATTTTGTACCGAATGGCAGCTCATTTTAGTACGTATGCATCTGCGATATAGAACATTGAACGGCGAACATATCGGCCTAAATGTCGTTCGAATATGTCTGTTCCTGGCCTCTTTTCTTAAGTATACTAAAGTTACGTGTTTGTCTATAACGATCGACATAGCAATACGCATCTGACAAGGAAAACCGACGATTAGAGAAATAGAGGACCGTATCACAGAGGGAACTGTACCAAAAATCGGATCGTAATAGTTTCCGAAATCGGTAGAGTGACAACAGTGTAGGTTCATTATTTCGTGTAGTGAATGTAGCGAGTGCATTACACTATTTCGCGTATGTCGCCTCGGTAATGTACACGATCGAAAACAAGGGCGAATGTTTACTCTTTACGCTAAATTACAACTTTATGCCTTTGCATTACCTATATGGAAACGTCGTACACGCGCGGCCTATATGTAGGTATACCTTTCGATTATAATGACAAACGACAAAACGAACGAAGCGAATATGTGCCAACGCGAGTGTGCAAGAGTTATTTTAGCGCGGGATTGCGTGACACGGGATAAACGAATGGAAAATGAGCGGACGCGCGAATGTGAGTGTGAATGGAAATTGCATCGGTGAGTGACGAGAATCTGCCGCGACCCATTTTTCGCGCTATATTTATATGTACACGAGCGTGCGATCACGAAATCATTCTATATATACATATACATATAAATAGATATTGTGTTATAAATACTACACTGTGAAAAGGGGCGAACGAGAGTAAAACTCTCTATCGATAAGAAAAAAAAGCACAAGAGACATTCCGTTCGCGCCGGAAAGCAAAGGAGGACGTGGCGCGAGGAAAAACGATTTCAAACGCGTCCCTTATTAGCGAGCAATGCGTTAACATATCAACATTATCGCGGAATGCAATGCGAGCGCAAGAAGGGACGTTCTCGCGTGCGTCGTTACTCGAGATCGACAAAAGAGAAAAGCCAGCCGGAAAAAGAGAACAACGTAAAGAGAAAATGAAATGTAAAGTCGGAGGGTGATAAGATATGTGGACAAAATACTCACGTATACGCGAGCGACGATGCGTGCGACTGATACGAGGCACGCGCGTCCACGAGGTAACACTTTTTTGATTCTCACAGTCCGACCGAGGAGTTTCCTCGCGAAGCAACGTCCATTCCAATATACATGTATCCATAATAGGGAACCGTTTCCTTTCCTTAGAGGACGAGAGACAGAAAGATAGAGGGAACGAGAGGCTTGCTTTACCGTATCTCGTTACATCCGTATTCGCTAATCGTCTGCAAAAGACTGCATCCCGGGTCGCGATACATTATACCTGGGATACACACGTTACCGGCGACTTATCTTAAAAAGAGACCAACGGAGCGGCAGACATATGCGTACGAAAATATTGCGCGTGAGATTAATTAAACGGCTTCCAAGTGAGTCCGGCGAGCCACGGAGAAATTCTTTTATTTTCTAATTTAACGGTTTAACGTTAGTAATATAGTCTACGATGTATATCGAGGCGACGTTGGATCGCGATAGGCAGAAGCGGAAGGCGTGTTTTGGGAGGCGAGATTTCTCGCGTTCGACAAGATACAAGACAACGACAAAGCGAACGTCTCTCGTTCACAGTCCCAGCCAATTCTCCTTCCTTTAATCAAAGAAGAGGCGAAAGTCTCGCCCCGGTGAAGCGCTAGACCGGTAATTAAAATCGATCGCTTCTATCTCGAAGCGCGATCCAACGATGCTTCCCTCGTAAACGAAATGTTGCTCGAAGTCATACCGCGAGCGAGGAATGTCGGAATACGCTTTGGTGTACTCTTTCGACTCGCCGTACTTCCTTCCGCGCACGTGTCAGCGAAGAAACGGAAGGGAAGAGCGAAAAGCAGGAGCGGAAGGCCGCGCGGCGAGAGCAAAATCTCCCTTAGGAAAAACAAAAAGAAAAAAAAGAGAGAGAGAGAGAGAGAAGGCTACCGAAGAACGGCGACGATTATGAAGCAATAAGTGAATACGCAAATGCAGATTTTTATATAGAGAATGTTAACAAATTTCAGAAAATATTAATTATCGATAGCGCTATCTTCCTAAATGTTCGTATTAAAGATTAAACGAGAAAAAAGGTACGATAAAACGTAAAAGGCGAGATTGTGCGGAATCCCGGCCGAAAGAGAAGCGGAAGAAGGGAGAGAGTCGTACGCGTTAGACGAATTTGCGTAATAATCTCGTTTGTAATAACTTTGGTAATAATTCGGCCGGGATCCTGCGGGCGGGAGGAAAAGGTCTTAAGAACTTTCTCAAGCTGTAATTGTCTGTGTTTTAGCGACGAGTCTGCGAGTGCGACCTGAAGTTTTACGAAATGCCGTTAATTTCGATATTTAGATTTCATAGAGCTCTATCAATATCACACAGAAACACACACATGGCTACTGTTAGGCACAGGGGGAGAGAAAATATACGAAATCGAAAATATATTAGGTGAGAGCGAGGTACGTCGCGTAGGACTTCTCCGATTTTTCTTTTGTTTTCCTCGATTTCTCCGCAGAAATCTTAGGACCGCTCCCAGTCTACTTTT
The DNA here is from genome assembly GCF_001594115.1 of Trachymyrmex septentrionalis. NCBI lineage: Eukaryota > Metazoa > Arthropoda > Insecta > Hymenoptera > Formicidae > Trachymyrmex > Trachymyrmex septentrionalis. Next base: position 3,650,602 of record NW_017305884.1, read on the forward strand.
TTTTTCTTTCCCTAGAAAGGAACGAAATTTTACTCTACGCTCTCAAAGTTTTCAATCATACTTCATGTTTTAGTTTTTCTTCAAAAAGTCCATATCATTAAATATAGATACATATACATGAGATATGTCTATATGTTTTTTCTTTTGTATAATTTTGTTTGTATAATTTCTATCAGTATGTAGAAAAAATAATTTTTGTATTGTTTTTTTCAAAAAGTAAAATTGCAATTACATTATATAATATTCTATACGTAATTTTGTATACAATTTTATATTATATATGATTTTATATGGATAATATTTTTATTTTCTCAAACTTTTTGTGAAAAAACAAAGTGCAAAAGTTATCCTAATAATTTTTCTATTTTTATTATTTTTTCTATGTACGATCAGAGATTATAGAGAGAAAAGAAAGAAAACATATTTTTTATATATAATTACATATATTATGTATTTATATTTAATTAAATATATGGACTTTTTATCAGGAATCGTATACGTATAAAACTTTATTCAGAGAAATGAGATCGGAGAGAATAGAGCATCAGGAAAAAACCTGAAAAATCAAAATTACTTCAATTTGCCCGAGTGTCTCCGTTGCGGTGAATTTTTGTTTTTCTCTTTAGCGCTTCTTTTTTCAATTTTCCGGCAAAGAAAGAAAGCGAGAACGACAAGTGGCTGAGGAAAGAAAATTGCCTCTCGCTTAATCCTGTGTAATCGATTTTATAACTCTATTATTATTTATTAAAAGAAGAAAAACTTATTTATTTCTTAGAGATCTGACTAAATTGCAAAACGTTCTAATTATCATAAGTTATCTATTACTATTATAGGGCAGAGCGACGTATTCTTCCCCTATTTCTAGAGTTTTCGAGTGAACTCTGTCTTGTAAAAAGAAGGTGAACGAAGCTGCAGCTACAGTGATAAATATGAACGTTGTATCGAATCTGTACGCAACTAATTATATTATATTATGTTTAGTTAAGTGTTAATTAAATGACTTACCGAGCGCGTTGTTTTCTTTTTCTTTTTTTTTTATTTTTACTTTCCACAACTCTCTTTACAGCGAACTCTGTCAAAGTACCTGCTTCGAAAAACGAAAATCTACGAGGAAAAGTAAAGCATTACACACAGGTACCGTCCCATATATTATACATAATTCACAGAAAGAGAGACAGATACACACGCGTCGCGTAATCATCACACACACACACACACATAAAACACACACTTACGTACGATAATTTATATACACTCGCCGAGCTGAGTTTTCATAAAAAAAAAAATTGGTTAAGCGAATCACCTCCGTGTGTCTTCGATTCATTGTATAAAGAAAAATGCAAAGGGGGGAAAAAGAAGCGCGAGCAAGGAGTTACTGTCGACAAATTTTGGAACGTGTCTAAAAACAATTTTTCCTATGGTGTTGTCAAGACGATGTTGAATGTACATAAGATATAATAAATAATATACCTTATACGATGTAAATCGCGACCCGGTTTGTTCCTTCTCTATCCTCGTATCTTGTTAATGCGCTATTATATAATTATTGCTAGTATAACGGAATAAAATATAAAATTTCGATAATAGTAATTTCTGTGCCATTTCTTTTGAAATCGATCGCTACAGAATTAATTATAATAATTATAATGCCTTACATATCTTACTGTTGATTATAGTTTCACAAGTCTTGCATTGCAATTGAGATGGGAAATCTTCAATAACCATCAATTTGTTAGGAAGATGTAACGTAACTTAAAGACTATCATGTAAAGAAAGAAAGATTGAAGCGTCCCTGATGAAAAATTTTCATAGAATTTTTATATAAATCGGAATACTTTTCGAAAAACTCAGAAAATTTACGTCTTTTCTTGAAATTGTTCACACATGTGAATTTTAAAATATTCTATTTCTTATTCTAATTTCTGGAAAAACTCCTTCAGATTTTATAAGATTTTATTAGAAATAAATTTTAGATTATTTCAGAATTCATATTATACGTATATAAAGATTTTTAGAAAAGATGTAGACTTTCTTGACATTAAAAAGTGTTTCAATTTGTATTAAAAAATCTGAAATTTTTTTAAAAGGTTATAAAATTTTTAGAAATCTTGAAAAATTTTGAAATTTGTAAAATTTCTGAAAAATTATATGCAAATTTCTAGAGAACTCATCATAAATGTAAAAAACAGTGTTTGCTTTTGGAAAATTGGAAACTTTTAAACTAGAGAAAGTTACATATATTTTATACATATATATATATCTTATTTATATAGAAAAACATTTTATATTTGAACGTAAATAATCGCAATGCTTTGCAACGGAAGAAGCTGGAAAGTAATGACATCTTGAAGAGCTCTGTTGATAAAAATTTTACGGAGCACTAATTTTAATTATATTACAAAAGGTCTTTTTGTAATATTGTTTTTCAAGCATATTGGTATTTGAAAAGTATACATATAATTTTATACTTATTATTATATGCATACATATATATATTGTACATATGTATGTATATATACACATAAATCTTTATTTTTCTAATTCTTATTATTTACATAGATGATAGAAAAAATGAATGATAACAATATATTTTAAAAAAATTATTCATTTTTACTTATTTATTTGTTTTAAATAAAAATTTTCTCTTATCGATAAATGAATATCAATTGTAAGTATTTTTAATTGTTATTATTAACTCGTATGTTTGTAGACAGATGGCAGCACCAAATAATTTGCTATACGTGCGTGAAAGCGTCTCTTCTCGGAGTATGCCGTTTCCTCTTCCGTTTGGGTCTGAGTAAGGTTCGTGGCATTTTTGTATGATTTTATAATATCCACGTTTCGTTTATCAATCGTAAAATGCGTTAATGTCATATGATCTCCGCAGAGATCTGTGATGATCGGTTATGCTTTACAATTCTATATAATTCAATTTCTTTTACTAACAAAGTAATTAACGTTGCAGAACCAAGATGGTACAACGACTAACCTATCGGCGACGCTTGTCGTACAACACAAAAAGCAACAGAAGGCGTGTGTAAGTATCTACACAAATAGTAGTAAATGGTAATGTCAGATAAAATTCATTAACTTTTACTCGCAGAGGAATTTTATTTTGTTAATGACAGTAATTTTGTCGCGTAAATTGTTAAAGGTTTGAGGTTATGTTTTGATCGCTTGCTTTAAGTTTCTTAAAATTCACACGTGTTATGTAGTGACATTAATCTTAAATTGTGCTCTTATCAACATTTATTTAATTATTATTACTATATATATTTAATCTGTATTCTGCAAAGTATTTAGAAGTGTAATATTAAAGTGAATTTTTCTTGGCAAATTTTGTAAGTTATTATTAAGAACTGACTAAGATGAATTTTGTTTATAGCGTACGTACGCCAGGTGGTAAATTAGTTTACCAATACCTGAAAAAACCCAAAAAGATTCCAAGATGTGGACAATGTAAGGACAAGCTTAGAGGTATCCAACCTGCAAGACCAATGGAGCGTTCACGTATGTGCAGACGTAAGAAAACAGTCAAGCGAGTGTACGGTGGAGTCCTTTGTCACAAATGTGTAAAAGAAAGGTATGTATTTAACATCCTAAATTGCTCATATTTTAAATATTTGTTCAATAAACATCAATTATATGTTACATTTAACAAAAGCATCCTACAACACTTATATTTTAAATACTGATACACTAGATAGAGCAATTATTTGTCTTCAAAGCAGGATTAATCATTACTTTAATAAATAAACTTGCAATAGGTTTTACATTATGTTTTATATAATATTTATAACAGATTGCACTGATTTTTAGGATTGTACGTGCATTTTTGATTGAGGAGCAAAAGATCGTCTATAAGGTTATGAAAGCACAGCAGGCTTCTGCAAAGACGAAAAAGACAGAGAAGTAATCTTGTGCTTTTTATTAAGTAAATAAAACAAGTAATAAAATCCCAAAAAATGAACTGTTGCCACTATTTTATTATGGTATGTCTTGTTTAGTGTACCGTACTAACTTTGTGAATTATTTCATAACATACTCATATAGTAAAACCTTTTTTAATTAAGAATCCTATAAATATAAAATATTCATTGAACATGTCTCAGTGTAAATTCACCGCAGTAGACAAAATATAAAATTATTTACCTATTCTCATATGTGCCTAGTTACTTGAATTGATAAAATTCTATTATTGTTTAGTAGATATATGATTGTCTGTGCTGAATGTTGCAGTTAGAGTACTTGCATCAATTCGATATCATTTTTCTTATAATTACATTTTTTTATATTTATTCTACTTATCCCATTTTTTTTATTTAGTGTACAATATGTTTTTAATTACAACTATATTACTATATAACTATTGTTAGAAATATAACCACAAGCTTTTTTTACATATAAGTGAAGTTCGTGGTTATAAACGAAATTAAAAGTAATGAATGATTTAATTGAAAATTAAGTTACAATAGCTACTTAAATGAACGTGTACATTAAATTTTATAAATTTTAATGAAAAATACATTAAATTTCATGTACATGTACACATGTAAATATACTTTTCAATTCATTATAAATTATTAAATTTAATGTCATGTTGAAATTAAGTTCAAATGGTGTAACTTAAAAGTATATTAAATTTCATGAAATTTTTAACAGTGTATATATTGTGATAGATATTTTTAAAAGTACCAAAACGGTAATTTCTTGAACTCTCAATATTCAAATTAATAAAAAGAAAGGCAAATGAGAGCGAACACTGCAGTTGTTGGCATAAAAATATTTGTTCGAAATATATTTACTTGTACATTCCACTTAAATTGATTTCCCATATCGAACGTTTCGGCTTTTTTTTTTCAAGCCATCTTGAGCGAGTTTACCATACAAGGAAGAAATACGCACACATTTTTTAGAGCGATGTAAATGTAATGTTGCACGCACACATTTTTGAAAGCAATATACGTAATGTAGCACGCAAGTTAATGACAGGCGCGGGAATGCGTGCGCAGAAAACGCGTGATGTAAACTCGCTCATTCCATACGTTGTGTGTATACGTGGCTGCATTTAATAGGCGCACGTATATCGAGAGTATGCTTCGTAAAAGCATTACACGTAATATCATGAATTACCACGAATATGTACGTATTTCGTAATTCTACATAATTTAATATTTATATCAATTTCTCGATTAAAATATCGGATTATAAAATAATTTCCTGAATAATAAAAAACGAAAATAATAATCTTAATAAATTTAAACAAAATACTTTTTTAATTTGTTACACTATTTTATTTTCGAAGTAGAACTTTTCAGGACTGAATTGAATTTCAAGTTCGCGAAACAGTAATCAAAATTGCATTAGTACCTATATAGGAGATGTTTCGTACGCGCGAAGGACTCGGTTACTCTCTCCACGTATGGCGATCTACTTGCAAGAACATTTGCGGCTTTGGGGAGAGGGAGGGGGGGGAAGGAGGACAGTTCTGTGGACGATCGGCGACAGGTATTGTGTTGCCGATTATGGCAAAAGGGTTGCCCGCAAAACCCGTCTCGCGGGGCTATTGCGAGTCTCGCTAGCCTCGGAGCGCCTAACAAGTGCCTTATTTGTTCGGCACACGTATGGACATATATGTAGGTATACCGGGGATCGGGTATACGCACGCTATAGTTTCCACAGTGCACGGTAGTGCAGAAACGCTCGCGTCGGCGAGCGGCGAGAGCTGTAAAGGCTTGTCACCTGAGAATGCGGACAGCGCGGCGAGCTGGCATTAAATGCCTGGCGTTCCCCACGTTATGCTGCGCCTATCGTTTACCGTGTTCTGAAAAATGTTATGGCTAGAACCCGACGGAATTTTTCTTTGCCGTCAACCCGTTCGTGGTCCCGCAATAAAAATACTCTGACCAATTCAAAATGCGGCGAATATATAATTTATTTATTTCGTATCCTTACATGTACAGAGCGTCTTTTACTTTTTCCCAATTTTGGTGATCACTTCTTTCAGTTGTATTTGGAATTGATTACTCAATAAGAATGGTTTACATTAATTATGTATATTAAAAATAAGAGACTGAAAATAACACACTTTCGATCAAGTTTTTCGAAATCGTTAATTAATCTCAATGACGTACTGAGAGAAATGTTGCGTATGGACAGTTATAATTTTGTTGATACGTGAATTACTAAAATTATGTTATGTTTTAACTTATAAATTGTATTCTAAAATTAAAATTTTCTTTTTAACTAAGTGTAGATCAAGTTGGTTGCTAGAACATCAAAATTTTTTATAGCATTGCGTCTTGAGTTTCCTACGTAATTATTCTTGTGATCCAACAAAGTTATTTTTAAATCTGCATCTAGCTAAATTTCTAGCTATTCCAGCAAAATCGTTCTTTCTATTAACTGAATAACAGGTAAATTTGGTAGTTAACTCCAACTAACATTTGGGGATGGATGACAAAAGGAGACTTAAAATAGGAAATATTTTTAAGGGTTCGATGTTATCTTAAAGAAAGAGCTGCATTCTTCGTGATATTTGCGATCGCCGAGCGATCTTTGTGATCTCTTTGTGGACTGCAGAACGTGACCGCACGGCTAGAACGTGGTACCTTGTCGTTTCCTTTTCAAATTAAAAATTCCTGCGCAACTCGTCCACAATAGGTAGGACGAAAAGAAATACGAGGAACGTGATGAGCCGACACGCAAAAAAATGGCGCGACGAAAAGTCAGATGCCATGAGGCTAATCCGATTTCATGGGACGAGTCCGGGGAACGGGCACAATGCTCTTTGACCATGATTTAAAATTTTCCGTAGAATCTTTCTCACCGGTGCGCAAAACATCCTTCTCGAGGCCGTATCGAAAATGATCGCTGTGGCTGACCGCTGCACTGGTCGGTGCGGCATTTCGTCTCGGTTCAATTGCCTCGGAATCGTTGCAACCATCGCACCGCAGCTGCGAGTAGCGAGCGAGATTGGTACATACACCTACTCACGCGTATTGCAATTTTCGATTCCCTCGAGCGTGCCGAGATGCATCGCGGCTATCAAGTCGAATCGTTCTCCGGCGCCGAGAATCGGCAAATGCATTTACGAAGGAGAGGAAATCATATTTTTCGAAACGTGTTGTAGACAACGTGCTGTAGACAACGATGTAATCCAGTCCCAGAAAAAAGACATGGAAAGAAACGATTTTAAGTTTCTTGTTTTAAGTCCCTTGATTTAAGTATCTTGAGCTTTAAACAGATGTAGAGCTGAAAATAATTTTATTGAACAATTAAAATAACAGTGTAGGAAACTCAAACGTGATGAGCAATAAAATGTATGACGTTCTCCCAAACTGGTTGCTAGAATGTGAAAATTTTTTGTAGCTACAAAAAATTTTCACATTCTAAGCAACCAGCTTAAGACAGAGCATCTTCTACGTTTTATTACTTTGATAGCCCAATAAAGTTATTTTCAGATCTGTGTTTATATTTAGCTAAATGTTTAGATATCTCAGCAAAAACAATTTTCTCCGTGGATATAACTTTTTTTTTTTTTCAGATAAAATTAAATTTCAATTGATATTAATGATGGACGACAGTTTGATTGAGAGAATGGTATAACACGTATAATTCTCTCTCTTTCGACAGATACGGCAGTAGATGGGGGAGGCTGACCACTAAATTTTGCGCTTCCATTCGGAATTATATAGGAGGATACATACAAACAGCAATTGTCCGGTGTCACGTTTAATTGACGGTTATAAAATGTAGCACGAGCGTGCAGTCGAGAATAATTTGGCGTGAGACGCGCGAGCCAGCTCTCGGAGAGAAGATGCGTCGCTACGTGATTCCTATAATTTTCTGGATCGTGTTTAGCGAAACGACAAGTAGGTGTTGTAATATGCGTGTCCCTATCATTTCGCGACATTATTATTAGATAGACGCGCTTTGCATCGCATTACGTCGCGTTGTCGTCACTACTCGCAGAGAAATACTCCACCACTCAAAATAACAAGCGAAATTAATCGATGGAGTAAAATCTTAGCCTACAAATTTGATAAATATTTCAATATAGATATATAATTGTAAAAAAAATATAACATATATTCTAATTCTCTTTCTATACAAGAGATATATCATAATAAGTCATAATGCATTTAAATTATATATTTTTTTGTAATAGTTGGGTATATTATTAATATTATAATGTCATATAATTTTGATTACACGTGCGCACTACATTATGCAATTATGTAAAGCGCAGTGCATGAGATTAGGAATAATTTGTGCCACAAAAGTGTTTGAGAAGATGCGCGTTAGCGTATGATTCCTATAATTTCCAACGCTCGTGTTTGACAAAATAACAAGTGGGTGGGTGTCGGTTTTCACACCCGCGGCTCGGCGGGGCCTCTGCGGAGAATGTAAAAAAGGGTGGTATACGAAACCGGTCCCGATGAATCTTTGTTATATGAAGCCCCCACATATCGCTCGCCGCCTTCTGCGTGTGCCTATAAGGACGAAACGGCTAGTCTCAGGACCGTACTCGCTATGAAAGATACCTATTCTTTGTATTTCCAGTTGTCTTACGTTAAATTACAAATGTGAAATACAAAGAGCATTCAGCCACGCGCAGAATGTGTTTTTGCGAATGTCATGTATATTTAAAATTCTTACGTTAAAGATACAAATTATAGACGTTTCGGCCTACATCAGGCCAATATAAAAATACTTGAATATATTAAAATTGAACATATATTAAAATTATACTATAAAATTTATTATTAATTTATTCTTTTAATCTTATGACTAAGAATCATTGATCTTCTATTTATTTCAATTCTTTTAATCTTATGACTGCGAACTATTTTTATATATTATTTGCAATGTATACTGAAGACGGCCCGATATAGGCGAAACGTCTATAATTTGTATCTTTAACGTAAGAATTTTAAATATATGACGTTTGCAAAAAACATCCTGCGCGTGGCTGAATGCTCTTTGTATTTTACGTTTGTAATTTGCGAGCCACTAGTGAATTTATAAAGTTGTTAAATCAGTTTGATATCCTTTTTTAAGACCTAATCGTATTATTATTATCTAATATTAATATTCAAACGATTTTGGATAAATATATTGTTATGATTATCGTTTTTCTGTTAAAAAAAATTAGAGTCAACTGACAAATTATTGAAATTATCTTAATAAGACGCGTGCCGTTTTATATTGTTTTTTATATTGACAATATTCCGTTGTAAGAACAAATGGTTATTAACTGGTGGTTCATCTTAATGTCCATTCAACGTCGACGAATTAAATATAGCCATTACGTCGAATTCGCGTGTTCAACGGAGCGCCAAATGCGGCGAGTCCTCGTTCATTAGCTTAAGCGCTCGATTACATCATGCCCGATTAAAATCGAATGTAAATCGTAGCTCTCACGAGGATGTCTCATCATGGCTGGTCTCGAACATGAGCATTTTGCAATGCAATTGAAAATATTGTCGAAGGAGAATTGAGAGAAATCGTTCAATCTCTAATATTATGGTTGTGATAAATGAACATCGTTGAAACATCGAATATTAATTTAGGAATGTAGAACTTAGAAGTTACAACTGAAATGTCATTTATCTTAGCTTACATGATAACTAACGATAGTCGAAATCTATTCGAAATAAGGTTTCGTCCATGGCATCCCAAGAAAAACAAAAGGAAAATCAAAATGATTTAATTTCGATTCTTAACGTCAATAAATCATCAAATTTTTTTTAACCAAAAATCATTTTGACTTTTACGAACGCGTCAAAATAAAATTAATAAACTTCATTTCTATATCATGAAAGTTAAAATGATATTTTTTGATAAAATTTAATTATTTATAATTAACCTTAAGAAACGAAATTAAGTCAGTTTTGACTTTCTCTTGACTTGGTGTTTAGTTTCTCTTCCTTAAAATTGACTTCGAGGATCAGTCCAATTCAAAGATTCAAGAACATAGCTCTTAAAGAGTTAAGGAAGTAACATATTTCTAATCAACAGAAGAGATTAATCGATTAATCTGCTGGCTACTGTCTTCTCTCTGCGATTTGGCGGTTTGTTCTCTTTGATCAAATCACGAGTGGTCCCAATTCACACCTGACTCTCAGCGATAAAAACTGCCTCTAAAGATATCCTTATCCAGCTCCTGCGTAGGCACGAATCCCGTTTCTAATACTCGGAGGAAGTCAACTGTTATCGTAGAGAGCAGGTAGTCGTCTCTTACAGCGCGCACCATCGAGCAAATTCATTTGCTCGTCTCCTGGAAGCCACTACCTCTCTCTCTCTCTCTCTCTCTCTCTTTTTTCTCTTTCTTTCTTTCTCTTCCTCCTCCTTACCTGTTCCTTATTCTTTTTCGTGATAAACCGTGCAGCCGCAGCATCCTTCGCCTACCACTCGAAGCGGTAGTGAACAGGACGATTAATTATCTCGGCGCCAAACAGCAATGATGAAGGTAACGACGGTCGATTAAGATCCAGCATCAAGAAAGAGAAAGAAAGAAAAAAAGCGAGAAGAGGAAGAAAGAGGAGAGAAATCTCTGCGAAATCCTTGAAGAAAATTAACAAGAAATATACCTGGTCTGCCGGTTATTTCGATTTTTTCCATTACATCGCGCGATTAAATACTAGAATTACTCGATGGCTAATAATAGCAAGCGTGAATCGCAACATCAGACGCTTATCTCTATCGGTTTGCTGTTCTTGTATCTCGATTTTGATGTTTGATAACGATACGAGTTGGACTTGTGAACTATTTGAGCAGCTCCGGGGACCCCTCGACTAAGTAGACACAATTACGATCGATTATCCAATGTAACCTTCCACTTCCATCGACTAATCTTGACCGTTCGTCGTTGGACCATCACTTAAGTGAGACAATGTCCTGAACAAAAAAAAAAAATATATCACTATGGCCCCTCGTTTAAACGGTTAAGATTCGAATAATTGTCAACGTGTGGGTCACCCCGGCATCCTGTGAGAGACGACAGTCTCAATGAACGATCATACATTATTCAATCTTTCGTTAACGCAGCGTCTCATCTTCGCTAGAATATAATGCTTGTATGTAACCAAAAAAAAATACGACTGATTTGTCCAACGAAATTTTAACTTTAAATCTTGCAGTCGCGTATATTTATAAGATATGCGTTCATATAAAGTTTCGCAGGAACTACAAATGTATTTAATACAGCGAATCAATTTCTAGTTTCTAGAAGTTTCAGGGTCGCACTATGAGGCGTACGGGACTGAGGTTTATATTGTGCGGTGCAGAGAAAGAGAAAGAGAAGGACGACGAAAGGAGAGAGCGTGATCCAAGGGCCTGAACGGCCTGGCGGATGGTACGGTTAGTTGCCAGACGAGGATCTCGCTCTTTTGTGGCTCCAACCGTCCAGGCCCCTTCGTCTTTCTCGACGAATGAAATATACTTCCACGGAGAATGGCCCTCGTAGCTGGCGCCGAATAGATCGGGATTTTCGGGCCCCGACCTTCTTGCTCGCTCTCACTGCGTGTTGCCCACGATCACTGTTATACAATGCGCCAAGGCGTAAGCACACCCGGTTCCTTCGGAGAAGAATCCTATTTATCACACCGCGATTCATTCAAAATCCCTCTTTTATATTTCAACCCATTATCTGCTAAAGGTTAATAAAAGAATAATTCACGGGCAGCAATAAATATAATGATGAATAATATTTTTTCTAAGATATTTCTTACGGAATTTACTTTTGAATGATACTTCTTACGTGTAATATTTTTTGAAAATAGCCGATGGAAAATAACCTAGACTCGGCAAGAGTTACTACTTGCAAATTATTTGTTATACCTGAAACGCGTTTTCTCTCCAGCTGAAATTATGAAACGTCATAAAAAGAGAAAAAGAGTGAAAATTTTGAATGTACAAGTACGAGCGACACAAATAGATCTTTTTTACCTTCTTTGTTATATTTTAATAACTTAATTCTTAAGTAGAACCATGTTATTCAAGTAAAACTAAATTGAAATTTTCTGAAAATCGATTAAAATATATATTAAAAAATTTTTGAAGTCCGAGTTTATGAGAGATTCTTCATTCTTTTTCATTATATTTTTCTTCAAAAAAAATCTGTTTTTATACTTAGTTTGCTTTAGAATTTGAGTGACTTGCAATTTTTTTAGCAATTTTCGTAGACATATGTGTGTGTGTGTGTGTGTGCGCGCGCGCGCTGAGGACGAAGAGGATTGACAAAAATAACACCATGGAACGTCTTCTCCTCCGTTCGAGGTGACGTGAAATAACAACAATAAAAGTTGACGGGGGCCGATCATGGTAATTGTGTTCCGCCGCGTCACGTTCGTACACAACAAGCCGCGGCGTTCTTCCTTTTGGCAGCTCGCGTCCGTAGCCTGCCAGTATAATATATTTTCAAGCGAGACGAATGGATCGTGATTTCGTGGCCGCAGGATGGACGGAGCACGATTTCGCTTGCCTTTGTTATCCATTGTCGCTGTTCTCCGAAAGCCGACCGGACAGTGATGGTACACGAAGGCGAGATCGCCGTCGCCCTCGCCCGTATAAAACGAACGCGGCTTCGCAGAAGGGGTATCTGATTCTAATCCCGAAATCCGGTTCGAAGCTCCGGATTGTCGGCGCGATACTCGTCCTTTTTCGTTAACACGGCGCTTAAAAAGGTCTCGGGACCGACATGACCGTCCCGAGGCGTTCATGAATAAGAGATAGGCGCGGGATGAGATTTCACATAAATATTCGTTTGCGGTTGTTTATAAAATCACGTGAAAAACACGGCGTTTTAATTTATCCGGAATTCTGCACCAGAGTTTACGCCAGAGTTTTTCAACGTCTTCCAGAAATAGCACGAGAATGACACTCTCCGCAATCAGGGCTACAATATTACCATAGGGTATATACGGAGCAAATATTATCGTATTTGAATCGCGAACAAAAAGTACATGTATTTTAAAATATGATGATTCAAGGATAAAGAAGGGGATATAATTTTTTATGTATTAAATGTAAGTATTTAATAAGAGAAAATTTCTAAAACTTTATTTCATAACTTTTATTGACGATTTATACTCACATAATTTTATAAACACAAAATTTTAATTGATGATCACAGAAGTTTTACGAGCTCAAAAAGAATACACGTATTCTTCCGCGCATTTCTATCAGTGTCAGATCAGTTTAACTTACTTTTTGTCTTCTTCTAATTTTAAGAATTAGAAAAAGAAGTGAATTAATCTGGGATTAAAGCTAATCTATACATATGTTCGTAGAAAGTTAAATATGATAACTATCCGCAAAATCCATAGATCCGTTTATGAAATTCTACATGACATAATATAGCATCGAGCACTGTCATTTACCTGCCTCGTCCTCCCAAGTTTGTCAGAGTTTGCCGCGGAGGTAGTTAACGAGGCGGGCCCGCGCGGTAATTATCCCCCGCAATTAGCAATCGTTCGTTAGTCAACTGTAGCCGTTATATTCGCCTCGCCGAACGGACGATGTATATTCATCGGTCGCCATTCGGCCGGAGCGCCTGCCGCGTTTGTGCCGGCAATCTATAATAATTCATAATTAAGCACTAATGAAAGCCACAGTCATCGATTGTCCGCAGCCAGCGAATCGTTCCTTCGCGTACATTTTGCCGCGATTTTTCCGCGAAGCGGACGATAGATCACGGCCGTGTTATCGTAAATCTGTTTTTTTTTTTTTTTTATTTATTCTATTCACTAGACTGTACTGGAACTCTTTCTCGCCAAATATCAAATATATATTTCTCTTACTTCAACGTTAACATTAGAACCGCGGTTAGAACTGCAGTTTTCGATCTATCTGATAGTTTTTCTTGTCGAGTTAATTTGGATTTTGCAGTTAATTTGGAGCTTTAGATTTTTGTGATTTTTCATAAATAATCGTAATTAAACGCAAGTAATTTTACTTTTATGATGACAATCCTCCCTCATAAAAAGCCAGATTTACCTTGAATCGCAATTGAGTTGATCCTTGATCACACTGGGATCAAAAATGACTTCAGAGCGCATTTAACCAGTAATTCTTTTACTTAAAAAAACGAAAACCGTGAATACAATCGAATTAAATGCGCTCTTGGATCATTTTGACCACTTCGGTGCGATCATTACGGATTTAATAGGTGTTATATTTAAGAGGTGTGATCAGAGGGGTTAATTTAGACCCGCGATTCTAGTGTTAATTAAGTTCCAAAAGTGTATATTAGTTTAAAAAAAAAAACCACAAAAAAACCGACCTAATTTTGTTGTCTACCTCTTGGATGTTTCATTTCGAGCGACGATTATCTCGTAGTCTCTCCGATGTGCGGCCACCGGATCGAATCGATTTCCGGCCGATCGCCGGTAAGAACGATAGGCGAGGCCTCTCATTCGAGTAGGCTAATAGCAAGAAATTGCGCGTAAGATGCTGCCATTGAAGCCAACATAATCTTTACAGTTGCTTTGACGTTTACTCGCGCACGCGATCGACTTTTTATTGCGCCTTTTTGCCAAGCATCTGCAAATCATTACAAGTACACGCTAAACCAGAATCATTTCCACGTCGAGCCGAAGATCGTGACGATGAGTCGAAGTATTGAATTAGTTAAAGAGCCCGTCGTTTACTTTAGAGAAAATGCCCCGTCGGACGCGCATTAACAGTTTCCACACTACGTACTTCGCGAGCTTAATAGCGATGTTAAGTGATTTACTGTCAATCGCCAAGACTGCTTGTCATCCTGTTCACGCGTTCTCACACGACAACGCTAAGCGCAAGTGATATTAGCCATTTGCATCGATATGCAAGAACGTATAAAGAACGTGACCGTGGAATATTAGAACCGAGAAATGCGTTTAATGCATAACACGGACTAATTCTGTAGCGAATAATAAGGGGAATTGGAACCTTTTAAATGCGACGAAAGTCCAGTTGAAATTGAGATCTCACCCCCCGAGAAAGAGAAAGAACATTTTTGTACTTTTGCTCTCTCGGTCTTAATCTCAATGCGGTATTTGAAACTCTGAAATTGTCTTAATTGATATTCGCGAGTGTACTTTAAATTAATGTATCTTAAGAGACATTAATTTAAGCTAATTAGTTTAAAAGTTAATGTAATATATATATTGAACGATTTCTTTTCCATTTTCCGAGAAATAAAAATATGTAACTTAAAATTTTGTAAAGCTATGAAAAATATTTTAATTTGATGCAAACAATTTTTGACAATGCAATTGAAGAAAATTGTTGGCACCCATGAATGTGGATTAGAGTTGAATCAAATAAATAAAAAAGCGTCGAATACAATCGAGCTGGATCTTTATACTTAATAACAATTCTATGTAAATTTTTGGCTACATTTTCAGTTATGTGAACTACACACCGATTACTGTTAGACTTGAAACGCTCTTTCGATCTTGTTAATCCTAGAAGTTCTAAAAGTCATTATTAATTTCTATTGTTGTCAGATGAATATTATATTTTTTAGAAGAAAAGAAATTCTGAAATTTTTGTATTCTTCAATACTTTCTTTACTTTTATAGTAATTTATTGACTCGGTCCTATCAATGAGTACGAAACGTTGCTTCCTAACGTTAAATTTCAAATTCGACCTGTTAAAAAAATCGACGACTGGCGAATTTCGCTGCTGGAAAAAGAGATCCAGCAGCAGCTGCGCATTGCCTTCTTGGCGCGGGATCAGCTTGTATGGACGTCTTTCCATAAAAGTGCCGAAGATCATCTCTAAAAATATAATGACTGACGCCTTTAACCGCGAGACAGACGCGCAGCCGAGTGGGTCCGGTCGCGGCTTCAATCTGGATCTCGCGCGACTTCACGCGTGAGCGGTATACACGCAACAGGTTACGCGCGAGCAAACGCTGCATCGTCGCCGTCGCCGTCGCCGTCGCCGTCGCCGTCGCGAGAGAGACCGCCGGCCTAATCTCGATGCGTGCCGGCGCGCGGCGTTTCGTGCTCCTTCAGCGGCTTCAGCTGCCGCGGCGCTGAAAGAATTACCACGGGCTTTGTTCTCTCGTGAACAGTGCGCCTTTTGTTGGACCTTAATATTCACTGCATCTGAGCGGCGCTACGAATTCGTTTTTCACTTCCAGAGATGCATGTAAGACGCGTGTCGAGAGAGAGAGAGAGAGAGAGAGAGAGAGAGAGAGAGAGAGAGAGAAAAAAAACATCCGGCGTGAAATATTTTAGGGAGGCTGCCTCTCTCCTTTCTAACGTAGCTGGAATTTCGTTACAGAACTGCACACGTGAAATATAGAAAACTCGAAAGTTATACATACGCAACGTAAATTTGTATATAATTAGATCTTATACAATGAGCTATTTACTTAAGCAATTATTCTTTTCGACTGTGATTGGTCAATTTTTTACAGCTTATAAGAAATCTATATCGTTTGGATATATTTAGTCAATTTTTTTATTCCTGTATTAACCGATGTAACAAGATATCATTCTAGCCATATTGCGTAACGTTACAACGTTCCAGAAATATTGTAGTGATATTGCTTCGAACTTCTGTGATGTATGGAAGACCGCAAGAATTTTCTATCTCATTTTTATCAAATATCCAAACATGTATTTATTTAAAATATACACTAATTCAGTAGAAAACAGATCTGTGGTCCGTCCTTGACTCTTGCACCGTTCATCTCTCTTTTCTCTCTGAGAAAAAAAAAAACAAGAGAAAGAGAGATAAATGTGGGCATGAAATTGAATTGGAAAGAACAGCCCTACAATCTCGACAGGTATCGAGACGGATTTCCTTAGAAGACATGAAGTTTCGCTCTCAACAACCCTCGTTGAAATCGTGCCACGTAATTAGGCGTCAGGCGTCGTTTCAAAGGCGGTAGCAAGTCGCCCTCCTGAAGCGTGAAATATTACTGCTCGAGTGCAACAATCGAGCGCGCCGCGCCGTCGGCAATTAACCGGTAATCTGATATCGATAGTAGTATATACTCGCACACTCGGAGAGCCGAGATAGCCGGAGAGTGCTGAGACGAGACGCGGATCGCATCGGGCCGCGATGCAAGTGAATGCAAGTGAATGCATGCGCCTCGTCGCTACTTGAAAGCGCAGCGTGAAACGCGCACCCCCGTTGCGTTCTGATCACGGGCCGTCGCTTCTTTCGATTTCCTCGCCTAAAGTATAGGTCTGCTCCCCTTAGTTACGCCTCCTCGCATTTTCTTCCAGTACCGTGAAGCCTGCAGTATCAGAACTGTACGCATTGAAACTTGAGGATTGCGAATCGGAGATTCGAATTCGATTCGAACCAATCTTGAACCTCTGTCAACCTCCTCAGCTTCCTTTGTCCCGTTTTTTTTTTTTTGGTTGAATTCTTGAGACTTCTTCAATCTTCGCGATATACAGCCTGAACGGACTTCCACTTCTAGAAGTGGCAGAGGAAGAGGATAGAAAACAAGTGTGAGAACTACAACCGCACGAAGGGGCTCCGTTTCTTCGAAGTGAGAAGAGCGTTATGTACGCCACGCTCCGCGGAGCATAATTTTTCATATCAAGGCCGGCTTCCTCTCTCGTCACTTCTCGCGAGAAACTTGCTTTATCGATATAAACATTACAAGCTCGATAACCTGCACTTCGCGGTGTTAACAGCACGTACTGCGTCGTACGCATTGAAGCCAATGGCATGTAAAAAGAAATGTAAGGTGTAAAGCAGTAAACAAATCAACATTCTGTTTATTTGCTACTGTTATTTATGTTATTTATGTCCTAAATTTCTAGTGTCGTTGGCCGATTCGCTTACTGCTTGTTGCCTTACATTTTTTTCTGTGCCATAGGTGTTTAACACACTGGAAATATTTGCGCGATCATTTAAAGATTAAGCTTCAAAATCTTCAATGGCCGTTTCCACCAATGTAGATTAATTTCAATCTCGGTTTAACTTGTCCTCTAGTTTTTCTAATTCTAACTGATTCCATTAATGTAAGATTAACTTTAATCTCGATCCGACTTACGTTTTATCTCTTTCTTATCTCTAAATTTAGAAAAATTTTCCATGCTCGTTTCTGCCAATAAATAACTTCAATCTTTAATCTGCTTTTATCTTTCCCTAATTTCAAGAATTCCAATTCAAAAAATTAGAAAGGGATAAAACGCAGATTAAACCGAGATTAATCCACATTGGTAGAAATAAACAATATTGGCGGTACCGGTGTCTTAGAACAAGAAAAAGATACGGAATAATCATTTAAACCGAGATTAAAGTGAAAAAAATTGATGGAAACAGGTATGAGTTTCCATATATATTTTACTGCAACGGTACGCATTGGAGTATGTAAATTCCCGCTAGAGCTCCCGAGAGAAAAGAGAAAAAAACAGAAAGAAAAGGAGAAACGTGCGTAGTCTCGCGTATGCCCTTATCCCGGATAGTGGCGAAAAAGATTCCAGATTCTAGCCGGGTTCTAGATTCCGCGGTGACGCGCCGCGCATAGACATTCGCGCCTTTCCAAGGAGTCGCGTCGAAGAAGAGGCAAAGGAGGCAAAAGTATCGCGGTCTATCCGAAAGAGAGAAAGAGAGAGAAAGACGGAAAAAGATCTCCGGGTCTCTGCGCCGTCGCCGCGGCACCATGGCGCCCGCAGGGCGCCGTCGCCGTCGCGCACTTCCCCGCTGACGACAACGGCGACGATGTCAGGACCGTACCCGGCAATCTCGGCGTACGCAAATTCTTTCGACGGCTCGTCAACTTGTCTGCACCGTCGAAAAATAAGGGCTGGTCGAAAAGATGGTCAAGCTTCTTAAAACAGGTTCTATTAGACAGATAATCTTTAGAAAAATATAAGCCTTAGGTCTTATGATCTTTTAAAATATCCAGTAAAAATAATCACTTTGACAGGGTTGTCATATATAACACGTTTATCTTTGATTATTATGCACATCACTTAAAATATGCATTTAAATACTTTTGATATGACTTAGAAAAAAGGTAATTGTTGTCCCTTTTGTATTTTCACTCGTATCTTTGATCGTATCTTGTAATCTTGATTGAATTTACTTTTTATCATTTTACTAGTTTTAGCATTAAAAAAAGATAAAGTAAAATAAATTAAATCAAGTTTAAAATTAATCTACATTGGTAGAAATGGACAGAAGTGCTTATGTTTTTCTATCTTTAATTCTAAAGAAGTAGAAAAAGATGAAGAGTAAATTGAACCGAGACTAAAGTTAATCTACATTAAAAATGGACATTAATTTCTTAAAAAAAATAGTGTAATATTGCCGCCGATTTTTATGGTAACATACCGATTTAAAATATGTCACTTTCGTACATTTAAAGAAAAAAATGATCGCAATTACCATAATTTGTCACATTTTCAGTGCCAACAATATATTCTTTGTACAACTATAAATATTATTACTAATTTAATTATAACAGCAATAATTAAAAAAAGTAGAGCTTATAACCATAATTATTTTACCGCAATTGTACATGCAATTATAGTTCATGCAAAAGTACCAAACATTTTTTTCTTACCATCATTGTACCAATCCCATATATAGAGTGACTCACGAAACTATGATCTAATGATACAACAATTATCTACGACTAACTGATTCGAAGAAGGTCATCTTTTAATATTATTAAGACATAAACTTACCACTAATAATAAACTTTTAAAAAATATAATCTTGTTCTACAAATATCTTCATTCATTAATTTTCAAAGGAAACCTGTAATATACGATTTGATTAGTTTTGCAATTTTATATACATATATAGCTATCTCTCTACACACCCACACACACACACACACACACACACACACACACACACACACACACACACACACACACACACACAAAATTCGTCCGTAACGAAAAAGACGCTTGCAGCATTAAATTTTGTATCCAAAGAACTACCCTTATTGACAATTAGAAAGTCATACTCTTTACGACAAAATCGAGATATCGATTTTAAGTTAAAAAGTTACCATTTAAAATCATTCTGCATTCGTAGCATTCGCAACGCGCGAAAAATCGTGTAATCCGAGTTAATACTAAAGACCGCTCGTCACTTCGTCATTGCGTCTCTCGGTTCTGTTTATCGCGCCGCATGATCAGATACTCTCGACAGCGAGAGGCGAAGAGGTTCCTTAGCACAGACCTGAGCCCCGATCCCTCTTGATAACATCGTCTCGCTCTCTCACGCGGCGTCGATCGTCGCTCTTCGTCGGCGTTGCCGACGACGTACGAGGCGTCCCCCCACCACCGGCAACGCGCCCCCACCGATTCACGGCGGAGACAGCCGAGGCGAGTCGGCCTGCGCCTTGCGGGTTGACGCGGAGCGCTCTACGTCACAGTGAAGTATGTGCTCCCGAAAGTAGAAAATGGCTGCGCTCTCCGCTAACTCGGGCGGATGTAAATATGGTTTGTGGCTAGGCCTGGGAGTGCTTGCCGCGAAATACCTCGGCGGTGAGTACAACCGCCTCCTTACGTGACGCGCTACGCGCTCGATCCGCGTCGTAACATGCGTGCGTACGTTCGCATTTCTTGCATGCGTGCGTACGCGTATGTAGCTCTGTGTGTGTCTCTGTGTGCACGCGAGATGCTGCCTGCTGCCGAGAAGGGCAGCGGAGAAGGCGAAGCGAGGCGAGGCGAAGTGGCCGCGGAGAACGTTTGCGTCCCGTCGCTGTCGGGCCGCGCGCGAGAGAGAATCGATCGGATGCGGACTGGCCGCGCGACGCGACGCGACGCGCGAAACGATCGCCCTGGTCCCCGCGCCGTTCGCCTTCTGCCGCACAGATGTTTCAACCGGATCGCCGTTCTCTTCTCTCTTTCTCCGCCTTTTCCTCGATTCGGTCCTCCGCGCCCGCCGTCCCGCGAGCCGCGCGAGTTTCGTTCGCACATTCGCGTCTCCGTCGACTCCCGTCTTTCTCCCTTCTGGGCCCGTGTTCCGAAATTCTTAATAACGATAATAACGATCACACTGTCGCGCAGCTTCTTTATTTTACCATGTATAAAACCTCCGACAGTGTAACGATATCTTTACTGTCCATTCATGTCTTACCAATGTAGATTAATTTTAATCTTGGTTCAATTTCTCTTCGTCTTCTCTATTTCTTAGAACTAGAAAGGGATAAAGTTAGTTGAATCGAAATGAAAATTAATCTACATTAGTAGAAATGGATATAATAAGGCTCTACCGATGTAAGATCAACTTTTAATCTCTTTAACTTATTGTTTTTCTAATTCTAACAATTAAGAAAAAAAAGATAAAAATATTTCTAAACCTTAGAATTAGGTAAAGATAAAGAATTAATTGGACCGAAGTTAAAGTTGATCTTACATTGGCAGAATCGAGCCTAAAGATTATAAAATCTAGCTGAACTGACAGCCGAGAAACGCCAAAAGATTAACCAACATCATCATCGTGAAGGATCGTCGTTCGACGCGCCCTCGAATCCCTCGATTGTATCGCACTCTTTTTAATACCTTCGAGGAAACACCCCTAGATACGGGGAAACTCCGTCGACGCAACGGCGATCGACAGTACCTTCGTGTGACACTTCTTGATTCCGCGACCCTCATAATTCCGTGCGACGCATATTTTTCTCGATTCCGTTTTATCGTCATTATTTGCCAAACATTCATATGTCTCAAATTACAAAGCACTTCCGGCTGTTTTGTAACAGTAACAGATCTGCTTACACTTTTTGCCCTTAGCAATCATCGCTTTCTCTTTCCTCAAAGTCTTAATATATATTTATCTCATTTTAATTGCAAATATTTTTAGGAATTTCAAGTGGACAGACCTAATTGCATTTTCTTTTTTTACAGCGCTCAGTAACGTTATTAATTTTTTTTCCCTCGCAATTAAATCGAACGTTCTCCCACTGATACGTTTTCACGGGTGGAATTTCTGCGCCGTTCAACATTGCACGCGGCCGTACTTTTTTACGTCTGAACGGGACGGGAACGAGAGAGAGAGAGAGAGAGAGAGAGAGAGAGAGACAAATAGAGAAAAGGAGAGGGAGACGAAGATGAGAGGTTAGCTGTGTTCCCGACGTTAGAGACTGAAATACCAGCGATGCTGAGAATTCGTGCCGTCTCTCGTCGGCTCGACGAGAGTGCCGTTCTCTCGCGAGACGCCTTTTCCACTTTTCTTCTTTCCCTCTTTTCTCCGCTTTCTCACGGGCTTCTCTCTTTGCGCGTCTCGATCGTAGGGTCCAGATCCCGATGCTGGACCGACCGATGCTGGATCTTGCTGCGCGATTCTGTATCGGCGGGGGATGACGACACCAGACTTTAACCCTTTGAAATGCAATGCGATCATACAACCGTTGCTTTTTTTAATACCTTCTTTTCTTAATCTGCGCAGCGACCATATTTGATGTTTATGACGAAAGGAAAGTTAAATCATTCGTTTCAGATAGGACCTTGTTATGAAAATGATGTTGAAAGTTACTTTCCTTTGTATATGTTGTCATTTTCGACATATATATTTGCGACATGAGAGCATATACAGTTGAAGGTTTTACTAGAATTTGTTTACATATGTATATATCGGGAACACATTTCAAACTTCTCGTTTACTGAGAATAGGTCGAAAAATATTCGCAAGTAATTGTTATATGTGACGTTTTCTTCGATATTTATTGATTATTGATAAAAAAAACTTGTAATGACTAGATGTATTCTTGTGAAATATATCTCATTATTTCTAAAAAAAAAAAAGATAATTTATTGCTATATAAAATTTTAATTTGCTGTATTTAAATAAGGATTTATTTCAGCGAAATATATCATATAAATAAATTTTGTAATCTCTTAGTACGCGGAATATTACGACTGTGAATTATTTGAGAAATATTATTGCTATGATGATTATAATATTATTGTAGTTA
Source organism: Trachymyrmex septentrionalis (assembly GCF_001594115.1). Taxonomy (NCBI): domain Eukaryota; kingdom Metazoa; phylum Arthropoda; class Insecta; order Hymenoptera; family Formicidae; genus Trachymyrmex; species Trachymyrmex septentrionalis. Next base: position 3,673,503 of record NW_017305884.1, read on the forward strand.
TTTGCCCAACATTAATAGTCTCAATTGTCTCAAACTACGAAATATTATCTTCAAGTTGTTTTGAAACGATATGGTTCTTTAATCTTTTTATAACGTTCTTAAATCCGGTTCTACCTGTTAGATTAACTTTAATTTCGGTTCAATGTACTATTCTAAAAATTAGTAAACATTAAGTTAAATTCAGATTAAAATTAATCTTATATTGGTTGAAATGGACTTTAAGCTCTAATCAGATTAGAGATTGAGATCGGGTAAATTTAACCAATCAAAAGAAAACAATCTCAAGTTTAATGAACTTTGCTTTGATTGATTAAATTCCAATTCAATCACAATCTCTAGTTTGATTACGATTTTAGACTGGAATTAATTTGGTCAATAATTATCGCAATAGTCGATTTTAATAGATAAATATAAAATTATGTACGTATAATCAGAAAATATTTATATATGACTCCAAAAGTCGATTAGTTTCGTCAGAAGTTTAAAAAATTTCTACGATATTGCCGTTTTTCCAATAATCAACAGTTACAACACATTAAGATTGAAACGAGAAGTACGCGTCCTAAATATATCCTGATACATGTCTCGATATATGCAATCAGATTCATTCATGCGTTAAGAGTAACTGTGATGAAATTCCGGTTAACTTAATCAGTGATCAACTAGCACACAATTGCAAAATTTATAATTATATATAATTCCTCGTCCCTAATCGAATCCTTTTCATATATGAAACAATAGAAGATAATATCTCAATTATTTTTTCCACTTTAACAAATAGAGTATAAGCTTAATAAGTTAATTGAAGTTTGATCGGCGTAAGCAACTTATGATCCCATTACATCAGAAAAAAATTATTGCTAGGCCGATAGTAGAATAATACAACGATGAATGTATTCTGCAATATTATCGTCATTACTGAAGCTACCGAGTATTTTTTGCGCTTTTCAAAAAAACATTGAATTAAAAACAATAGTTTTCTAAAACGCTCAATTATCGCTTCAATCTCCCACAGTCATTGACGTCTAATTACAATTATCATATTTATATCCTTTTCTACCAATGTAGTTTAATTTTATTTTTGGTCCAATTATAACTCTTCATCTTTTTCCTACACGGAGAAAAGTGTCCGATTGGATTAATTAGAATTCTAGTTGAAAATGGGCGTAGCAGAATTTTCTGGTTCGTCCATTTTCAACCATCAGATATTTTTCTCGGTGCAGTTCTGAGAACTAGAAAAAGATGAAGAATGAGTTGAACCGAGGTTAAAGTTAATCTAGATTGGTAGAAACGGACATTAATAATCGCAGCAACGCAATCGAGCACTTTCAGCGCTAAATGCGGCGCGAAGATGCCGGGACGGCATTTGTCTGTCCGTAGGAAATGGAGAGATTGTTTATGTTGCCTCAGCGAGCGCGTGCATAGGGCTCGAAATACATCAAAGGATAAACGTCGTTTCAGCGAGACATGGCACTCGTCCCTTTCCTTTTCCCTTGCCGGAGTCTGCAGTAATTTTGCACTGAAAACACGGGTCTGTTCCAATCCGCTCTGCCTTTCTCCTCTCGCGCTGCGCTCTCTCTCTCTCTCTCTCTCTCTCTCTCTTTTTTTTCTTACGTCGCATATGACGTACGACGTACGCGATTTTTTTCCGCGAGATCCCGCAAGGACATCGCGCGTGTACATCGTGCGTACGTGATGAATAAGGCGAATAAAAGGCGGCCTTTCTCAATGCAAGCGCGCGAGTCGTATCCGGGATATAAAAATACGCTGTTTCGTAACATGTGACTTCTCGCTCGCAATGCGACGAACTCTTTTTCAAGTGCGATGCCGGAAACGTATCGACCGTATTCTCAGATAAAGATTTGTAATCCCGGTATTTAAGAGAATATATATATATATATATTATCTGTCGAAATATGTAAAAAAAAAATATGATTAAGAAGCAAGGAAAAAACGCGCGTACGCACGCTCGATCAGAATAACAAAGTAGTAGTTCTCAGTGAAAAGAATGATTAATGAGATCCCCGATAATTTAAGTCTGGAATAAAAAGCCCCACGTTCGGTGGGTCCAGAGTTCGAGGCTGTAGACGCGCGAAAACATTTTTTTACGCGGCAATGAAAAAGGCGAATTGATATATAGACAGAAGGTATTTATGAGTCGTTTCGGCAAACGGATTATTTAAAAGGCTGACCGAGGTTTAATAGATTTTGTTTCTTCTAATCGCTTTTTCCTTCTAATGTGCATTTTTATCAACTGGATACTCTATCCGCTGAAATTGGTTACACACACACACACACACACACACACACACACACACACACACACATACATATATATATTGTACTCAAATATATACACTGAGAAAAATAGTCTGAATTAAATAGTAATTCTGATGGAAAATGGACGAATCAAAATTTTCTGATAAAATCTATTAGAATTCTAATTGAGATATAACTCTGATTGATATAATTATTTTAGTAAAAAATAAGAATTCTAGTAAATTTTACCAGAAATATTGTATCATCGAATACTGATTATTTCAACTAGAATTCTAATAAATTTAACCAGAAAATTCTGATTCGTCCATTCTCAACCATTTAAAGTGAGAAATTTTTTTCTATGTATTTATCTTGTTTTGAGTGCAACATTTTTTGGGATTCCAAGTTTTCAAGCAACAAATTTAATCTTAATAATACGTTGGTAGAAATGGATTTTAGAAACAAGCAAATAGCTATTTAAACTTAAGCCAATTTCAACGGTTGCGTTCAGTAATTGTTGTATAATTTCCTTTAATACGATTGATTTATACAAAATCCGGTGAGAAACTAACACTGAAAAAAATGTTTGATTGATATAATCAGAATTTTCCGGTTTGTCCATTTTCAACCAACAACCAAACATTTTTTCAGCGAAGGGCAACATCAATTACAGCGACGTATTAAAGAATTTCACGACAATTGCAAAGTTACTTTATTTGAACGCAGCTAACAACTAATTATAGTAATTATAGAAGATTGTAGTGTCGAAAATTGAAGCTCGCTGGAAGTTTTCGATCGACAATCGTGGATGCTGTGACTCGCGCCGGAGATGATCACGTCTCTCTCTCTCTTGCATCGACTGGGGATTTCCACCTCGCAATCACGCCGCACGTTTGCGGAGTAGAATTACATACACGCTGATTGTCCTTCCACGAAAATTATGATCGCGGAGTATCACGATTACGCGCGCAAATCCGTCCGTGAGTTCCCACTGCTTTTCTCGACGATATTATTTGCAGCGCGACGTGGGTATTAAGTTTCCTATGCACGCTTCCAGCGCGAATGCCATTAAGTTACGTGCCGCCTCCGAATTGTCGCCCTTTTCGATATCAATTACATCACACTGATATCCATTTCTACAAATGCAGATTAACTTTAATCTCGGTTTAATTTACTCTTCATTTTTTTCTAATTCTTAGAATTAGAAAAAGATAGAAATTAACTACACCGAAAGAATTTTTTTCTTTTACTCTGAAAATATGGTAGTCATCGAGACAACATTGTATTTCGAAGAATTTTAATGTAAATCTCTCTCATTCATTAATAAACCTACAATAAAGTATAAAATAAGTTTGATTAATTTTACTGAAATGGATGGTAAAAATCTTTAAAATATTGTATTGTATCATAGCTATCATATATTTTAAGGGTAAATTTTAAAAGAAAATTCTCTCCGTATAGATTAAAATTAATCTGCATTGATAGAAACGGGTATGAGAATAATTTCTGGTTGAAAATGAACGAACCAGAAAATTCCAATCATACCAATTAGAATTCTGGTTACCTCAACTAGAATTCTCATAAGTAGAATTATAATAGATTCTGGTATTTTCGACCAGAATTCCAATTAACAACCGAACTTTTATCAATGCAGAGTTTGTCGCTTCGAGATTATCGCTTCAGCCGGTGAGCGAATAATTAAAAGTCACATCGCGATAATAAATAATATGAGATAAATATTATGGAATTATAAAGATACGATAAGATCAAAGATCAAAGAGCTTTTCCTTTATTAACAAATAAAATCATTTTATTAATGATACATTGGAGAGAAGTTTGGTTGCACTGATTGAAAATTCTGAAATTGGACAAGCAAGAATTTTCTGGTTGAATCTATTATAATTATAATTAAAAGATAATCATACTTTTGATTGATATGATTAATCTTTTGGTTCGTTCCATTCTCAATCAGAAATTTTTCTCAGTGTACCTTAACACCTCTTTTCCGGTGGAAACACAGATCTTCCTATAATCACGTATACCTCTTTTATTGACTTTTTAAATATTGATAAAGCGATAACAGAGAAGGAGATAACAGAATAATTTTCTCACTCGACATGGAATCAATGCCCTCTTGTAATACAAATCAAAATCACCTCTCACGAAGTTAGCCTACTTCAATATTTACTGAACTGTTTTTTCCACTTACTTAAATTGGTAACCAATTTCATTTATTATCTCCGATAAATTGCAATCACCTTAATGCCTGTTTTTTTTTACCAACATTCGTCCGCTTATCGGTTATTCCCCAGGGAATATGCGTGACAAATATTCCCTACCGCACCTTCTCCAATTCGATTACCTTTGACGTCATTCTATTATAGCTCGGAATATTGCGATCAAACGTTATTAATTAAAAAAAAAATGTCTCAGTTTCGAAATAGCTGCGCCGCGTTTCTAGAGTCGCCGGCGAACTTGGCGATTCGGCGCGACTCATAGACGCGCGGGGCTATCGCTGATACTGCTCTTTGCCACGCTGATAAAGTCCGCAACTAGCTGGCACGTCGCGCGTCGCCTCGCGCGATTCATTGAAACCTTCGTGCGATTACGAGCGCCGATTGCGTCGCGAAAGCCGCACGAAAGCAGATATGCGCGTTACCGCCTCTCGGCCGATCGCGCGAGCTCGTACGCACACTTGCGCGTTTACGAGTTTTCTAAACAGTTCATTATGACTTTTCTCGCCAGTGGTGGTCGAATTGATAAGCATTCGTTCGGGGACCCGATTGTTGAGTCTGTATCAAACTACGCATTAGAGATTGTGAATTATGAGCTAAAGATTAGAATTTAATTAATCGGATGGTCAATTTTCATTCAATTTTCGTTTTGTTCCAATTTAAATGAATTCTGATCCGCAATTTGTAATCCTCGACCTCAAAAGGTTGAGAATCTACGAGGATTGCAAATTGCAGAATTCATTTAATCCAAATTAAATCCTTTAATCATTTAATCAAAATTAAAGAGGATTAAAATTAAGACCATCGATTGGTCGCGCACAGTTTAAGTTGCACTACGCATTGCTGATGTGAATTGGATTCGGAATCGATCTTGAATCATTGACTAGTCAATTAAAATGAAGTAGCCAAGGATCCAAATAGTCAATCACAGAATAGGTGATTCTCTATTTTACGATCCGTGACACGCAATCCGGATCCGATTCATCTTCGCAATGCGTAGTGTGACTTAAAGCCCGCATTAGATTACGTATTGAAGATTATAATTCAACCAACCAGAAATTAACTCATCCGGCAATGTGGGACTTTGAAGGCACAGATTTTTTTATTGTGAAGTTTACTAAATTTAAATATGTAAAAAATAAATAAAATACATTCCGAGAGAGACTTCTATATGATAATAAAAACGTTGTTAAAATTTTCACAGTAATTTTTCAAATTTTTATACAATTTTGTACAGGATATATAAATCTACACTAAAGTTTTAAAGACCAAGGTTGCTGACGGAAGGTGCAAAATTACATGTTGCTGACGAAGGATTTTAAGATTGATTGGTCAAATTATAGTCGTCAGTTTGTGGTTTTAAAACTTCAATGCATCGGTCTTTGAGTCTTCTGATAGTCCTCTAATTTTATAAATGCACCAAAAAAAGAGTCTGATTGCATTAATTAGATTGATAGTGGAAATCAGGATTTTTTGCTTAAATCTATTAGAATTCTAGTCGAAATAATCACGTTCAATTATAATTACCAGAATTCTGGTTAATATGATCAAAATATTCATTTTCAATCAGAATTTTTTTTCAACGTGCTTATTTTTAAAAATTAGTAGAGTGCAACGATCAAAGTAAGCAGTAAATGCAGTAGTTTTTTTTTTTTTTTTTTTTTCAAATTATGTATATAAAGAAAACAAGTTTAACTAGAAACAGTTAGGTATAAATATAACTTATTGAACAGATTTCTTCAGAAATCCATCATACTAAAGGCTATGTAAGGCTTCTGGAGCTCTAAATCCGCCACTGTGGCTCTATCTGGATAAGGCCGAGATCGATATCACGGTATAAGTGTCACTTAGGCGATTCCTTTCCCAGATCTCGCGTGTTCTCATATACGGTCATTAATCGCCAGTCATGACAGCGATAGTATCCATATGACAATCGTACACGTTGACAGAACATTGTTGATGTGGAAAAATACTTTCAGCGAAGCTATTTATTTTTCTCGCTTCTAGATATGTAAGGATAAGTGAATCGTGGCCGTCGAGAGTTCGTTGCTTTCACATTTATACCTCTTGTTTATGTTTATTAAAAGGCACGGTCACGGTTCCTGAAAGTTAGCAGGTCGAATTCCGCTAAGTCAAACTGAGATTATCATGTAATTCGACTCAACATAGACTTCTTAGAAGGATTTTAGATCTAAAGAGAAAAGGTATTTAATAGATTATTACTATCTCGGTTTCAGGTTTCGCTTTATCCAAATCCTTGGCACCGCTTTCAACATCAGATTCATTGACTAATTCAAAATTCAATTATTCGAGATTTATACTAAAATTAACCCTGCTAGTTCAAATTTACTGTAGGATCATATCAATTTAGATCAATATGATTAAAAAGGTCTGAAAAGTAAAAAAAGTAAACAATTTTTTTTTTACAGAAAAAAGATCTTAGATTAACAGAGGCGAAGTCTGCTAATGAAATACCGGAGAAAAATTTTAAGTAAAGTAAAATAAAGTATTAGTATAATATTAAAATAAAAATAATAGTTTTTAACACTAAAGCAGCCAAATTGGCTCCAACGGTCTTTCTAGGTAGACAATTAAAAATTCAACCATTTTATATAGTTGAAAATTTTTTTATTAAAGTTAAGAACATGAAAAATGACGAAAAGTCACAAAAGGTTATCACGTGGAAGCACAATTGAAAAAAATTATATTAGTTTGAATTTCGCGAAGGAGTCAAATTGGCTATCTCGGTCCTTGTAGTGTTAAATAAATAAAATACTAGTAAAAACATAAATTATATTTTGGATCAAATAGAGTCGGATCAGTAAAAGATTCTGGTTAAAAGATTCTGGCGACATCCTTAACGAGAGAAGAGAAGAAGAAGAGAAAGTGTGCGATGGAACGAACGCAGAACGCGCGCGAAGAATCGAATCCGTCATCCAGATATTCGTGGGTTATAAATAGAGCGGTCACCGTAAAATAGACACGCGAGAGAGTAATTCCGTGGCGGTAGATAAGCGCAGCCTCCACGCGCGCCAGGCTTTCTTCCTCTTTCTCCTTTTGTGTCCCGCGACGGTCGTGCCGCCGCGCTTGCATACTCGTTAGAAACGTGACACCGTATGTTTGCATCGAATTCGCCGTTATCGGGCACCGTGACGGAGACGGATACCTCGTGGCGAACTCCTCCGGTTTCATGGTCTGTCAGATTCATTTCGGAGTCATTTCTAATTCTGGATCCTTCACGTCACTGCAAATCATAATTGAGATTTGATAAACAGACTTTTGAATTTTAAACGATTAAGGCCCGATTGCACCAACGTTACTTTGATTTTAAGTGAGGCTTAAAACTCTTTCTGTCTCTGTCTCTTTTTTACTTTAAAACCCTTAAAGTCAAGGTGATATTGATGCAACTGGGCCGAAGTATTGATGAACGACAGTAGAAATATTTTCAATGAGAATTACCGATCTGAAAAGAAATATTTTTTTCGTAATATTAGAAAGATCAGACACTGAAAATAAAAATGATATGATATCAATAACGTTATTTTAATTGAAAATAATCTTGTTAATTCACACACACAACAATAACAGTTTTAACGAAATTTTATTAAAACAAGAATGTGATATATTTCTCCCATTATTAGTGTTATTGTGAATTAACAAAATTATTTTCAATTAAAATAATAAATGCTTTTAATAGAACACCATTTTTTTCAGTATAAATACTAATTATATTCTTTATGTTTACATCTTAAATTTTGATGCGTTTCAATGGTACAAGCGCTTACTACTATACGTGCAGCTGTTTTCTATAATATACTGATTACAGAATCTAATTCATTCCAGATTTTTACTCTATTTTTATTTGTTATCATACCATTTTCTTTTACTGATGACCCATTAACACTATGATCCGTTAACATATATTTCATCATATTTGTGTGCTGATCGCGCTTTTATACGTGCGCAAAATTTAATAGCGAGAATTATCGGTCCCCGATGGTTTACGTCAATTTGCATGCAGAGACGCTTATGAAAAATATCCCCGATTTCCGAGTCGGGACGCACCTACCACTCCTTTCTCTTTGTGGTGGTGCACGCCTCTCCGTGGGACGCGACGACGGTCGTTCGCCTACACGATACATCTCATGACTTGTCAAACAGCCTCTCGAATTCGCTCAACTCTACGCCTAGTTTATCAATTATCATTAAGTTATTTAGCATCTCGCGCAACGCATCGTACACTTGATTTCATATTATTTCATATAGCAACGCATCTCCTACTTTGCCACTCTTTGGCTCGCTTATAAACAAGTATTAATCTCAGAGGAATCATGTTCAAAAATAAAATGTTTGAATGACTGCACACGATTAATATTAGAATCTTGCATGTTTTCCCTAAGTATATACTATTGATTCATTCATACTCAGTGCCTAATAATACTATCGATGTTTCTTGTTGCAGTGTTGGGCGGTTTTTGCTATTGTGACGGACATTGTCCAGACGGTAGGCAAAATGGGACTTGCGACTTACGACCTGGAGGCCAATGTTTCAGCGCTGTGGAAGAAGTGTGGGACCCTGAGCAGGGGGACTACGTTCCCGAGTGGTCGTTCGGTTGCTTGCCGCCCGCCGAGGGAGGTTTCATGCAATGTAAGGGAAATCAAGTTCCTCACTTACAAGAGAAGAGGATAAAGTGCTGTAATCATACGAATTTATGCAACAAAGAACACTTTCCCGATATAACTCACAAATCTCGTCCTACCGTGGATACCAGTCCTATGGTCATATCATCGGGGGTGCCACTAATCATCCTAATAATAACATTGTCAGCGATTTTTGTCATCGCTTCGATAGCGATAGGAATCGGATATCTTAAATGCCGGAAGAAAGAGCGAGATCCATGCCTAGTGCCACAAGGAACCCTCAAGGACTTCATAGATCAGAGCAGTGGATCAGGTTCGGGATTACCACTCTTAGTACAACAGACAATTGCGAAACAATTAGCCATGTCGCAGTGCGTGGGAAAGGGACGTTACGGCGAGGTATGGTTAGCTAGATGGCGAGGTGGTGAAAAAGTAGCGGTGAAGGTCTTCTTCACGTTAGAAGAGGCGTCTTGGTTCCGAGAAACGGAAATCTATCAAACTGTCCTTATGAGACATGATAATATCCTCGGCTTCATTGCTGCCGATATTAAAGGAACTGGCTCTTGGACTCAGATGTTGCTGATCACAGATTATCACGAAAGAGGTTCATTGCTCGATTACCTGCAAACAACTGCACTAGATCATCAAGCCTTACTAGCAATCTGTTCGTCGATTGCGTCTGGTATCGCACATTTGCACACGGAAATCTTTGGCACGCAAGGGAAACCCGCAATTGCTCATAGAGATATTAAGAGCAGAAACATTTTAGTCAAGAGAAACGGAGAATGTGCCATAGCTGACTTTGGGTTGGCAGTTCGCTACATCAGGTACGTAAGAATTTAAGAGATATATCTTTTGTTATTAGTATTTTTTTTTTAGAATTGCAAATTGAGAGTGAAAAAATTATCTTTTTTTAGCGAGAGTGGAGAGATTGACATCGCGCCAAATACTCGAGTGGGTACTCGACGTTACATGGCACCAGAAGTGTTGGACGAGACTTTGAATACATCATCCTTTGATGCATTCAAAATGGCAGATATGTATTCTGTTGGTCTTGTATTTTGGGAAGCGTGTAGGAGATGTGTCACAGGTGGCAAGAATACTATGGCAGAGCCTTATGCTTTGCCTTATCACGATGTCGTACCAAACGATCCAGACTTTGAGGATATGCGCTTGGTAGTCTGCGTAAAACGATTGCGTCCAGTTATTCCAACGAGATGGGATAACGATTCGGTAAGAAAAATACTTTTCTGAGAAAAACAAATTTCCGTTTTAACTGTCCCAGGTTTTACGGATAACGAATAGCTCTTTTCCTTACAGATCCTATATGCGTTAAGCAAAATGATGTCGGAATGTTGGCATCCAAATCCACCAGTTCGCTTAACTGCTCTTCGCGTTAAAAAGACATTGTCGAAACTACACATTGATAACGGCAGCATCAAAATCGTGTAGTGCTTGATATGACTATGAAAAACTGACTCTTCTTCTAGTTAAACAAATAACTTCCTACTCCTGTAAATATGCCCTTAGTGACAATAGAATTGTTGACAGACTGCAGCCTGAAGACTGACGATTACAAGTTTATAAATGTAAGATACAGAGAAAAAAAGAGAGTATGAATGAGCAAGGAATGAATGACCTGACCGATTGTAGAAGATGTAATTGACATGTATATATTATGTACATATAGAAAAATATCCGTGTATATATATATATATATATATATATATATATATATATAAAATCCGATTTCTTCATTAAGGAAAAATAATGTTTACGTTGAAAATATAAATCTTTAAAGAATAAAATGAACGCAAAAAATTTAAAATTCTTGTAATAATTTTCTTTTATATTTATATGAAATTTATCAAAGTTCACGAAACGGTTTCGATACATTTCGCCATGTTAAAGCTTGTTCAATACTTAATATTCTATCTTTTTATTAAAATAACAAAGCCTATTTTAATAAAAGCTAGAATAGTCATATAATTTATACTATATTTGACTGTATAGTGATATAAAGCGAATTCAGCGTGTGAAAATATATCAAATATTTGATATGTCACAATACAAATTTTTCACATAAGATACATTTCGCGTCTACGTCGCGTCACTCTTTGTGTTCGGAATTTGAAAGTATGTGTAATGTGCCTAACGAGATCTTATAAGCTAAGGTAATACTACTTTGCGGCCTATGTCACACATGTCGAGAGAGATTTCTCTTTCAAGTACCTCAAAATATATTTATTATTCAAGATTAGCTTCGCAATATACCCGTTGCGCATATGAAATTTACATAAAACAAAAATTCGCGCGTTGTAACAAATAACCATAGATTAATTTATGTACGATTATAATTTCAATTATAATCGATTATAATTATCGCCCGTAACTTTGTGAACTAATTAAATATTGAGAATAACATTTTTATAATATATATATATATATATATATATATATATATATATATAACGCAAGAGATTTATTAATCTACATCTATAAATAGAGCAGAA
>NW_017305884.1:3685249-3686972 GCF_001594115.1 Trachymyrmex septentrionalis
CACTACGTTGATTAATTATCGATATAATATAGTATGCGAATACATTATATATATATATATATAAGATCGATTGTTGATCATCCCAAGATGTTTTCATTACGCTGCCGATGTACTCTTCGAATTTTTATGCTTTTGTACAGTGAAAATAACTAGAAAGGAGGAAATTATGAAAAAGTTAACAATTACATAGTGCAATAACAGTATAATGATATAATGTTATTTTAGAAGGCAATATGTAGTCCCGCATATCCCTTCCAACTTGTGTAGCATTTACTATGTAACGATCAAAATCGTTAATTATTAATCAAATTAATTAATCTTTTTACGTAAATTAAAGATTGTAAAAATATGTTTCCCCTCTCTTCCTTTTTTTATTTTCAAAAATTTTTTCTTATCAAGTTAATCATGAGATTGTTATGTATGAAATTTCTATATGTAATTAAATAGAAAGAAAATTGTGTAGATGATTGTTAGTTAATTGAACAATGAAATTTATATTTCTAAAAATTAAATATTCAATTTTTCTGTATCCTTTTTCGTCAAAAAAGTATATGGTCTTTTTTTCTTTACATGTTTAAATTTACTTTTTTCACTTTTATATATTTTTATATAATTATTCTGCATGTTAAATATCGTCGTATTTAATTAAGAGTATATTATATAATTATTTTTGAAAAAATTACAAATGTAGGAAACATGCAATGGGAAAAATGCAATGCAAAGAGATCAATTCATTGTAATATTGTCCTTTATCATTTTCACTTTGAAAGAATGAAGCAACTATTTCCTTATATTTCTATAAGCTTTTTTAAAACAGCTAAACTATTTCATACTAGTAGACTATTAAATTCAGATTGTTTAAGTATTGTTCCCATAGAAAAAATGTTATTTACCAGAAATAATTTTCTTTTAAATATACAATGTTTAGAGAGATTAAAACACAAGAGATTAAAAAAGGCATTTATCAATGCATTGTGAGGAGATAATCGATTATAATATCTGAGACAATTAGAATTTATTTTTTTAAATTATTAATTATTGTAAGTAAAGAGTTTTAAAAGCGATTTTTTATTAATGCAATTTCTAATGAAATTGTATTAATAAAAAATCGTAATTAATAATGTAATTAATCGTAAATAATTATATATACATGTTTTTCTTTCACTATTCCAGTCCGATCTGTTTGTTCTTTAATTACTTTAATGCTCCATCGGTAATATTGGATTTTTAATAGCACTATGCTCCATAATTAGATCTGATCGCGTTGTTTGCACATTTTGCACTCTGCATCTTCGCTTTCTCTCTTTTTAACTTTTTAAATATATAACTATTCCATTTGAAGTGCAAAAATATTTGAAAATTCCAAGCAACACGAACAGACTTGTGATATCGAATTAAGTTAGGTTAAGTTGGCTCCTTGGAAGATTTAAGTTGGCAGCAATGACTCCAGTACAGGAAGAGACGCCAACCGCAACGTTCTCCTCGCGTCGCCGCATACTTCCGTTTCGCCATCTTTTACCTCGGGAGATCGTGTGCCGTTTCGTGTCCTGTTCTATCGCGTAGTTTTACAGACTACTGACTTGGTGAGTACCAAAACAATTTCTCTCATCTTGCCGGTATCGCCGCGGTCGCGTGCGAGCGAGCAAATACGGACATCAACTGGAATACGTTTAAACGATATAACATCACATCGAGCTCGATGCGGCGTATTCCACTTGGTGCG
>NW_017305884.1:3687072-3700776 GCF_001594115.1 Trachymyrmex septentrionalis
GAACGACTCGATATAACATCACATCGAGCTCGATGCGGCGTATTCCACTTGGTGCGTTTAGCCGGTCTCTCCCTTAATCTCTTAATACAGTTTCCCGAACGATTAAGTTACCGGCATTCGGATGCGATCTATCGGAAACATTGTCGCGGAATGTACGTCCGCTCGCTGGTGATCGTGATCGTTTCTCTTGTGACGAACGTGATCGGACTCGGGCGAGGCGTCGCGTAAACGGCGTAAATGCTTCGTGCCTTCGATTGTTCGATCACTGCGCTTCCATTATCACGAGGTAGAATGTTAGAGAGCGTTTACTCTGCAACGTCGCGATGCACGTATCTCTCTACTCCATTCGATTCGCAGCGTGCTATTCTTTCTTCTCGCGATTTATCAATTGGGAAAACAAACGCGGTGGTCGCCGGTGTGCTTAAGCTGTGTAAACTCATTCTGTCGACATTTCCTGACGCGCGAATGATGATGCGTCTCGCATCAAATGCGTCATGTCATTCGTATGCGGCAAGGAGGGAATCGACGTGCCTTCCCTTATTTGTTTTTCTTTCATCATTTTTTTTTTTTGCGGTGTTGAGAATTCGGACTTGAGTTCGCGATCACGCGATTTACATTTTTTTGACACTGCGATGAAATTGAAGCTCATGGCACATAGAAAAATGTATAATAAGAACGATTACGTCAACGTTATTTTAACTTTAAGCAAGGTTAAAACTCCCTCTCTGTCTTTTCGTCGACTTTAAAAAGAGAGAGTTTCCAATTTTGCTTAAAAAAAGTAACGTTGGTTCAGTCGGGTCTAAAAACAGTAAAGCCTTAAACACAATGAAAAGCAAATAGGAACAAAGCACAACAGATTTCAACCTATTAGAAATAATGCATCAAAATTTTAGTATATATGGTTTCTGATGGGTTAAAATCTCTTATTCTCTGTTTTTATTACTTTCATTTTAAGGCTTTATTGCTTAAGTTTTTTTGTGTGCCAAAGACTCTACAATTGAAGTAATATTGTGTAGCTGTCAAGAAATTGATCAATCGTAGTTGATTATTCTCAATCATTCGACTGTGATTGGTAGATTTCTTACGATTTCCGACTTATTCATATTATTCCAATTGTAGAACTTTAAAGTTCTGTTATTTTTTGAAGAAACTTCTGAATTGGTGCAATATATTTATTTATAAGTTGGAAATAAATATATTTTGAGACTTTACTAAAATATTTATCATTTTATTAATTGCCATCTAGTCGATTTGTTCATTTTTTTATAATTTTCATCTTGTTTTGAGATACACAATCGACTTTTAGTATACACCAGTTCAGTGCCACTCATTGTGTATCTTGAAACGAGAGAAAAATGATAAAAATGAGCAAATTCACTAAATGTTGAGCAATGAAATTATAAATATTCTAGTGAATTCGCTGACTTTTATAATTGTTATTTTATTTCAAGATACACAGCCGATTTCTAGAACTTTCTTCGAAAAAGAACAAACCTTATAGTTATCGACTGGCGGGACGACGCCTTTCTCGCGCCCGACGAGTTCTATCGTCTATCCTCGTCTCTCTTGGACGTTCATTCTTGATCCATTGCGGTAATTTTCCATCGTCGGTTCGCGCCTCGTATCGTTCGCGACCTCACGGTCGAGACGCTACACATGTCAGACGATCCTTGAATTCCGGCACGACTGTAAGTCTTTACAAACGATGCATTGTATCGTCTCCGTTAAGCCAGTGGCACACGAGGTAATTTTTCCTACTGGATTAAGGAATGGCGTTTTAATGAATTACCAGAATTTCGCCACACAGAACACAGAATTTCTTGTAATTCGTCAAAATATAATCGATCCAGCAGGAAAATATTCATCGTGCGCCGCAGTCTATTAATTTTGGTTGCCTTACGTTTCTCCTCAAAGTTAATAATACTTGGTAATACGCGTTTAGGCAAAATTCCAATTATTGCGCATTGTTTTGTGACAAGTATGTCATCGCGACTTTTGGCCGACCATCAATAACACTGCTCGGAAATTCATGTTTATTTAATATTCATTCGTTAATAGTTCAAATAGGAGTTTAAACTTTCCGCCAACAATTGGGGTATTTAAGCTCATGTCACCACGCATTGGAGATGAGGATTGTGAATTAGAGATTATAGGCTTTTTATTAGTCATTATCTGAGCTTTATAATCTTTAAGCTGTAAGAAATTGATTAATTACGGTCGAATATAAGAATAGTCGACTATGATTGGCCAGTTTCTCAGAATTCAAAGCTTAGGTAATGACTTGTAGAAAACCTATTAGAATTCGACCAGTCTGATAATTTTAATTTTAATTCGTTGTGATAATCTAAATCTATAAAAAGTAAGTAAAATACAATCCTTCTATAATGGTAAAACACGTTGTGAGGCTTTAATAAGGATACTAAAAATTTTTTCAGACTTTTATGTAATACAAAACAAAAAGATTTGCTTTGCTTCTGAAAGACCCCTATTGCTGACGAAGAGTAAAAATTTATGTTGCCGCAGGATTAAATAGCAAAGCGATAAATTGTCTGTTTCTTCTGTTATTCTCTTACTGGAAAATCAATAATCGAGCGAATGATTCATCGTGTTTTTTGGCTGGCTTCATGAAAATTCGGCATTAAGGAGGCGGATAAAGCGCACCGTCATACGGCGGCTGACGTTATTTCTAAAAATACTGCATGCAAGTATTAACGTGATTGAATGCACCAAACGCTCTGCATGTAATGCTATAAATATGTATGAATGAATAATAATAATAATTATAATAATAATTTTTGTATGGAATTTGGTGTTGCTTTCGTTATGAAAGTCAAATTTCAATTTGAAATCTTTATATTTCTGCTCATTTATATGATAATACATATACAAAAAGTTCTGAGAGTTTAGACACAAAGAACTAGGGCTTGTATTCCTGAAAATACCAAGTTTCATCGTAATTGAATGCACCGAAAGTTGCATATAATGCAATAAATATTTATGAAATTGAATGAATAATAAATTTTTGTATATTTGATGTTGCTTTTGTTATGAAAATTAAATTTTAATTTATACTATACCACAAAATGTATACAATAATATATACATACATATATTATAGATTTTCTCTATTTTCGTAAAACTGAAAATAAGATCTATAAGTTTCAACATATACGAAGCCATGCTTGGAAAAATACGATATATTCATTGCTCCTATATTCTCAATTTCTTCCCTGTGTTTAATTTCTGATTGTTGCATTGGGGCCCTTATTTATTACAAAATGTTATAAATATTCTTTATCTCTGTCGCTGAGAGACCGAATATATATCCATCAATCACGCAACGGAAGAAGGTAACGTAGTGAATTGCGGGAAGTGGATGTGTCCAGGCTATATTCTCTTCCCGCTCCGTTTGGCACGCGCACCGATGAGATACTATTAAAGACCCTCAACTAGGCAAATTTTCGACGGTATAAAAAAGGTCTCAAGGGCCCAAAGGTAATTGAAGAAAGGTAATTCGCGTCCTTGTGAATATTGGCTGCGTTCAGCGAACTCAACAGTTGAGTGAGCGCTCGCTGCTCTATTGATGTATTCTTCCAGATCTAAAATACTGATTGGATGATATAAAAGAATACAGCAATAACAGTGAGCGCTCACTCAACTGTTGAGTTCGCTGAACGCAATCATTGAAGTGATTAAGAGCTAGAAACTGATAATATTGTAATTTCATGATATATTTATTAGTTTAGTAGACGCATTTATAACTCAATAATACTCGATTTTTCTTTAAAATTGTGATTTTAGTGCTATCATCAAAGTTTAATTATCAACAGAGATGAAGTGCAAAGAAAAAATTGTAATTTTTCTGCAATATATAAAATATTATAGCTTTACAAGTGTGCATATTTATTTGTGGAACATTTATATAATAAAAAATTATAAATTTAATAATGTATGAATCAAATATTTATGTTAATAATAGCAAATTTGTATCAATTATCGATATCAGCGTTCTTCAATTACTTTCAGGCCCTTGGGACCCTTTTTATACCGCCAAAAATTTGCCCAGGATTGACAATCTTTAATAGTATCTCGTCGGTGATACTTCTGATTAAACTGAACATTTGAGATGTCCGCGGGAGCGTAGTTTGAATTCTCCCGCGCTCGACCGGCGTCGCTCGCTATTGGCTCGTACGGCTTCGCCTACGCTCGACCGGCGCCGCTTGTCATTGGCTCGCTCCGCTCCGTCTACGCCTATCTTCATGTCACCGGCGAGCGCGCGATAGGTTGCGGAACGCACTAATGCCGAGCTCAGGCGGACGACGCGGCAAACGACGGGACGCCATTACTACCGTTGCGTTTCTCTGGTGTGCTCGGTGTCTTAGAGCTTTCCGTTTCAGAGTGCCGGGGACCGGCATTATTCTATCTCCGTACTTCCGTACTACTTTCTTTCGTCACGTGTGATCAGTCGCGTGCGATTCTATTGTCCCGTGAATTCCACGCGGATTCCTTCATACGCTGATACGCTGTCGTGAACAGTTCGACGCAGGTACGTACTTTTGCGTCGACGAAAGATCGTGACGATCTCTTCGTCGTCGCAATTCCTACAACGTCTTTTTACAAGAAACAACGTAGCCGCGAATAAGTTGAAATTCTCTCGTGTCACAAGACAAGTTCGTTGGAGCTGTAGGAATGTCGCGGCTATGTGTAAATTAGTCTGGGGATCGTGGACAAGATGGAGGAAAGGCAAGCGTCGGGATCGAAGTCAATCGCGTCACTCTGATTTCCTTTCTTTCGAGTGGTCGCCCGGTTACCGGGAAAGGTACCGTCTCATGAGATTGCGCCATCGGGCGAAAGAGATGGTTGCGCGAGAATTGCGAACGTTATGGACGTTGTGGAACACTAGGTATTTTGAGAAATGACAAGAAAGCTGGTTTAACGTTTTGGGTAACCTTGAAATTAAATTCTAACGGCCGTCACGATTATCCAAGTTCTAATGTGATTCGTGTTTGAGTTGACATAGGCCGGCTAGAATTGATATATTTTTCCTGTGGATGTTTGTAAATATTTATTGTACGAGGATCATTCCTAGCATCGAAATCCACATCCGCCGGTATTATCCGGCTTCCATTGCCTCGTTTTAGCGACGCAACGCTATGCGGCGCGGGCATCTAAACTCCCGGCCGAATTCTATGGCTGAATGAAATGGCGGGGACGAGCACGCTAAATGGATTAGCGTCGCTAGATATATCTGGAACATGATGGTGCAGACTGCAGATGAATATTTGATTGATATTATATTTTATAATTATTTAAAATTCTTATCGCGAAAAAATTTTTCATCTTCGAAGTAATATTATTATGGGCTTACAAATATTAGTTTATTATTTTACAATGACACACCACCGTAAACAAATGTTTATTTTTAATTTGAACGTTCTGTTAAATGTATAAAAGTGAAAATAAAAATGCAATATAATTTTAAGCTTAATCATAAATTTATTACAAGTGATTATGTTTTTATATTTAAAAATTTATGTTAAGCTTCATGGAGAGAGACAAAAAGTGATATTTCTGTTCTTATATGTACATCTTTGTGACATTAGGTTCTTGTACGAGCCGCAAAATGCCGGGTTTTAGCAGCGTTGGCACATTTAAAATCTTCATTGGTAATTTAGCCGATAAGACCTCGAACGCGGACATAAAGCCATTGTTCGAGAAGTATGGAAAAGTCGTGGAATGTGATGTAGTAAAGAATTATGGCTTCGTGGTAAGTATCATATCAGTTTAATCGAATATCTTTAATCAGTACGATCAGGCGATGATATGATTATCAGGATTGATAATTGATAATACAGAGTGACACTGTTTTTTTTTACACAGCATATGGAAAATGAAGAAGCTGGTCGAAATGCGATACAGAATCTGAATGGACACATGGTTCATGGTCAGCCGATAAAATGTGAAGCTGCAAAGAGTCGCAAGGGACCCAACACTCCTACGACGAAGATCTTTGTGGGCAATCTTACAGATAACACTAAGGCGCCACAGGTTCGCGAACTGTTTGCCAAGTACGGCACCGTCGTTGAGTGCGACATCGTAAGAAACTACGGTTTCGTTCATCTTGAGGCAACTGGCGACGTGAACGATGCCATCAAGGAGCTGAATGGTCAGATCGTGGACGGACAACCGATGAAGGT
This sequence comes from Trachymyrmex septentrionalis, assembly GCF_001594115.1. Lineage (NCBI taxonomy): Eukaryota > Metazoa > Arthropoda > Insecta > Hymenoptera > Formicidae > Trachymyrmex > Trachymyrmex septentrionalis. The sequence goes on from NW_017305884.1 coordinate 3,693,270, forward strand.
CCAGATATCTACTAGTCGAGTACGACAGAGGCCAGGCATGGGGGATCCGGAACAATGCTACCGATGCGGACGAGGCGGTCACTGGTCGAAGGAATGTCCCAAAGGAGGGATGGGAGGTGGACCAGATAGGAACGGATACAGGGACCGAATGTTTGGACGCGATCCATATCCTCCACCGCCGCCACCACCGTTCCTACGGGACCGGCTCATGGGTGGTGGCCGCTTTGGGGTAAGTTTTTTCTTTTTTTTATCAATGTTACACATACCATACACAGTGTGTGTGCATAAACATTCGAATCATTCATGTTATCGATGATAGCATAGATGATTGCAATATGAAAATATCTTATCTTGTATTAATTTTTCCATTGGCATTTCCGTTTGTTTAATAGGATTATGAAAGCTACTACGACAGACGCGGCTTCGAGGACACCAGGGATCTCTACGAGAGGCGGTTTACGGGTATGACAGGGCCCAGTGACATGGGTTCTACCATGTGCGGGCTAGACTTTCCACCAATGACAATGCCACCTCTACCACCAAGACGAGACCCAATGCCTCCTATGCCTCCTCTAGGTATGGGATCCATGCGTGACACTGGCTTCTCCCGTGGTAACGAGTATGGAATGTTCAGCCGCCGATCACCCCCTCCAAGTGGCAACAACGGCCGGTTCAGGTGAGTAGGTACCCGGCGTACCGACTGCCCATTCGTCCGACTTAACATTGTGAACGTTCCAGGCTGGATTAACAGCTCATGCGAATTGGGGTTTCGGTGATTCGTCGACATTATTTCTAGTCTCTGTTGCACATTTTTTCTTTCTCTTATTATATAGATTTCAGCTTGTATCTCCTTATAGTATATCTTTCCTTATTTTTTTATTTTATTCCCATGAAAAAGCGAATGTTAAGTTATGGACAAGCGATCGCGAGTCTTACAATGTTCACTTCATGTCTACTTCATTATAAACCTCTGTCGTCCTTTTTCGACGTTTTTTGTTAAATGTACTGCCACTCTTTTTATCTCTTCTGTCTCTTCTTACTTTTCTATCGTCGCATATTAAACTTCTTCTCTCTGACAATTGATATCGCGCGGCACAACGCATGATCGTTATCGTCTATGCAAATATTACTTTCTCGTACTTGAGATTTTAAGACTTAATACTTTTACACACACGTACCAGTGTCGACCCGATGCCCACATGAGTGCAGACTCCGTCGTAGTGAAATGTTAATTATATGACGCTTGGACGTTTCTGTACATTCTAAATTTCAGTGCACCTCAGGCGTACCATCTTTGTCCATGAACGCGGGCAACCCTAGAGAGACAGTCCCGGGTCAGCGTTCAAGTCGTACAAGAGTAAGTCTTTGACTCATTTTGTTAGCGAGTAGTCACGCCTCGTTCTTGTCGCTGCAACAACCCGCGTCAGAAATACAATAGCAGCCGCCTACGTCGTCTGCGTCCCATGATGTTTGAATTTTTTTCCGGGTCTCGACTGATTGTTCCTTGAACATGTCGACTGCTCTTCTAGGGATGTCCTAGTTCATAGACTCTCTTGATCCATGGCATTAACTGCGAAATTGGCCTGTATGTCTCTCACTGAATCCTTTGTGTTTCAAGCGCTCCCTATTACGTACATCACTCAGCCGGGAGTGGCGCGGAGGCCTGGGATGAAGAAACGTACCTAAGGAATGCGAATTAGAATTTCTTGATCGCACTACCGCGAGCCAGGATGCTCTGCAATTTTAAACGAAACTCGTACGCTGTAGATAGAGAAAAGAAAGAAAAGCAAACAGGGCTGGCGCGATTTTGGAATGACGCATCGAATCGATTGTCTTTGAAACGTGTCGTAAGTAGAAACCAGCTCTCCAGACGATTTGGATCAGTAAGTTTATATCGGTATCTTCCGTAATCTTTCCAAGTTTCACAAACTTACGAACATAAACTTGATAACATCGATTCGATTGAATCTAACTCGATTCAATTTTTTTTTATGCGCAAATACTTTTTTTTTATTGATTAAAATCATGTATACTGTCACTTTAATAGTAAAAATACTGACTAACAAATTTTAAAAGATGTTATGTCGATGACAGTGGAAGTAGTTTCAAATTGAGCAAATTTTAGGAATATATTTTTCTTTCTTCTTTTTTACTATCAGTACATTTTTTTCCTTATTCGGTATATATTTTCAAATTGTAATGCGAGATTTAATTTTTTGTTTTAGATTATGCAAATCGCTTTTTTCTTGCTGTTTTGTAATTTTTCCCGTTTCATTAAATAACCAATTACTCCAAATAGATACATTTTCAATTGAAATTGTTTCAGTTCAGAAATTGTTGATGTATTAATTTGAATACACTTAAAGAGAGAGAGTTTCGTACGAAACACAAAAATTATCTTATTAAATCATAAATTACAAAATTATCATATTATACATTCGGTCGAATCGGAATTCCGCGAAGAGATTGTCAGTTTGTCCGCGTGCTTTCTAAAATTAGTATCCATAGCTCTTGAAGTTGACTTCTACTCACGAGGTTCAAAGCTTTTCATGTATGTAAATCCATTCGTAAAACGTTCAAATAGAAAACAGAATTGATTGAATTTCTCAGTTTTTCTAAATACTTTGAATTTGTTGTTGCACGTTACCACCTCATTACCCCATACTATCCCAGCCTGGGCTGCAAATGGCTCTTATTTTTTATAATACTCTTGTTGGTTTTTTTTTTTTTTTGCGAGAAGCTGTAATACAAGTCGCATGGGTTAAAAATCCAGTCTACCGCTGCCTGCCTCATATGACTAGTTACATCCCATATTCTCCTGGCCAGCCCTTCACTTTCACGATCGAGTTGTACAGATAGCGAATTTAGTACAGATAGTTGTTTGCACTTCGCTGTCGTAGGTTTTTGTAGTTGTTAATCGTCCATTGCCTTTCTGCGCTCAAATTTGCGAACGATTATTAATCATGCATCATTGAAGGTTTGTCAAATTCATTTAGCGGATCAAAATTTTTTCTTTGTACATACGCCTACACGTGTGCGCGTGCACACGTGCACGCGTTTGTGTTTGTATGTCCGATGTAATGGAGTGATAGGAAATTGTGCTGTAAATTTAGTAATTCTATGATCTGCGTGTTATATCCTATTACATTTTTTGTCCCAATTTTTTTCTCGAGATAGCGTAATAGACAAAACATTCCGTCCCTGATCCTGAGTCATATTAGGCGAGGCACGCGAATCTTGCACGTGAATCTATATGTATATACAGGGACTAATTCACAAAGTTAAGCCTTGGACAAGGGAGCCAGTATATGGTATATGTTGATCTGATCTCATTGGTAGATTCGATTATTTATTATACCGCTGTTATAGTAGAGGCATGTACGAGGACTTCAGCCGAGATTCGTTTGAAGAGCGTAGGTAAGTAGAGTGAAGTGCCTGGGATTATAATATTACGTCCAAATTGAAATCCTCACATGTCGCGATTTAGAAACAATATTAAGCCGCTCTCTTCTTTATATCACGATTGTGAGAAAATATTTTTGTTTAAAAAATTCATTGAACACTTAGATGTTTATTTTTATCTTTATATCTTTTGAAATACCGTGTGTTTCATTTTAATCGTCCCAGGCAAATATCTCAAAAAATATGGAAAATACGAAAAAATGTTTCAGACAAAAGTTGTATGATTTCGAGGGAGACATAAGACGGTGCCATTAATTTGATCTTAAATAATTGTATGAAGATCGATCACATAAAGGTCACTTTTAATTTCTTAAATAGAACGCCCCATTTTTTATTTTATTTTCTTATAGTTCAAGAGCTTTCCAAAACACTATAATTAAATATTTTTTTATGACGTACTTTTCGAGTTACGATCCTGAACAGCATTCAAGAAGTTTTACCGAAGATATCGGTCGGATTTTGGGTAATGCTAATGCCGACATATCCCGACTTTCAAATCTCATGACTCGAGAAGTACGTCATGAAAAAAAATTTAATTATAGTATTTTGGAAATCTCTTGAGGTAAGCAATAAGAAAATAAAATGAAGAATGGGGCGTTTTATTTAAGAAATTAAAAGTGACCTTTATGTGACGTTCATACAATTATTCAAGGTCAAATTAATGACACTGTCTTATGTTCTCCTCGAAACCATACAACTTTTGTCTGAAACATTTTTTCTTATCTTCCATATTTTTCGAGGTATTTACTTGGGACGATTAAAATAAAACACACGGTGATAGTAATGAAAATCTAAAGCATATGAAAAGTGAGCTGTAGATTTTCTATATCATCAATTTGAAACGCATTATTTTATTCAGTATGAATCGATTTGCAAGAATTTATACAGATCATTTAATAGCAATGATTGAAAACACATTCAACATCATAAGATATTTTAAAACACGATCTTTCATAAAGAAGAGCGCTCGGATAAAAACTTGAATGTTCTAATGCAAGTTGCGCGAATGTTTCTACTATCGTAAAACAGAAGAATCAGTAAAAAAAAAAAGTTTAGCGAGAAAAACGAGGTATTATCCGAGCTGTATATCCGCTCCCCTTTTCTTTCTTTATTTTTTTAATCATTTTTTTTCCTCTTACTCTACTATTTACGATATTTCACTCTACATACGTGCTCTATTATTCTACATTTCTATCTTATATATTTTGTTTTTCATACCACGCAAATATATTACCTTTAACATTTACAATCTATATCTATCCGTGCTTTGATCCGCATCATCGATCTCGTGACTGACGTGACATAATTTTGGTTACCAGACCGGGATTACGAGGGCCATCGCCGTCGCGCCGGTTCGCACCATACTAAATCGTCGCGTCGGGCTCGGATCGGTCTCTGTCGGTCGTCGGTCCGTCGGGTCTGTCTGTCGCTAGCAGGAAGCCTCGGAACCGAGATACTCTTGGCCGTCTTGCAAACTGCACGCGTGAAGATCTGCCGCCCGCTCTATGAGAAACAAGTGCTCTACCCGCAGTGCGATCTATTTAGACAGAAAAAAAAAAAGCCGAAACATAGCCAGCCGAAAATAGGACAGACATGCAAAAATTATGGAAAATTATCATTCCCCATCCGACGAATCCTCGTATCTTTCCAGAGACTCCCGGCTTGACGTTCCTTTCGTATCTCTTGTTGTCTACTGTGACCACTTTCGCACCCCTCCCTCATACATTTGTATAAAGTCAGGTATCTTCGACGTGTCAAAAAAAAAAAAGAGATACGGCTCCACTGCGGAGACACTTCGCGATCCTTGAACAGAAAGTCAGCTTCATTTTCTCTTTTCTCAAAATCTCTTGCTTGTTTGGTAACTGAACTCTTAGCACAACTCTTGCAATTTGTAACTTAGACTTGTAACTTGTTTAAAAAAAAAAAAAAAAAAAAAAAAATGTAGGATCAACGAAAGCTTTGCAGTGAAGCCGTGTTTCGCAGCGGTTGAATCCGCCGATCGTTTTCGGGTTTTCTGTGACGATGACACATCCATCCCTCCGTTGCGTAACAATCGATAGACTCCATAGTTACGCGCGTTACGCACCTTTCCGCGGGGACCGCTAGACGAGGTAACAACCGCTTGGCGAAGGTACTGCGTGATATCACTGTAATTCTTTACACACTCGAACACTCGCGATCCATTATTGTCGATTGTCAATCTCCTACACGACTGCGTCATACGTGGACATCACCGCGCTTTAGAGATAAACGGAACAAAATGGATTGAATCCAAACTGCGATTTTATTCAATGCGTCGAACGGATGCGAGATTCACTGTCGCGATGATTCTTACGTTCCGAGAGCGGTACTCGCGGTTGGTCCCTTAAAAAGAAAAATAAAGATCGCTTTAATTGTGCATGTGCGTTTGTATACACTTAGCGCGGCCTACGTCTTCTCGTGACACCTTCACGAATACGCTGACAATTGTAAGGTCTTTAATTTACATTTCTCTACTAAAATTGTTCATCAAAAATAATACGCTGCGTATATATGTACATGGATATATATATATACGAAAAGGAAATTATAATAAAGATGAAAACTGTATTAGGAATGACTGGTATGCGTCGCCACTTTGCTTGCGTCAGAAATTGTTTTATCGAAAAGCTCTTAAAGCTGTTTGTTCTCTCTTTTGGATTTTATTAATGTGGATCCATCGACGAAAACCGCGACGCGGTTTGTGAAACGGAGATGAAGAGAAAAGTCTCTAAATGAGTAATTTTAGAAATTATTTTTAAAGTGTTAAAAGTTGAGAGCATGCCTTATCTTCCAAAGTGATAGAATTCATATTGAGAAGCATTTTATTATTTTTCACGTATAATTTATAGAGATGTAAATTGGATTTTTCTCTCTTACGATTTTAGCGTATTCTTAAAAAATACATCAAGGAGACGTAGACCGTGTTTAGGGAAGAAAGAAAAAAAAATAAGCGTTTGCCGAAAATCTTTCCCCAAAGGGGGGTAGCGTGCGGGTCTGATCGTTCAGAAAACCTGTTTTCATAACGCTGTTTTCTTCACTGCAAAAAGAAAGAAAAAGTTATAATTGGACTTAGACCCGGTAGGATGCGCCGATTCTGTATGGAAATCTAAGTGCGGAACATTTATTCTTAGCGTATAGTAACGTAATCTTTTTATTAACGTAGGATTAATTCTGACGTAAAAAAAAAAAAGACGTGCTGTAGTCTGTAATAATCGCACTTCCGTTTTGTTCGAGCGTAGAGACTTGCTGTAAGGTTTTTTTCTCCCGTCTACGCTTTTTGTTTTTTTGCTGAGAACCGTGTTTTTTTTTTTTTTTTTTCTTAAAGATTATAATAAATTATAACCACACGATATATTGCTAATAATGATGCTGAATATAAGAGAAATGTAATAACATGTATTTGTGAAATTCACAAGAAAAAAACGACGTGTACTGCGTGTTTCTTTAATTATATCACACCGACCGCTCTCTCTCTTTCTCTCTCTCTCTCTCTCTCTCTCTCTCTTTCGCGGTGTACTCTTTGCCAGCAACAACCATCCAGGAAACCACCCTAAATCCTTCCCTTGTCGCACCACGAAAATCTTGATCAGGTACGATCGGACGCGCGCTTCCTTCGCTGGCTTCCTGCGCGTCGTGCGCGCGTTTCCGCTTCGCATTAGCTCAATAAAAAAAAAGAAAGAAAAAAAATGAAATTCCCCGTCAAAATCTCGATATGAAACGCGCGCGGCGTGTTCGCTCATGTTACTCTGTCTATCTTCGCTGCCATTCTTGTGCTACCCTTCACAAGTCTGATTGTCGATCCACAGGTAGAACAGCGATATTTCCTCCATCGAACAACTCAAACTGCTTCTACTTTCCAAAATTTTTATTTAATTGCGATACAATGCAATCTATATGAATTAATTACAGCGATATTTGGATGTTAGTCATGTGATCAGACCAATAATTTGGTAGATTAGGGATCGATTAGAGTTAGGAGTTTGTCAATTACTTAGCCAAGATTATGTTTAATCAAATTATTTGT
>NW_017305884.1:3700876-3702447 GCF_001594115.1 Trachymyrmex septentrionalis
GTCCAATAATTTGGTAGATTAGGGATCGATTAGAGTTATGAGTTTGTCAATTACTTAGTCAAGATTATGTTTAATCAAATTATTTGTTAAACAACCATAATTGGACATGTAATTTAATTGTAATTGCATATGGGAATAATATTTAGATTAGACATCCTGGTTTATATAGACGTTGCCCTATATTGTTAATATCATTGGAAATTAGTGTCTCTTCATAATTCATCCAGGACGATTTCACGTTTACGTGTGAAATTGTATTTCACGTTTCATGTGTTCCTGGCTCGATGATTATTTTTTTCTCAGTTCTATTAAACGAATTTCTCTCGAAGCCTCACCTGCCTTTCATTTCGATATTTTACTCTCAGTAGAGTGGGAAAACCCAGAGACATGTATGACAAGATGTACATATAATACAGTACAATGTAATGTTTTCGCACTCATTGGGCGTGCAGTCATACGTTGATCATTCCCGAATTTTATGGTTTTTTCATGACAAACGTCAATGGGAAATTTAAATTAGTCACGCGATGCACGCCCGATGACGAAAAGATTTCAGCATTTGTATATAAATATAGGATGTTCCGAAATCACTAGAGATATTCTGCCAGCTACACGAATCTCGTGACAAAATCAGGAACAAGTAGTGAAAATTTTATAAGTGGCATATTCATACTTTGTTTGAATGTATTTCTATAAAATGATAAAATTTGAGAGAATAGAATTTTTTATTAAATTAATTGCTTAAGATGCTTTTTTTAATTTAAATTCTTTTTAATCTAAATTGCTGTAATTTTTGTTGTATTTAAAACAACTTGCATGTTTTTCTGGCTTGTCTAAAAAGATTATCCGATGATTCTATAACATCCTATCTAGTTCAAGTAATATTCTTTGTGCATCTCACGTGTTGCTTTGAACCAACAAAATAAAGGAGATTTTGAACTTAGCAACGTTGTCGTTTTCCTTCAAATATTGATCATCTTAAAGTAAAGAAAACAATTTAAAAGTACAAGGAGAGTTTTATAATTTCTCATAGGTCTTCGAAGAATCTTTACACGATCTATGTGTATATCATCTGTTTGTTATTTCGCGAACCACTATCGTATTCGTTTTACATATTAAGCGATCTATTCGAACTGATGCGTTGTCGATTCCCTTCGTTTTTAAGACGCTCATACCTTTAAGCGTGTCTCTTCACCGAGACGTGTCTTCTTCTCTCTTTTCTCCTCTGTAATTGCTTGTTTCAGTCTCAGTAGTCGAAAGTAGGGATTGCTACGGGTTATAGTTTTGTAAAGTTCAAGTTTCGATGTTGTAGATGTTGGGAACAGCAATTGTACGATCTTTTTCTCTGAAAAAATCTAGTAATAGACACTAATTGTTGAGCGAAATAATTTTAATTAAATGTTTGATTAATATTACCAAAAAAATAATTTTATTTCCTAAATATTTAATAAGCATTAACAAACATAAAAATGTAATCAACCATTTGGTAATCATTACTAAATATTTTTAAAAAAATATAATTATTTTTGATTATATTAATTGGACATATGATTGAAATTATTTTACTTGAC
>NW_017305884.1:3702547-3708667 GCF_001594115.1 Trachymyrmex septentrionalis
GAGCATTAACAAACATAAAAATGTAATTAACCATTTGGTAATCATTACTAAATATTTTTAAAAAATATAATTGTTTTTGATTATATTAATTGGACATATGATTGAAATTATTTTACTTGACATTTTGTAGCTGTTAACAGATTTTTTTTTCAGTGTACCTACGGCATCGAAAGTTGAAGTCTAGAGATTATAACAGCTTTGATCTCTTATTCCTCTATCTCTGTCTTAAAGAATTAAGGGTCATCGTAGCGAGATCCGTCGAACATTTAAGTGAAATCGTTCGTTGTATGACTGATGTTTTCAGAACAATTGGCACCGCGGATGAGGTGGTCGCGCACGAGCTAGCATATAGCGCGAATAAGTCGCTTCATCATGCATACACGGATGTGGAATACTAATTCTCCCTCTATATGTGTTAAAACAAGGGAACACTGGGAAATAATATCGAATTCCGATATAAGCCTGCTACATACCCTTCTCGTGTTAGTAACAGTACGAGATGAGTACCTGTTTTGTACATTTTTTTTTGTACGTGACACGTGTGTTTTTGCAAGTTCTTATTTTTTAATAAATATCAAAACACGTGCGAACGACGTCTCCTTAAATTGTAACTGAGAATTCAACCCTTTTTCTAGCTGGCTCTCTCGAACTAGGCTGAGTTTGTTCGTCGAAAGCGATTGTATCGTTTGTAGATTGAAACTCTAACTGAGAAGAAGAAGGAGACAGTCTTTCCATCTTTAAACTCAATTGTTTATGTATTCAAATGTTTGTTACCTAACTATGAATATTGTAGATATGTATATTTACAGCATCAATCTATTGACACGACTTTCACGCATTCTTCATCTTCTCGGTTAATCTGTTATCCCTATTCCATAAGCACGGAGGAAAGATTTGCAATCCTTTCGCCGCATTCACATCTTTAGTAGTGTGATTATCGTTCTCTTGCATAAACTTCCGATTAAAGCCAAAGTTAAAGCTGTTTCCAGAAGTACCAAGCGGACACGGAAATGTGTAAATAGACGAGGAAGTAAATATTCCTCTTCTTTTTTTTGTATATCTTAAGTCGATTTTGTATTATGGTAATACTCATATTGTTATGTACCAGTCAAACTTGCAGACTCGGAGGTTGAGCAGGTCTACAAAATCGGACTTTGCTGAAGATCGCTTTTCCATCCTACCAACGGCAAGACACGGAGGCGACTGGCCACGATCTGTAGCTTATATGCAGTCACTTCTCCTTCCTCCCAAAGTTACTTTAAGAGACATCGTGCAGAATCCTCGGAGATAACTGAGCGAGTCTCTCTCAGAGTGACTTTGGAACACGAATGTGTAGAACCAGGCACGCTACTTGATCATCTCTCCATACTGAGATGTGGTGAGCAAACTGCTGTCCGATGCTATTCGATAATACGTAGACTATTTCGAATCCGGAGGAGTTTGATCGGTGCATAACAAGTGCATCTACGCCCGTTAACTTTGGCTTCACCGGGAGACCTCGGCGCATGATCGTCGACAGGAACTTATACAAGATGTCTCAGAACCACTAAACATCCAATAAAGTTTAGTCGAAAAGTCCAGTCTACTTTCAAAAGCTTCAGAAAATTAATGTGTCTTTGGCTCGAGACATTAATTTCATCGACATATAATACTGGAGCATGTGATGAGATCTCTTTAATTTTTCATTTTGACGGACCTAAGAGAAAAAGGTAAATATATGAACATGGAACTCTTTTTCTAATATTGTCTTACTGATCAAGTTTTGTTTCAGGAAAGAAAGAACAGTAGTGTATTCTACCCATACATTGTTCCATCTTTTTCTAGGTCTATCAAGATGGTTTGTACTCCGTCCAGTACTATATGTCGATGGTTTTTAAGTTATTTAAAAGAGACGGAGAGATTATTGAAGATATTTAAGTTTAGTAGTCAAACATTACAAATAATGCTCTCTCATAACTGGTTTTGAGACAGTCTTATTATAAATTACAGCCTATTCCTTCCTTTTTTTTTTTTTGTATTGGCGCATATATTTATCCTTTCGCAACTAGCTACCCACTTAGGTGTGGATCCCCGACCCGCGATACGTATGCTTGACGTACTTGACGAGGCTCGAGGTACGCGAGGAAAAAGAAAATCTGCGATACCGAGTCGCGCGCGTATAGCACACGCGTGCGGGAAAAAAGACTCGGGGGAACATGGAGTCGTCACACCGGGGAGCTTCGTCGGATATATTCGATACGCGATGTATCGCTGTATTGCAAGTACATACTCCCTCTCGAGGATTACGGTAATGTCGGTGCCGCCGGACTAGTCGTCGGATAGCGAAGGTCTGCCCGATGGGTCGGCAGCCTCGCTCTCGTAGCCCATACGTGGACGTGCGACATTCCGGCTCGTCGTCGTCTTCTTCGTCGTCACATCGCCGTCGTCGTCAGCTTCGTCGCCGCCCTCGCCGCTGCCGTCGTCGTCGTCGCCGTCGCCGCCGCCGCCGTCAACGTCGTCTAATAAAGTCACGCAGCTCGAGTTGCAAAACGGTTCGGGACACACGCTGGCCGCCGAGAAGCTCAACGAGATGACAAGTTCCGAGCCCAGTCTGTAGCTAGATCGCTGAGCTACATTTCCGGACACGCGCCGGCACAGACCCTCGCAGGCGCTTAGAAAGATTAAAAAAAAAATGTACCCAGTCCCTCTCGGCAGAGTTCTCACTAGAGGCACGTGGAGATCGTGAATCGCCGATCGGATCCGTGCATCGGATTTTTGAGAGACACGGTCGGCACAAGAACCCGGAGAAAAATATGTACATGTATAACGGAAAAAAAACCGGACGCACGTCATCGGGACACGGGTTACCCCTTGATCTCGCGTGATAGAAAACGAACACACACGTGTCGGTCATCGTCGGTTGCCGCATTAACGGAAAAAAGCGCAAAACCGATAGAAACGCGGCAGCAGGGATTGTAACACGCTGTATTGTAATATGATATGTGATATAGGACGTGATAGCCCTCTACGCCGGCATCGTCTACGAAGGATGTACCCTTGAAGGAGCGAGCGTGCCAGGCTCGAGAGACGAGAGGGTTTCAAGTAGAAGCGACGCGAGAGGTCTGGTGGAGGAGCGACATGGTGTAGCGAGAGGTAATTGTTCATCACAGCACTCTATAACTACATCGAAAGAGAGCGGGGGAGAGTGCGAATGAGAGATGTATACTGTAATAGAGACGCGGTATTGCGCTACCGCATCCAACATGCGGGTCCAGCCTCTCGATATTGTTCTGATAAAGAAAGCGTAAGAAAAATGAATAAATGTAATATAAAGAAAAAAACGACACGTTAATTCATCCCGCGTGTTCCACCCGAACGCCTTTGAGAGACCTGTTTTCTTTCTTAGGAAAAGCGGCGCTTCTTAAGGGAGAGCCCATCTCTACGAGAGGAATCTTCTTCTGTAGGGTGCGCCGGACAAAACTGAGATCGACATGTGCTTACACACGCCGAATCTCGCCCTAGAGCGGATTCTCGAGAGTCTCCGCTCGACGGGACCATGAAGGTATCGTAAGCACGAATACTTTCCCCGCGCTGCGATCCCTCCCAGTCAACACCAACTAAGAGACCTATTCTGTAACTTTTAATAATTGTAACGTTACTATGTCGTTGCAACAGCTTTTTTACCATGTACAAAATCTGCGACATTGTAACGCTACAGTTATAGTTGTTAAGAGTTATAGAATAGACCCCTCCAAGTAAGAAGAACATCTACAAGGTGTTCCCTGTCCCAAGCAAGGTGTTGAAACCTGTTTTCCTATGGGACACTCTGTATATTGTAATTTCACACTCAACAATATAAATATAACACATGATGTTACGTAACAGTTAGATTGTTGAATGCGACATTATAACATAGATGTTACTTTTAATTGGTGTCAACTGGGTAAAATCTCGAGAGAAATATTGGACACTTTCGACCTCGGATAGTCCTAACGATAGCATAACATTCGCGATAATATTAACCATATTTGCTTCAACTCTTATTCATGCGAGAGTGATTTTATATCTTTCTTATAGTTCATTTTTCATGACTGTTACATTAAAAATTTAATTCAGACGGATTAAAGCGGTTCTACTGTCACTAATTTTACGGTTTTCAAAATACTTCATTTCTCTCAATGCAATTATTATTATTAATATCATATTAGATTATGATCAAAACCAAGAAATAATATAAATCTTTTTTTATGCATCGAAATGAATTTTCGATTCTTTCAACATGCTGTTATTTGCGTTTGATAGTGCACATTGGTAAGTTATACTGAAAAATTTCCTTTTTATTACTCAACTGTAATAAATAATATACGAGGTAAGTATGTTTTAAATTTTTGTGAGCGTGTCCCTGAATAAAAAAAGGAAGACTCATAAAATTGGAAAACATACTTATAATTCACTATATATAGTTGAATCTCTATAGTCATATTTTTAATATGTAACTATTAAAAAAAATTTGAAGACTTGTTTATTAATTGATGAATCAAAAATTCTTTATATATTTTATCGATACTATCAAATACAAGTAGTAACGTGAAAGAATTAAGCTATTTCAATAATACAAAATATAAAAAATTTATACAATCTACTTTTGATATTATAATCCAAAAAAAATAGCGAGAGAAATCTTAATATTAAATATTTTTGTGCTATTCTATTGCTAAAGTCAATAAAGTTATTTAGACGTAAATACGTAACGGTAAGTAAAATTTCGCAGGTAAGATGTATAAAGATAGCTTGCTATCGTATTATTTAATGGATCATCGTGAAAAAAATAGTGCCGTAAGTAAGTTTCGTGTGAAATATATGTTACAGGATGTCATCGCTCCATTTGATCCATACGAAACTTTCCAAGTCGACTGATGAGAATATTCAGCGTGTAATTGAGCAATAAAGATCTTTGTCTTTCATCTTTAGAACTCGTTAACACATTGCAAGCTATTGCGTACATTTGAATCATACGACAAATTTTCTTTTACACGCGTTTTATATTTCGACGATAAAAAAAAGTCAACGAAATTTTAATCTAGGCAACATGTCACTGGAATAAATAATCTATATAATATTATACGTTTAAATTTATATATTTCTCAATTTGTGTTTTTACAAGTCATATGATTAAGATGAAACTTATCGCGCAAAGTAATAAAAAAATCGTTAAACCTTATCTTGTTTTGTATGCACGTCATTAAATCTTTTCTTGGCTAATGTCTGTTTCTGTCAATCAATGTTTAATTTTATTCTCGATTGAATTCTTTATCTTTTTCTAATTCTAAGAATAAGAAGAAATAAATCGAAATGGAGATGAAGTTAATCTATTTTTGATAGAAACAGGCAAAGCTGTTTCACTTTTTTGAGATAAACTGAGATAATATATCTCAAGGAGGCAACAAAATATAAAGGACTATTTTGAATTTTAACGTTACAATAGTCTAATTTTCTAACTAAAAATCATCATTTTGACTTTCACGACGTTATAATAAAGTAGCTTTGATTTTTTCTTGACTTTGTATGTTCCTTGGGATCTAAATATAGAATATAGGAATAATCTTAAGATTATTGTAATTTGAGCAAGTATGTAAGAAGATAGTGAATTACAATATTTACAAACATTACAGAGTTTAAAAATGTTGAAAATGTTATGAATTGATATAGGCTGCTTAGTTATGATCTCATACGATTCTTACGTAGTTCTTTTTATCCCTTCTCTCGATAAGTCACCGTTATGACATAGAGATAATTATTCCGAGTTAGAGCGACTTCTTCAATAACAATCACGAGCAGTCGATACCATTGGATACTTTTGCGTTTTCACGCGCGAGAAGCGGTACAGCGGTGAGCTGAAGGCGTCGGTGGCGCGCCTTGCGATCGTAGCAGACCATCCCATCCTTAGCGTGTCCTCGTAATCGCTCGAAAACTGCAATCACGCGGAAATGGCCAAAGACTTACGGTAAGTGCAACATCTCAATTTTTCGCGATTCCAATTTTTTTTCTATATCTCGAAAAACGTTTGTTGAACAAATCAGACGCGCTTTTATCTTTTCTTCGGAGGTTATGAGTCAGGATTTATTACGTGACAAGGTTAAG
>NW_017305884.1:3708767-3723527 GCF_001594115.1 Trachymyrmex septentrionalis
AATTTTCTTCGGAGGTTATGAGTCAGGATTTATTACGTGACAAGGTTAAGTTCGGCATGCCGCATATATGTACTCCACTACTGGCGATCGTCGATGACAACCAATTCGCTGTCGAAAAAAGAGGATTGTCTGCAAAGAATGGTGCATATATTATAATTTTTGTTTCAATTATAAAAATTGCATGAACGATTAACGACGTCAGACTCGTGGAAATTTTAGTTGCGTCCGGCAAGAGGAAAGATACAGGTTATGTAATCCTCAAGGTCGATTCTCATAGACGCGATTTCGTCACCGAGTTGTGAACAATGTGAGCTCGATGCGATTGCTTCAAAATGGCATCGCAATACGAAATTGCCGTATGCGTTTTTATTATTTCCTCAATAATATCGCTTTTCTTATCGAGCTGACTCGGAGATAATAAATTGTTTGGCATTATCTTATCGCCGTTCCTCAGGAAATTTTTTTTTATTAATAAAATTGCGCAATATCTAGGATTGCTTTCCTTTAAAATTTAAATGCCCGTTTCTACAAATATAGATCAACTTTAATCTGTGCTTAATTTACTCTTTCTATTTCTTTCAATGTAGATTAATTTTTAATCTTGGTTTAACTTACTTATATATATATATCTTTTTCTAGTCCTAAGAATTAGAAAAGGATAAAGAATAAATTAAATCGAAATTTAAGTTAATAATCTACAATACATTGATAGAAATGGCCATAATTTTTAGAATCAGAAAAAGATGTAGAATTAGTTGAACTAAAATTAAAATTAGACTACATTGGTAGAAACGGGCATAAGTTGTAGACTGATCTAGATGAAAATTGTATTAAAAATTTTATCAAATGAACATTTCAGAGAAGGTTTGCTGTTGGGTATGGGAAATCCTCTCCTGGATATTTCAGCATATGTTAATCATGACTTGTTGCAAAAATATGGTCTGAAGTCCAACAATGCCATTCTTGCTGAAGAAAAACACAAGCCTTTATATGATGAGCTGATTGACTTATACAATGCTGAATTTACTGCGGGTGGATCTGTGCAGAATACTATGAGAGTAGCGCAAGTAGGTAGAATCACAAAAAATTATTATTCACTCTCTAAAACTTTTAGAATAAATCTTAGTCTTAAAGATTAAAAATTGAGCCATTCTTAAAAAAGACTGGCTCAATTTGCACTCTTTAAAGTGAGCTTTTAAAGAATTTAGAGGACATTGCCAAATTTATTTGGCGGGTAAAAGAAGGAAAATCTTAAATTTATTTCTTCTTCTGATGTAGATAATTTTAATCTTGGTTTAATTTACTTTTCATCTTTTTCTAATTTTTAGAATTAGAAAGAGATAAAAAGAGTTAAACTGAGATTAATTTACATTAGTAAAAATGGGCAAAAGTCAAACTATAAATAATCAACGTATACAGTGGTTTCTGCAAAAACCGAAAATCACCACATACATGGGCTGTGTCGGTAAAGACAAATATTCCGAGATTCTGGAGGATAAGGCAACGGCGGATGGTTTAAATGTTCGTTATCAATACACCGATCAGGAACCGACTGGGACGTGTGCGGTGCTCATTACCGGAAAAGAACGCTCCCTATGCGCCAATTTAGCGGCGGCAAATTGCTTTTCACAATCACATATCGAAAAGTCAGAAAACAAGCAACTAATAGATATCGCGAGATACATCTACATATCGGTAAACGCAAAGATTTCCTAATATCTAAATATATGAAAGAGCGATTCAGTAAAATGATTCATGAAATTCGTTATTCTGTATTTCAGGGATTTTTCTTAACGGTCAGTCCCGAATCCATACAAACAGTAGCCAAACACGCTTACGAAAACGACAAAATGTTCATGATGAATCTCAGCGCACCGTTTCTATGCGAATTCTTCCAAGAGCCGATGCTAGCGGCGTTTCCCTACGTGGACATCTTATTCGGGAACGAGACAGAAGCGGACACGTTTGCAAAGATCAACAATCTTAATGCGACGGACCGAAGGCAGATCGCGCTGAAGATATCGGAAATGGATAAGATAAATAACAAGAGGAAAAGGATCGTCGTGATAACACAGGGTACTGACGCAGTGCTTTTAGCCAAGGATGGCACTGTGACGGAGTATCCTATTATAAAACTGCCAGAGGAGAAAGTTGTAGATACTAATGCCGCCGGGGATGCTTTTGTCGGTGGTGAGTACGGATCTATCGCCGTTACAATAACAAATAATAACTTCATTGAGATACATATAAGTAATGATATCTTTATTGAGATTCTTCTTCTTGATCTTATTGCTCGTGGCCGAGCGTGGTGACTTCTCTTATATGCCTGTGGTACACTGATTGTACACAGTCATATGGGATCTACAGTTTAACGGCGATTCCAAACGACGTGTTAGAGAAGTGTTCTTGACAAAATTACTCTCGGTGGATTGCCGCTTCCTTCCGAAAGGAGATACGAGCGTATGAAAATATTTTGGTTGTACCGGGATTTGAACCTGTAATCTCTAGCATAACAGATCAGTACGCTATCTGTTTTGCCACGCTCGCTCTCGTAGTATATTATTGAAATACAATGACAATAAAAGAGATTAGATATAAAAAGAAAACTAATTGAAAGCTTAACTTTTATCGACTGGATAAATTGTTTCAGGTTTTCTAGCACAACTTATACAAAGTAAAAACATAGACACATGTATAAAATGCGGCATCTGGGCAGCAACGCAGATCGTGCAGAAGTTCGGATGTACTTACGAGGGAAAACCGAACTTCCAGTCTTGATTGGCACAAATGTGATAGCGGATATAAATCGTGTACTTACTAGATATCTTAATAATTTTTTTTACCTTGAATTTATCCCTATCTTTTTTACCTTTTGAACTTTACATTATGAGTGAAATTCGAGCTGCAAGATTATAAAAATATTTGTATTATTAAAATTTATTTAATCTATTTTGCTAATCTAAGCGCATTAACGACATAATTTCGGAGAAAGAAAAAAAGAAATCAATAAATTCTTGTTGAATTAATAAGATCATAAATCATTTTACAGGGCTGCGAAATTAATGTCCGTTTCCACCGTTTAAATGTAATTAATGGTTCGGATACTCGCACTACACTGGATTAATACGTTAAAGCCTACTTTATTCAAAGTAATCTGAATAAGTGATAATATAATTAACTTTGACATTTAACGGGCAACTTGATGACTTTTTATTAAAATTTGATTTATTTTTCAATATATATTCTTCTTTTAAAAAATCACTGACTGCCCACGTATATTCTGCTAATAATATCATTATTAAGTATTTAATTCTTCAAACTATCTATATGCTTTTGCATTTAATTTTGCTACATTCATATATAGCAACTCTTACAATTGTTAATATACACTAATCCAGTGTAATGCAAGTGACCGAATTCACTAATACCTTAATCTCAGTTCGACTCTTTACCCTCTGTTGTTTTAAAAATTAGAAACGGATGAAGTGTATATAAGCTGAAACCAAGATTAAAATTTAATCTAAACCTAAATCGTTTCACGAGTGTTCGCCTAGAGACGTGAACTGCGCAGAATTTCTCCCTCGCGCATACTTACGTCGCCGTACGTTAATTTACATACTGTCGGGGAAAATCAATACAATCACCGAGGTATGTAGATATTATACCGAGAATTTGCCGGTTAGCTTCGCATACGCGGCCGCTGGACGGGCGATACCGTCCGGGAGTGCAGGGTATTCAATTATGCGAGACGCTGCACGCGTGCGTCGTGCGCGGTGCGATATGCGGCCGAACTGCGGAGTTTGGAGCGGGACGGAGACGTATCGAGCGGGCAAGGTAGAAAGAGAGAGAGAGAGAATGAGATGGGGGCGGGCGGGACGGATGGACGGTTCTTAAAAAAAAAAATCAATAATCTCATTACGAAATTGCATTGGATACGTTGTGCGTTTTGCATATAAACAGAAGTAACGCGCGTCACACTCGCTGCACCAGGCAGTGTCGTATTAATCCAGCACCTTCCTCTGTCGTATAGCACCTTTCGGTGGAGCGAGTTTACGACGTATCGTTCGATCGCGATATTAGTGTTCGGTTTTGTTTCTGGAACAATCGTGCTTCCTCGTTTCTTTTACGAATAAAGAAATACAGAGGTACAAGTTAGATTAATGTTAGATTGACGTGAAGGATCCGTCGCTTTTACGTGACCGTCTTAAATTAAGTTATCGATTTCCATTTACGATAAATATATCCACGTGTATTTTATACAGAGAGGAACTTTCCGCATCGAAAGCCTAGCAGCATATAAATTTATTCGTTTATTTGTCCGTTTGTTTTTTTTTTTTTTTTTTTTTTTTTTTTTTTTTTTTTTTTTATGTAATAAATAAGGTCATAACATCTTTATGACTCCTATGTTCTACTTGAATTGTTCATTTTGTCATTTTCTACTAATGTACATTAATTTTAATCTCGATCGAATTTACTTTTTTTCTTTTTCTGGTTCTAAGAAAATTCAAAGTTTTAAGAAAATCTGGATAAAAATACGAAGTAAATTAAACTGAGATTAAAATTAAAAGTTTGTTCTGTTTCTAGGCTCGATTTCAACAATGAAAGATTAATCTTGATTCACAACTTGCTCTTTTCTAATTCTTATGAAGAGTTAAATTGAACCAAGATTAAAATTAAACTCTGCATTAGTAAAAACGGGCACCAGCTTTTTGCACAGTTCGCATCTTTTCTTTTTCTCTTCAACATGAAAAAAGAATTAAAGAAAAAAGTGAGCTGCAAGAAGTTCAGCTAAAAAAAAACGAGCTTTACTGTACGTTGATGGCAGTGGGTGTATATCAATTACACACGAGGCAATTACGCACAAGCCAATCACAGCGCTAGAAAAAATAAAAATAAAAAAAAACTCCCTTCGCAGAAGTTGCTGTGATTGGCAAGTGAATCACTCTCGCTAGCAATATATGTTTGCGTTCAGCAGAAAAAGCAGCTTTGCAAACTGTTTTAAAAATTCTTTAATATGATTGACCTTATTTCCTCATTGGATCTAAATACATGAACCAATCATATTGAAGAATTTTACAACAATTGCAAAGCTGCTTTCTCTGCTGAGAAACGCAGCCATTAAGCTAATAATTCATTTGTCGTACGACAAATTTCTTAAGTGTGTTGATTGAGTACCTACGAAATAGAGAATTCCTAGAAACTCGAGAACTTTTTTATTTTTGTAGCCAATTGGCGCAATTAAAATTTGTTTTCGTACGACAAATGAAATGGGCCTATTTTTTAGCTGAACCCGGACAGTTCGTTCATCGTCTTTCATTCCGCAATGTGGAGAGGAATGGAGGAAAGATATGAACCGTGTTAAAAAGTTAAAAAAAAGTTTAATAGGGTTAATATTAGCCTTCTGAATTTTAAACGACGCGAGAGAAGTGCAGGGAGGGTGCCGATCGCAGCCGAGAGAAAAAAGGGGGAACAATTATCTCCAACGAGTTCAGACATCGCAGTGCATCTCTGTCGCGTCTTGTCGCGTCGTGTTAGCGTCGTTCGCGACGGTTCTCCCGGTTTTCTCAGCTGCGTTGCGTGGCACTCGTCGAACTCGTCGGAGTCGTCTGGTCATCGGACGCACGCCTGTCGCCTTGATCGAGAAGCGGGCGGCCATTGTGCCGCATATTTGCCGTTGCCGCGCGAAATGGGTCTCGCTTTTCGTCACGCGGTATCGCTCAGTATCGCCGTTAAAGTATCGCGCGCGATACGCGAGTTCACGCACACGCACACGCACAGGCACGCGTCGTGGACTTGTACAGATTCGTATTTCGCGCGCGGCGCATACACATACCGCTGTGTGTACAGTCCTTTACTAAAAGATTGCAATACTTTCTTTTTCGACGTAGGCTTTCGGAGTGCAGCCTGTTCATCGAGCGATTGATTCTTACTTATATTCAATCTAATAATTTACATTCAACTGCTCTAGACGAACAAGGGGTGAGTTCGAGAAAAAAGTGTTGCAACTTCTTAGTAAATAAGTGTATACACACATACATGTATACGTGGTACGTGTGACCGACAGTGTGTTTGTGCAGTACAGTCGGGCGCATGTCAGTGCATCTCGCAACCGGCCGACCAGATCTTTCTCCGTTCGAGAACAGAATTTCACGTTTTTCCGTTTGCACGTGTGAAAGTTTCAGTCTGGAAAAACAAAGGACATCGACAGCTGTATATACTGTGACATATCCTTGTGAGTGCAATATTATTATTTTTTTTTGCGAAGAAAATACAGTGCAAATCATGTTTTTTCCTAATAATTTATTTCTCGATCCACGTGCTCTACGGATGCTTCATGCTTCAACGGAGCATGTTTGAGCATGCGACGCGAATGAACCTTTGAATATTGCTGCATTCAGCCAAAAAAAAAACAGTTTTGCAATTGTAATTATAAGATTCTTTAATAGAGTTGTGTTCAGAAAGAGCAGCTTCGCACTGTTGCAAAATTCTTTGATTGGCCGTTAGTTCCTTTGGATTTAAATGTATAAACGGTATAAACTAATCATATTAAGAATTTTACGATAGTTATAAAGCTGCTTTTTCTGTTGCACGCAGTTATCGTAATTAATTAATACATATAAAATTAGTTTATACATTTTATTGAGGAACTAAGTGCAAGAATCAATTGCATTAAAGAATCTTACAACAGTTACAAAGTTGCTTTCATTGTTAAAACAGCCACAGTCTCTTGTATTCTATCTATATGAATAGATCAACAACATATTGTAGATCAAATTTTACTATATTTATATAGTATAAGGTGAAGCTGAAAATTGGCAGTAAATAAGTTTATAAATATATAAACAGGGCTGGGCATATATTAGAAATACTTTTATTTAAAACTAGTTTTTGCAATACAAGTGTATTTAAAATCGCGAAAGATTGAAATAAAGTTTTATGTATTTTATAATTCAAGTAATAAAACTGATTATAGTATTTGATACATAAAATACAATTGCCTAAATATATAAAACAAATTGATATTTAGTTTATCATTCTGTCTCAAGGTATATTCTTTTCAGCTAAACTTTCACTGTTCATCTACACTTTGAATGCATTTAGCAATGTCATCATATCATCATTTTTTGTTATTAAAAAATAAACTTATATCCAAGGAACACACAAAAGTTGATAAAAAATCAAAATAATTTAATTTTTATTCAATAAACAGTCAAATTTTATAATAAAAAAAATCATTATTTTTGACTTTCATGATCACATAAATAAAATCATTTTAACTTATTCTTGCCTCGATGTGTTCCCTGATTAAGTGACAAATAAAGTTATGATGATGTCCTGTGATATTATTACTTCTATAAAAGCCACTGGCTTTTTAAGTTGTCAACTTTCAGCTTCAATCTACGGACACAATGCTGGGTCTATGATGTACACATATATGAAATAATCATCAATCTTTTCTCCCCTTTCTCCTCATATCCTTTCTTCCTCGATGTCGAATAGATATTACGTCATCGTGAGTTTGCCAGTCTGGCACGTGGTTGGAGCATAATATCGTCCGCGGGTAAGGTTAGATTAACGCCGAGAGACCCTAGGTTGTCTCCTAATTTCTCAGGTTGTAACAAGTCGGAGTATTAACGCGCCCGATCGCACGAGAACGCTACTCGCGGCCGGAGGCATATGCACGCATTAATAACACACGACGTCCCGCGACGTAACATACGTGCACTCACCCTTCCATGTGTGGCGCACACGTGCGCGCGCGCGCAACATATACGTCACGCATTCGGACCGGAGTCGGATCTCGCACTCGGTCGGACTCGGTACGACGCCATGTGATCACACCGCAAGAGCTAGCATTGCTGGCAAGAGCGCGTGGTGTGCGAGTACATGAGTACGTACATCGCGGTGTGTGTACGCGAGTGAGACGCCGCATTGGGATTGGCCGACAGGGGGGCGGCGGGGGGGGGGAGGGGAACGGACGGGAACGCGTGCCGCTTACGGCGCTTATACGGCGTATTCGGTGTTTCGTGCTTCCGCCGTCGCGAGCCGGAGGAGCGCGGCGGTGTGCGCGCAGTGCACTCCCCACCGCGTGCGCGTAGTGTGTAACCCCCGCGCGACCGCCATCTTTGTCAAGTGGGTAACCTTTGTTGATTTGTGTGAAATGTGACGCCGTTGTCGCGAGATAATTGGTGATCGTGATTACGTATCCCGTGTTACGGTAGATTCCGGTGAACCTGCAGCCGCCTTGTGCTCTCTGGATATATCGATGGGATCGCCGCGTACAGGTAAACGTCTGCCCGCCTTCCCAGGCCGTCGCGGCCGATCTTACGTGCGTGGAAAAACCACGCGCCGTCGTCGCCGTCGTCACTCGTCCGATGCATACGGGGACCGGGAGCGTCGTCGCCGTCGTCGCGAAGCCGCCTGCAGCGCGAGAAGGCGCGATTCGACGGGAAGAGAAGGAGGAACTCGGGGTATCGGGATGTTCCCTGCATCTTGTTCCGACGTACGAGGTATCGTACGGCGGTATCGGAACGTTTTTTTCCACGGGCCGTGCCCGGGACCGCGCGGGGAAACGAGACGATCGCGAGGAGACGGCGACGGCGGTGGAGGAGAAGGACACGCGCGTGCATCGATCACCGCGATGTCGCGTCGAAAACGCCTGGACGACGCGCGAGAGTGCCTCGCGGACGGAACGGAACGGAACCCGAGAAGCAGCCCGTCCGACTCCTCCGGCCTCAAGATGGCTGCCCGTCGCACGGGCCTCGACGTTCCCGCACGCTCCGGTCTGTCCGCCTCGACGCGGACGTTGTCGGAACGAGTACCACGTCCGTCGGCAAACGGCCACGACGTCCAGTCGTAGGCGTTTACTCGCCTGCGTCATCCGAATCTCGATCAAGTCGTGACTCTCGGCTCGTCGGAAGTCCGTCGCGTCACTCGGCGACGGCCGTCGGCAACGGAGGTCGTCCTCGATCGAACGTCATCTACGCGTCATCCGCTCGACTGCCGGAGGTCATTTCGCGCGGATACAGCT
Organism: Trachymyrmex septentrionalis; assembly: GCF_001594115.1. Classification (NCBI taxonomy): domain Eukaryota; kingdom Metazoa; phylum Arthropoda; class Insecta; order Hymenoptera; family Formicidae; genus Trachymyrmex; species Trachymyrmex septentrionalis. The sequence goes on from NW_017305884.1 coordinate 3,717,799, forward strand.
CGCCGTGGACATCCCATGCGAGAACAGTCGCTCAAAATGGCTACCCGTCGGACGGCGGAGTGCCGTTCAATCGCTCGGTAGCGGTGGCGACGGCGAGTCGCGGTGACCCGCGCGATTCCCACAATCTCACTTTTATCGTATTCCCGCGATTTTCCGTCGCCCGCCAATTTGCGTCTCGCCAGGGCCGATTGTCCGACCGATCGATCGATCGCTCGCTCGCTCGCTCGCTCATCCACCCGTTCACCCGTCCATTCATTTTTGTCTCCTCGTCTCTCTCTCTCTCTCTCTCTCTCTCTCTCTCTCTCGACCACATCTCTCTTTTTCTGCCTTTTCGCCTCCGATCGCTCCGCCGGGACGGACGACGGCGAACGCATACGTTTCTCGTGCGTATACGCTTCGCCGAGCGACGGGCGGCAGCAGTTAGGGTCGTTGACGACAAACCGCTCCTCGGTAGCGACGGCAGCTGGCTCGTTTTCTCTCTCCCTCTTCCTCTTTCTCTCTCTGTCTCCACTCTTCTCCGCGTCCTCACCTTCGGCCGCCGTCGCTCGCTCGTCCGCTCGCTCGTTCGCTCGCTCACACGCTCGTTTCGTTCGTTCGTTTGTTCGTTCGTTCGTCGGGTGAGAGGGGCCCCGACAAACACGCGCAGCCGGCGGCCTCTCTTCGCCCTCGGCCCCATCGTTTTAACCGGACGAACAGCGGACAAACAGACGGACGTGTTCGTTCGTTCAGCCGGTATTTCATTTCGCCTAATAAGATAGTCGCGCGCGCGAGCGAAGAAAGAACGATGGAGAGGAGAGCGAAATGCGCGTCGCGGCCTCCTTCATCACTTTCTCTCTCTCTCTCTCTCTCTATCTATCTATCTCTGTTCTCTCTTCTCGTCGTTCTGTCCTATGCTATGATCGATCCTTAATTCATCTATGGAAGGCGTACCTATTGGATATTTACGCGTTCCAGGAAATAATTTTTCCATTCCAAAGTTCCGGATGCTCGAAACAGGTTTGGAAGCGTCCTTTATGGCGGTCCCGCTACGTTTTCGTCGTCACGAAACGTCGCGATTATTTTCGCACATTCGTCGGAGAACTGGCTCTCGTCGAAATCGAAGACACGTAGATTTCCTTTCGAGTTGCGTGTCGGAAAAAAAAAGGCTTCGATCAAATTGGCTGAAATTGTCATACTTCGTCATGCTGGTCACTTTTTCCGTATAATTTGCGCGAAATTCTAACTAGAATCTAACTAGCATTCTGATAATTTCACTGTAATTATGAAAGATTCAATCAGAAAATTCTAGTTGGTCCATTTTCTAATCAGAATTCCAGTAATTCAACCAGACTCTACCGCGTGGAATTTTCCGTTTCTTCCACGATCTTCACGGTGGTCCATACGTTCTTCATTGTAAAGGACCTTCATTCATTTCAGGTATCTGATGTTCTTTAAATTTATGTATTTTTTTTCCAAAACTCAGTTCTGCCCTGAAAATTCCTTCCCAATAAATTTGCATTCCAATCGAAGGGCGAATTTTTACGTGAGAATAACCGACAAATTTAATTTCGTGCAAGTGCAATATTAGCCCAAACAGAGCAACAAAGTCACCTCGCGAAAGTGACGTCAAAATGTCAATCGCGTCGTGATTGAAAAGTGACTTTTAACAGTCAAAGTTGTAGCTATTCTGTGTGTGTGACGTCATTTTAATGTTATGATGACTTGTGCTTTACTTCTAGGAGTTGTCTTGAGGTATATTGCGCAAGAAAATTTTAGAAATTTATTGCACGGAATTCTGTGACGGTCATAAACTAGTTTGTAAATATTAAGGAATAAAGTCCTAAAATGTTCAACTTTGCCCTTTATTTTTCCTGAAAGAAATATCACCGCGGCGAATATCTCTCTCGCAGCATTTCGCGAGAAACGCACGCGTGGTTTTCGCGAGTTACCTCGCACCGAAAGTGTGTCGCCATTCGTAGAAAACCTCATCCCTCCCTTCCGTCCCACGGAAAGAACCGTACGCGTCAATGGAACATTAAAAGTTCCGTGCCACGTAGTAAAGATGCGAGTACTATGGTATCTCTCATTGAAAGCCACATGATAAAACTGCGATAAACACGCGGCGTTCCATTGACGTTTCAGCGTGCAACGCGCGAAATCGAAGGATCGTTTCTGTCGACGCTGCACGAGACGTACGTTTCTTTTTTTGACCTGTGCACTCCGCCGTCTGTGTTCGAGAGGTTTCCAATTTCTCAGCCGCGTTTCTCCTTTCCAGAAATTATGATTTAATCTCTAGAGCCGATACACGCAATGTGATACGACAACTTTCATGAGCCAGATAAGCGAGATTTGCTTCGTTGCGATTGCAGGCATTTAGTACAGTAAATATTGCTGAAATATAAATTAATGACTGCGTTTAGCTGCAACTTTGCAACTGTTGTGAGATTCTTTAATATGATTGGTTTACATATTCAGAGTGTGATGAACTAAGGATAAGACCGGTTGTACTGAAGAATTTTAGAACAGCTGCAAAGCTGCTTTTTCTGAGAAACGCAGCCAATGGCTCGTTATTTTTGTTTTCTCTCGATAGCGACTGTATCTTGAAATATAGCGACGAAACTGAGATAATAGATGTTAGCGCTAATCGATGTGTCGATGCAACGGGAGCCTTGGAGTGCACCGCCGAATTGCGTCATATCGCGTCATTCTTCCGGCGATAATAATGTGACTATATATTTACATTTTTAACGCGTATCTGGCCTCTTTTTTCTCTTTAAGTATCGCTTTATAATAGAATTTGCTGAACAATTCAGGTATTAAGTTGAATTTATTTACAAAAAAAATGTACGTAATTGTGCACGGTGTTTTGGAATCGCGAGTTTCATTCATTATTACGCCCCATGTGCTTGACTTGTGAAAAAAAAAAGCTGTCATTCTTGTATATTAGTCTCTCTGTTAATGTATATTGAGAAAAATGTTGTTAACTTGGCTAAATGTGTTTAGTTCGTAGTGATTATTTATTTAATTCAAGTATTTATATATTTAGGTTAACAGGATCTTGTAATTTGAATTATTTATATGGATTAACAAATATTTGCTTGACAGCTCGTGGCTGTTGCATTTAGTTGGGTCAACTAATATTTTTTTTAAATAGCAATTTTTTTTCTCAATCTTAAATATCTATATAGAATTTTAAATAGTTGAAAAATTTTTTAATTTTGTTAATATTTTTATAAAATGCTTATTAGTATTAATATTATTAAATTGCTTGTCAATTTAATATGTGACATTATATTAGTTCTGATTATAATTGCGTTTCAAGACTGAAATATATTTTGACCACAACTTGTAGAATTAGAAACGTATATAAATTCACATAAATATTCAGACATTACGATACGCTTTGAAAATAGGATTCCTCTTATTTAATTTTTATTTTAGGTTCTCTCTCTCTCTCTCTCTCTCTCTCTCTCTCTCTCTATTTCGAATTGTAATTGCAAAAATCTTCATGCTTTTATGCGAATTTTATTATAACTTCTAAAAAAAATCCCAGTCTCAACAACAAAAAACTATTTTGTACAGATTTTATCTTGTTTTCATTTTTACATTTTAGAGCATTTTTTTGTAAAATGAAAAAATGGAAGCATCAACAGAAGAATTAATACGAATTTGCTAAAGAATGTCGAGGCGAGTTTTTAGAATCCTTCAACGCTTTTCAAAGTAGTCATCTTCCGGTTATTCAAGGTTAAAAAGAGTCCTGCGGAGTAGTGCATTATATGTGCCTTATTTTATAGTTTGCAGGACAGTCGAACGTGAACAGTCGACAGGACTGGTTGTCAGAAGTTGGTGAAGTTTTGGCGGGAAACCATGGACCCGACCCTGAGGATCGTATAGACACCACTTTTGAGAATAAAAACCGCGTCACGTGGTGAGAAATATCCCGGTAGCAAGGGTTTCTACCGGGAAGCCGGTTTTACTGGAGGTCCCGTGGTGTCTCTTTTTTTTTTTTCTTTTGCCTTCCTCGACGAATGTCCGGCGCTTAAACCGCCTGTATTTATTATCACTGGCCTAGGTCAACTCGTATCGCGACTACATCGGCGACACAGCTGTCGTTTAATTCTTGCATAATTAATCCTTTTCGCGCTCGCGGTGTTGGAAACATTTTCTGTCGAACTTTCACGTTGATATTTAACCGATTCCGATGTATGAGTGATTTATTTTGGAAATTTCCATCAGAATCTTGTAAATGATCTATTGTCGTCTAAAAAAATTACTTAGGATGTCCCACATTTCTGTCGTCAATTCGATTCACGAATCGAAAAATGAATTGGTGTATTATTTTTTTCTTCTCTCTCTAAATTTTTTGGAGTGAGATTTACTCTAAAAAATTATAAAAAATGTCAAGACATAGTGGTTGTGTTCAGCAGTTTCGCAACCGTTGTCAAATTCTTTAATATAATTGGTCTTGCCCTTAGTTCCTCGCAGGATCTATATGTAAAGAATCATATTAAAGAATCGGACAACGGTTGCAGAAACGCTTTTTCCGCTGAATATAGCCAGCTGTTCGTGGTCTTTTTATAGGTATGCAAATCGCTTAATCTTCTTATTTACAATTTTAGAAAAGGTACTTTTGAGCGGGGGTAGTTAATCAGATTATAGATTCAGTTACCTAACGATATAAATAGGGGAGTATCTATAGGTAAAAGGTGTGTAATTCCGAATTGTGAGCGGCTGTTATCCAATTGTGAAGTGAACATGATCTTTTAACGCGATTTCCGTCAGCGATCGAAGCGTGCTTATGCGATATGGATATTGCACGAAAACGGTGGGTGGTCTTTGTCTCCTCTCGAACAATGGATCTCTCGACCTACGGTCGAACTTTCCGCTATGCTTACCGGAGAATTACACTTCGTGTATCCCGTGCGCATGAAATAAACGTCGTATACATGTTGTTCTATCGGGAGCATTTAAACCACGTGACCACCAAGCGCATTGTTTCTCACGCTTAAGCCATGGCAGATTATGGCAGAGACTCTCGAAGCTAACGAGAGTCATTCGATTTTCTCCCTTTCTATTTCCTTTTTTTTTTTTTTATATCCGAAAGTTCAGCGGTCAACTAATTTTTTGTCGGTACGACGTTTTGAAGAAGGTTATAAGAAGTACTTCTTGGATCTTTAAAAGTTTAGCCTGAGAAGTTTATACTTCTCCGGATCGCTGTGTCTTTTATCTGACACTGAAACTTCCTTCGAAATGTTATAGTGCATCTTACTTTGAGACATTGTAATGTTCTTCCTTGAAGTTAATTTTAACCATAAGAGAATTAGAGCAAAAAGTACAAATAAGATAAATATATATATCAATAAATAATTTAGATGGGCATATTACTGGACATGTATTTATTGAGAAATTAATTGAATATTTATTTTTATGAAATATTATTTCTGCGATACGTTTATCAGTTTTGAGAAAAAGAGCTGGATATGTTGGAAGTAGCTTAAAACTATTGCAAACATTGCCAGTAATAAATATTAAATTTATTTCTCATTTCGGTCATTTTTATTTCTTCAATTGTTTATTCTCTTTATTCTTTCTTGTTACTATTCTTTTATCATTTCAGTATTTATATATACAGTCGAAATTAGATCTTGATGTCCAATAATATTTTTATATCTAAATTAAATAAGCCTTTCATTATAATGAACGCTATTTGCTGTTGGACTTGAAAAAAAAAATATATATATATATATATA
>NW_017305884.1:3723627-3744909 GCF_001594115.1 Trachymyrmex septentrionalis
ATACAATCAAATAAACTCAAACTAAAATAATAATGTCACAATTAAATTGATCATTGATTTAAAACATTGTAAAGAATGTATGAAAAAATTTGCAACAGTTGCGAAGCTGCTTTTCCTACTGAACACAGCCATGTAAGTTTAAAGGGACACGAAAAAATAAAAACATGGGATGTTAAAAGTAATAAACAAGAAAAAATAAAGACGATTAAAATGATAAATGAACTGATTATTTATTATTGGCAGTGTATTATTATTATTATTACTATTACTATTATTCATTGATTTGAAGAAAATGACGATCGATGACTTCGATATTCAAGAAGAGATTCTTTAAAGCGATCAAATCTGTACGTGTGAAAAAGCTCAGGTCTGAGATATCGTATGCTACACCCTTGGAGCTTCAGAGCTTCTTGGCGGGAGGGTTATCTCAGGTGGATTAATCGATATATTTACTCTATTCTTATTGTTGTGTCATGATCCTGTAGATCACCGACGCCGTGCGTTTCAGCGTATTCACGCGACCGACTTTAATAAACTACGCGCGCCTGTGAGCTGTTTGCGCGTTGCGCAATACCCGCTGTCGGGGCATGGCGATTTTAAATATTTGCTCCGAACCGCTCGTGTGTGCGTTGCCACGTGTGTGCACGCATGCACGCACGTTGTGAGTTTCGCGCGCGCAGGAGAAAGTTCATCGCTCAGGGGGAAACCGGACAGTCGTTTACGACCGGAGTCGAAAATCGCATGACCCGATCGTAGTATCGAACGCGGTGTTGTATAACGCCGCGTTAGTGGCGAAACAAAGACGCGCTGAATAAATCCCGAAGCCGGTATAATTCTGGCAAGTTCCGCGAGCACGCGAGGATGAATCTTCACGCGCGCTCCGCGATAATGGAGCGCGAGTCTAATTGAACAAGCGCATAATGTTCTTGTTAACACGTTGACTACCACGTGTTTTTCAAAGCGCTAGTAAAAAAAAAGAACAGCTGCTACTTAATTGGAAAATTTGTATTCGTTTTAACACATTTTACAAATTGTGTTTCAAATTTTTGTGTTAATTTAACACAAAGCTCATATTGCAGATAATAAGATGCAGAATTGTATCTAAAACAAAACTTGTTAATGCTAGAAATAAATTATCAATATAAAGGACGTAATTATTGAAAAGTCAAACAAATTTTCAGAATTTTATGTTTTACACAAAAGATATAATATTAATTTGAAAAAAAAAAAAAAAAGAAATAATCAATAACATTTTTGATATTTCTAATGTTAATGTAATTAGTTTTATTATTATATATGGCGTAGAATTTGAATGACATACAATATTTTAATTGATCAACATTGACTCAACAAGTGGATCTTTGCCTATTCTGAAGATGAGTCTTTATATCCGCAATAATAATTGTTTTGCATAATTGAATCCTCAACTTGGAGGTCCAAGAAGTCGCTTTACGTAGATTATCGGTCAAAAATAAAATTTACTGAAATTACACTGCACATATAGCTTAATTATAATCCTGCGTCTTATCCCTCTGGATAAGTATCTTTTACGGTAAACGGTGGCGAGTAATTCGATCGACTTCTTGCACGATGCATATACCAGTCATCCGATGGCTTTCGACGAGTTAGAGGACGTCAGATACATCTTATGATGCGGCATATCGGAAAAATTGTTTAATGCCGGCGGCCGAAACTCGGCAGACTCCCACGCAGCAACTTCTGCAGCGCCATTCAACCGTGCTCTTGTTTCAGGATCAGCGCAATAGCTTGCGGTGAGAACGTGAGGAAGTCGTGAAGGGCTTAGCATCCAAGCTGAGAAACCGAAGAGTTGCACCAGAATGTAAACGTCTGCCATTAACCACGACGTCGCCTATCGGCAGAAGGGGGAGGAGGAAGAGGGGAGAAGGAAGCACTGGCCGTGACTTCGACTTCGTCGACGACGTCGTCGCCGTCGCCGTCCGCGCCGTTCGCGCCGCCGACGGAGACGCGATGGACGAGCCCGAGACGCCCGAGACTTGGTCAACCTGGTTTCTAGATGCGATCCGAAAGATACGTAGCCAGAAACAGCGACCGAGCGTTGAGCGAATATGTCACGCTATACGCCAGCATCATTATTATCACGAGGAGGATATCGCCGAGCACTTGGAAATCGCCGTCAAGCGCGGCGATGTGCTCAAAATCTTCAACAAGGGTCAATCCTCGTATAAGGATCCAGGCATTGTTCAATCTAAAAAGCTTACGGTTACCAGATCAGCAGATCTCAGCAAGGTCTTGAGCAAGGCTGTACGCGAACTCGGCGAACGCGACGGTTCGAGCTTGAGGAGTCTCGAGAGATACATTAGGCAGAGTCACGCCGTCGAGGAGAGTGCCGAGGGTGATCTTAGAATCTCCCTCAAACTTTCCGCCAAGCGAGCAGTTGAACGGGGACTAGTGATTCAAGATGGCAAGCTCTTTCGGCAATCGGATAGGCCACATGGCAAAAGATGCAGCGATGGCGGGGAACCGTCCGCGCCCAAGGTGAGTCACTTCGACCAGCTTATAAGTCGTGCATTCGATAATGAGTCATTCTGTGGAAAACACGACTTGTGACGACGCCACAATTACCGACGGAGATGTCGGCTGAATTGCAGCTTTATAGCTCTCTATGCTCTTCTCTGACGGTACGGTCTATTAGACGATGAAAAATTTAGTTTTATCATAACATTGGATAACGCTAGTTTTAGCATGAATGACTCTTCTCTGTCTAATCCAGCAATACATAAGATCTGTTTGCGTTGCTTGCACTTTTTGCACTCAGCATCTTTGCTTTCTCTCTCTTTAACATTCGAATATATATTTATCTCATTTTAACTATAAGAATTTTGGGAAATTTTAAGCGACGCGAACAGATAGAATGAAGCAGCCAAATGCGCGCCTGCGGTAGAATGAGAGGTAGTACTTCCTGTTTTATCTCTCTTGCTAGCATCTCATTGGTAATTAAATTCCCGCGGGAGACAAATTTATCAATGAGATGCAAGAGAAACAAACAGGTCTTCTATGTAGTACTTTTACAGCAGGCTGCGCGTTTGACTATTGCAATGCTTAGTCTATTATATATCCATAGTATTCTAATATCCATAGTCTAATCAGACTGAAACTATTCACAATCTAGCTATTAATAATTTATTTTAGAATTGTATAACAGAACTATTAGTCCTAGGACTCTTGGAGTTAAGGTTAAAGTTAGGTAAAAGAGTTACTTTCGATTGAATTTACTTGACATTAGCGATACCAGCTAGAAGGAAATAATGACTTTTATTAATTTAGGTTCTTAGCTTCGTATAATTATGATTTTATTTTTGATATCATATCGCAGCAACAGTTTTGATGAACATTTTTTACGATTTTATAGCTCGAACATAAGCCGAATACCCTCAAATACTCGAGTAGATTTAGCTTCCTCGATGTCGCATTGTGATCGCAACCGAGCGGCATTATCGCAATGAGATAATCAGAACGTAATACAGAATAATTCATCATCAAATAAATCGCTGCAAACACGGACGCAAGCATTTATCAAATTCTCTGGTGATTTTTATAAGATTTTTGCGTTTCGCACTTCAGTTTTTAAATCTCTAAGACCCGGTTGTACCACCAATATGTGATTAATCTCGGCTTAACTCAGCGTTTATCTTTTTCTTATTCTTAGGATTAGAAAAAGACAAAGTAAATTGACCTGAGATTAAAGTTAATCTAAGTCTAGTACGCTTTATAAACCAGTGACAAATTGTTTACGCGATCAACACAAAATTCCTCGAATAATCGTAGTAAACTAATTAAGATCAGATTGCCGTGGTTGAGACGCGTACATGGATGACATTGGCGTACTCGTCGAATCTAATCGTGAATCTCTTCCCACCGCGTCGCTCGCGTTACGCGCCGCTCGGTTCGCGCGCAAACGAGAACGTTCGAAGCCGGAAAAGTATTGCGCCGGGTCACGCCGTAGTGCCCATGCCGTTCCGGCGATGTTGGGAATGTCGGTTGGCGATCGCTGGAGTGGGACGGCAGCGCGGCGAGGGGGGAGGATAGCTGGTGAAACGGGCGGGAAGGGGAGGCGGAAAGGTCGAGATCGCGCCGGGACGGGACGATGGGACTATCTCGGACGACTTCCGGCGGACTCGTTTTGTATAACGTTTCTCTTTTATTGATCCTCCGCCGCGGAATCGCGCTCCCTTTCTTTCTCCCACCGCGTTTCGAGCGCGAAAAATCGCGACGCGCCGACGCGGGTCCCACCAATATGCGTCCCCATCGTCCCCATCGTGCATCAGGTGGGTGGGTTACCCCTGGCGCGCGGGGGTCAAACCGTGGGACGCCGTACGTCGCACGGCGGTTCATTTCCCGCGCTTTTTTTTTTTTTCCCCCCGCTGCCTCGTCGTTACACCGCAAATCGCCGGCCGCTGAGACGATCGATCGCTGGCCGCGCGCTGTTTTGCGAGAACGACCATTTTGAAAATTACACTGCAGCGGGCGAGACCCGCCGCCCGGGTCGATCGCGACGCTCGTCAGCGACGTCAGCCCTCGTCAGCCCGTACGGAAAAAAATAAACCCGTCGAGTCCGAGTCCGGATTAAAGCCTCTATTCTGTAATGTCTATTTTGTAACTGTTAACGATGATTAATGCTACCGTTGTTATATTGTTGTTGTGTAGCTTTTTTTATCATGCACAACACCTATACAACGACAATGTAACGTTATGTCATTATGAGTTATAGAATAGGGACTTAAATACCTCATAGAAAGTCATTGATCCTTAGTGATCCAATGAAATGGAATTTTGTTTACTTAGGCTTACCCAGCTCCATCAATGTAAGATTAACTTCAACCTTGATTCAATTCTGTCTATTTCTAATTATAAAAATCATGCCCGTTTCTATCAATGTAGTTTAATTTTAATTCGGTGTAGTTTAATTCTAACGCAACTATCTCTTTATATTTTTCTAGTTCTGAGAATTAGAAGAAGATAAGGAATAAATTGAATTGAGATTAAAGTTAACGTACCTTTACATCGATAGAATGTAGCATTAGATAAACATAAACAGTAAGTTAAATCGAGATTAAAATTAATCTTACATCGAGAGAAACTGGGTCTTAGACTCTACGATTTCTCATATTATAAATTATCGAGGAAATATTCTGAAATGTATTTACCATCAAGCAACCTCTTGATAGTACCGAGATTAAAATTAAATTAAATTCGTAGAAATGTGTATATCAAGACTTTCATGACGGATGTCTACCTGATAAATAGCGGGATGAAAAATAATTTTGAAGTGAACAGTTTCTATTGTGGGAGTCACAGAATTTTGCATAATACATAAGAAAATGAATCAATCAAAGTTCTTCATTTCCTTCCTTTTCATGAAATAAAAGATTCTGTGCTCCGGTCTTATTGTCCACATTTAAAGACACGTGATTTTAGGTAAAACTGTTGGTCCTTGTTTCACTGTTAAACTAATTTGAATGTCCATCGGGTCGGTGTTTGTAGCACACGATAAAATAATACTGCTCTGAATCGCGATGACCTGGAGTACGTTTCGCGCGGCTTCAACGCGGAATGAAATTAACGGACGACGTTGGCGCGTGAAGCATTTGCGGATGCACGCGTAAAAGCGCCGATACAACGAGTCGTCCAATCGCGCAACAGGTCGCAGCGGCTGGTGCGAGAAACGGAGGCTGTGTTTGCCCGCATACACTTTCTCTCTAATTTCGTTCCGTCTTCTTGACTAAAGAAAACAACAGCCCGGCACGTGCATTTGCATTAGATTACTATCTCTCCTTTAACGAGCGAACGTTTAAAAAAAATATTACTCTACGAAACCTTTTTCAAAGAGAGTATTTGTTCAGAGGGATGGAAAAGTTTCTTTATCTTTTGATGAATCAAAATTCACAATACATTAACAAGTTAAATATTTCTTTAAATTTTTGGAGGCTAAAAGACATTTTAATATTGATTCTTTTAATATTGATTTTAATATTGGTTTATGTCTTATACATATTACGACTTTTAATTTAATTGTATTAAATTTATATGTTTAATTATACATATATAATATGAGTAACTCCAATTTGGTTGGAAGCTTAGAAATCATTTCTAAATGTAGGACTAAAACGTAAGATTAAAACGCGAGAATGTTACAGAATACTTCCTTGAATGTAAAACAAAAAATATTTGTGTGTGAACGAGCGTTTCTTTCAAAATTATCGCTACCATTGCTGCATGGTTGGCGCAACACGCTCTTAATAAGATGCACCCCTCCAGAACATAAGAGTACCGTCGTGTCTAGCCAGTATTTCTGCATTACTGCCACCTAAATGAATAATTATGTTCCGCGCCGGGACTCACTCGTCTTTTGTATATGTGATACGCAATGATAGATAGTATCGAGCCGCCGATATGTGAAGGCTGATATGCAGCTGGCGTGTGAAGGCTACGGAAGTTTCACTGTTTAAATTTATATTTTATAGGATTTTCCTCTTTCAAAGATAACAAAAAAAATTCTCAATAACATAATATCAATTTTATAAGTGTGTATATGCACAAAGCTGAAAATAACATAAATTCTATAAATTCTAATATTGTACGCTACGTTATGTTATAATTACTTAGATACTTTTATTTGGATATTTTTACTTTATCGATTAACTTCTATTCGTTTCCCATAGTTGCCGGCTCCTTTGCCGATATGCAGAGAGTGCCTCGGCGCCACAATGGCTGGTAACAACAATAATAGCAAGCGGAACACCAACGAAAAGCTAAGCAGATGCTGTGTTTGTGGCGCGGCTCTACATAATTCTTGTGCGCCACCGGAGCTTTCGATACTCGTCGATCGAGGTATAACTTGGTCCTGCGACGGTTGTTCGCCAACCTGTGCCGGCTGCGAGCTAGAACGGGAGTCGCAAAATTATCTCGTCAAATGCGCCGATTGCGTCAAATGTTACCATCCCACTTGCATCGAGCCTGCTCTCGATAAGAAAGTCAAGGCACCCTGGAAATGTCGGCATTGTCAAACAGCACACACGCCGGTCAGCAAGGAAGATGGTAAACGAGGCAAGGCGCAAGATGCGAATACGATCGACGATACGCCAACTAGTGCGAGGAAAAGGCTCAGCAAGTTACGCGAGAATCGAAAGTGTGTATAGTTTACGTATATTTGATTAACAAATGCTTTCTTTTACTCACATTTTCTCGTGACAAGTAATATTTTCGAGTTTGAGATAAAAAATACAATTGTATTATAATATGACTTTATATGACAGGAGTAATATACATGTTGTTGGTTACTTCTTTACAGATCGATGGTATCCAGAAAAAGTTTGACGAACGCAACTCCAGGCAAGAAAGGCAATGCAGTAGTGGCTCAGGTTGACAGCAGCTCGGACGGTAATGCGGGTGTTGTCTCCCCTCGTCAACCACCTATGATTTCCTCTCCTTTACCACAACCCCCCACCCCACTCGCAGGCCAGGGTAGGCTGCTCGAGGAAAAGAACGACAGGATTTCCAAGGAGAAACAAAAATTCTTTAGATTGAGCGCATTTAATGCTGAGCACAATAAATTGAAGCGGGTGGGGGGCGGTGATAAATCTAGACCCACGCGGAATGTTAATATTAGGTCAACTCGGGGCGGTGCCGCGAACCCGAAGAAAATCGGAACGTCGCGTGTATCTAGCAGCAGTAGCAGCAGCAGCAGCAGTAGCGAGGCTGATAATAGCAGTGAGAGTTCAGAGGGCAGTAACAGTAGCGATGAAGATGACGATGAGGACGATGAGGAGGGTAATAGCTCGAGCGAGAGCAGCGACTCCTCCTCCTCATTGGACGACGTCCAAGATAGGAGAATTAATTCTCCTAAGGCGAAGGCGCCATTCGCTTGTGACCTCGATGAGGGCAAGCCATGGGGCTTTGCCGCCGCCGCAGCGAAGTTAAACGTAGATTCACCTTTCTTCAGTAATATTACCAAAACTTTTGGCATGTCTTTACCTAAACTCAATGTGGGCAATACACCGACCTTTGGCTTACACATACAACAGCCAGCCACTATCAGTCCATCAGATAGTAAAAAGAAAGACAAATCCGAACGCAACGCCATCGGCGTTGCAAGCACGGATAACAAGGTCAAGCCTGGAAGCGGCCAATTGAGAGGTCTCTTTGACGGCTTGAGTCACTTTTTTTCAGCATCCGCAAATAGCAGGGCAAGATCGGCTGGTGCATCGGCACCGAATTATGCTCCAGACCGAAGAAAAAGGCCTAATGTAGAAGATACTGCTAAAACGAGCAAAATTCCGAAAGGAACACAGAAAAACAAACTGGACGATTCGACTGGCACGAGTAAACTCAAGGATCGCAAAAAGACTGAAGTTACTTTTGAGATATCGAGATTACCAAAGCCTGGTATCTTTGTACCTTCCGACGAGAGTGTGTTAAGTTTGTTTAACGAGAAATTACCGAGAATGACGCCCTCAGGTCTGGTAAAAACTGCAGTGAATAGTAAAAAACACGAACACGAGAAGAGAAAACTGATGCGAGACGCACCGTCACTTGTAAAATGCGCCGCGGATTCATTATCGCCATCATCGAAACATGAGCAGCAACAGTCACGAAAGAAACAAATAGCTTCGGATACGAACATACGCCACCCTGTACCCGCCGTTGGGAAATTCTCAGGCCTCGGTTTTGATCCTATCAAGTCAAATCCCAATCCAAAATCCAATCCACGAACCTGTACTAGCGCCACCACCACCAACACCACCACGACACCCCGCGCGACACCCTGCTCCATCAGGAAGGGTAAGAGTCTACCCCACCCGTTCACAAGTTCCTAACCTCGATGCACCCTAAAAAAAGTCGCAATGAAGACTTCCTTCTAATCTAATCCTAGCTCACGATCACGTGGATGTGTTGGCGGTGTGGTGTTATGATGAGTGTGGTGTTAACGACCGTGCGTTTGATGACCGTAACTTTTTTTCAAGATAACGTGATTGTTCCGATGTGCAGTAAGGATATAAAAATTATCTAGCTTAGAGAACATATTCAATTAAAAAAATATTTTATATATATAAAAAATTTAATTTCAACTTAATGATTGATCTTAAAAAGCAAATCGCGAACAATCAGGTTTCTTGACAGGATGTTGATCTGCTATATAGTGTAAAATCAATGATAATGTGTAGATATATTTATTGCAGGAAATGTACAGAAATACAATAATTAGGAGATATATACATCTGTTAGAAAAATTTATAAAGAATTCATTTTCATTTGTTTTACACTATGGATACTGTGGTTATTGCATGTTATTAATCATATTATTACTTGGCTCTGGCATTTTTTTCCTTTGTCCATGCTATATTTGGAAATGGCTATCAAATCAAGAAATACTAAAACAATTTTGAAGAATACGTCCTTTTTATAGAGACCTTTATCCTATATTTATTATTTTAAATTTAGTCTCATCTTATCATTTTTCAGGATACTTGTACAGGATATATAACTGTAGTCGTATCTGCAAACGTATCACATCATGTACATATAACATTCGCACTTTTACAGAGAAACTTCAATTTCTCATTGTAACATTTTGATTTTATTCTTTATTTTGACTAATTGGACCGATTTATATTATAGCTTACACGATTTCTGACATCAATCGCGACATCAAAACAAGTTCTCTTGTTGTATTTCGGCAAGTTAATTTACAGAGACGTTACGAAATTTTGTTTTTCCAAAAAATACATACACGTGATCAGCTTGCACATTTTATATAAAATGAAACTCATTTTACGTACTGTGCAATGCTTAATCAAACGCTACGTGATCGATTTGTTGTCTTTTCTTCCCCTCCTTGTACAAAAAACCGAGGTATAATTTCCAGGCACTGAAGAAAAATACGGCACTGGGTGGCTTATTTTACTCAGCCGCTCTCTTGTACCATTCACATTGGAGCCTACCTGCTGCTGCTGACACTTAGCAGGCACTGTTATATACCACCGCCCCTTACCTGTTCACGAAAAAAGACAAGAAAGTTCCTGCCGTCGAAGAGCCAACTTTGATACTCTGCCAACACATCCCACTAATCTAACCCACAGCTTTGCTTTGGATACTACTCACATTATTAACGGCAAATGAATTATTCGCATTCTTTTGTCATATTACATTAGATCGCTATTGTCACCATGCTATGCCGTTCGATTAATTTTGCTTTCTTTTTATGTTTGACCCCAACTGATTTTTCCAACAGGACGTGACTAATACCTCGTTATTTTGAATATCTAGTTTACTCAAATCATTAATGTTTAAGTCGCGGCTAATAAACATTAGCAAAGTTGTCTTCACTCTTTGTATATTTAGAAAAAGTCATTGTTACAATATCAACGTAATTTTATTTTTTATCTTGTAACGTGCAGCATCAGTGCGCACTTCATCTCAACATATTTAAAAAATAATATTTTCAAACTGTACACATATATGATGTATTTAACTATCGTGTCTTATTCATAACATTTCTCCTTTACGAATTCGTTCGTTAACTTTCTTTTACATTGACACATCATTTTTCCTATTTTTTCTCATACAATAAACTATTACAGTTGTAAGTAGCAGTATCACGTAAAGTAGTTATTAATGATTAAATATTGACTGATTTTTTATAAAATTGATTATAACAAAAAAAAAAGAAAATATTGTTCAAGAAAGATAATATTAAAATGCACAGGTCATTGAACGAATTCAATTAACATTCGTAATTATTTTTCTTCGTTTTACAGAAGAACCAGTTGTACCCCAAAATTTACCTCCAGGAGTCACACAGAAAGATGTGGATCTCATCAAAGAGGCTCGTGAGAGGGCTCGGCTGACGGTTAGCAACGACGAGAATGAACAATCATTATGCGTTAACACGCCGAGTGCATCCAGTAACGCACCACGAAATCCTGCCGCTATAGTATTCGGTCGGTACGAAGTGGAGACATGGTATTCGAGTCCGTTCCCTCAAGAATATGCGCGATTACCGAAATTGTTCTTTTGCGAATTTTGTCTTAAATACACGAAAAGCCGGGCTGTGCTAGACAGGCACATGGACAAGTGTCAGTGGAGGCATCCACCCGCCACCGAAATTTATAGGTGCGATGGATTATCCGTGTTTGAGGTACGTATTATAATAGATATTTTACAGCTTTTCTCATTTGATTAACGAAACTAAAGGGAATATTTTTATATTTCAGATCGATGGTAACGTAAACAAAATATATTGTCAAAATCTGTGTTTATTGGCGAAGTTATTTTTGGATCACAAGACTCTCTACTATGACGTCGAACCATTTCTCTTTTATGCTATGACCAAAAACGATAAACACGGCTGTCATTTGATAGGTTATTTTAGCAAGGAGAAACACTGTCCAGCTCAAAGGTACAACGTATCCTGCATTATGACTCTGCCGCAGTATCAACGACAAGGTTTTGGCAGGTTTCTCATAGAATTCAGTTACTTGTTATCCAAGGTCGAGGGCCTCCCGGGAACACCGGAGAAACCGCTTTCGGACCTTGGTCGAGTGTCGTATTATTCCTTCTGGAAAAGCGTAGTGCTCGAATACCTGGACACACATCGGAACGATACTGAGATCAAGCTGGGCGATATCACGAAGGAAACCGGCGTATCAGCGCATGATATCTCCACAGCAATGCAATTGCTTGGATTTATAAGATCCGTTCATTTGCCAGGAGATGTAAACACTAGTAAAGTGGCTGTGGTAGTCGATTGGAGCAAGGTAGATGCTCACATGGCAAAAATAAGAAAGAGTTTGCGCATCAAACTGGACGCCGACTGTCTCAGATGGATACCTTTAGTCACGCAGATCCCTAATCCGTATCAGAATCAGGAGGAGAACGGTGACACTGGTTCGGAAATGTCTCCTGCAGTTGAGCCTAAACCTATGCCAGCTGTTGTTGAGAAGATACAAAGAGTGAAGATAAAGAAGAAATCTCGGGCTAGAAGAACAAGCCAAAGGAAATCAACACCTTTGAAATCGACACCTTTGAAATCGACACCTTTGAAATCAACATCTTCGAAATCGACACCTTTGAAATCAACATCTGTGAAACCGAAGGCTTCGCAAAAAACTGCAGCATCTCACAAGGACGTATTCAAAGAAGAGAAGGATGTTAAAAAGGATGTTAAAGATACGAAGGAGGTTAAGAAAGAGTTGAGAGAACCAAAAGAATCCGTAAGGGAAAGCCGTAACGTCGAGAGCACAGAGAATCGGAAAGATTCTCGCGCGGAAACAGACGCTAAGAGTGCAACGTCTACACCAAGAAACACGCGCGTCCTTGGATCGGCAAGAAATGTAACTTCGACGACACCGTCGAAATCGATGCCAGTAATGACGATGTCGAGGAGAAGGATTAGACCACCTAAGACGCTTACGTCCGAATCAATCATCACACCTTTAAGAAAACGAAAACATTCCGAGAAGATTGAGGCTGAGGAAGAGAAAATAGAAGTCAGTAGTAGGAAAAGGACGCGAGAATCTCTAAGAGAAAAAGAAAAGGAAAAGGAAAAAGAGCGAGAAAGTGAACGAGAGCGCGAGAAAGAAAAGAATAAAGTAAGAGAGAGGGATAATAAAGCAAAAGAAAGAGAATCTCTGAAAGAAACTTTGGTGGACACTAGAAAAACGCCTCCTAAATTAGATTCTGTGTCGAGTCCACCTAAACTGGCAAAGAAACAATGCAAAGTGGATGATATTTTGTTGAAAGTTACCAGCAGACAAACTAAGTTGCAGGCAAAGGAAAAGAAAGCTCTGGAGGATGCGACGCAGTGTAATGGTAAAGAAGAAGTACGGGATATTAAGAACTCTTCATTATCTAGGCGGAGTAGAAGTAAAACGATGGAAGCTCTAAAGATGCCGCAACTCACGCCTGAATCTCCCAGCACGAAGAATAGAGCCGAAAGTCCTGTGATACCGCCACCTTCATTGTCTCCACCGCCTGAATCGATGAAGAGCTCTCCCGTTCGAGATAAACAGCCGTCTGTGCCAGAGTCACCGTCCACGAAGCACTCCGGTAACAGCGATAATAAGAGCGAGGAGAGCGCGGAGGACAATGGTTTGCCCATTCCCACGGAAACGGAAGTAGTATCCGCGAGTTCCGGCGAATATGAGGGCGGTGATGAGGATGAAGGAGAAGAGGAAGAGATAACCGCACCAACGCCTAAACCAGTGATGCAATTGGCCTCGCCCAGCACGGAGAACCCCGTGAAAGAATCGTGTGAGGAAGAGAAAGCGGATAACAAGATTCAGGAGAAAGACAACGACGAAAGTTCGTTACAGAAAGTGGAAGCAGCGGATCTATCACCAACGGTCGGCGACGATCAGACTGAAACTTTAAACGAATGTGATAAGGACTCCGAGATTGATAAGCGCCCAGTTTGCAGTCCGGAGGCATCGAAATCAGTACCTGAACCAGTTGTTTCACCAAAAGAGGAGGAAATCGAAAAATCGGAGAGCAGCATTATGCTGAAGAAGGATGACGATGATAGCAATAGCCCTCTTAAAGAGGAACTCGTTAGCGAAACGCCGAAGGATGTCAAGATTGATCTGTCGCGACCGAAAATGGAACCTTTACCCGTAGAGAAGAAAGACACATGCACTATCATCAACGCGATGGTGACATCGGAAGCCGAGCCTCTCACGCCGCAGGAGAAACCATTGCCCACAGTAGAACATCAGGATACAACCTTGCAATTACAAACTCAAACGGAGGAACTGAAACAGCATTCACCTGAGAGCGGTAAAACCACGCCACATCTTGAGAATCCGGGTTCAGTGAAGAGAACACCACCGTCGCAACCAGATTTGCCATCTATGGGAGTCTACACACCGGACTCGACGACTAATTCTGTGCACTCATTGCATTACAGCCAGTGCGATCTGGATGTGAGTCAATTGGGCCTGGAATCGCCCACTTCCATAGCCAGTGATCTTGCATCGCAAAATAGCGTGGAGAGACCTCCCAGTGCTTTACCGTCTATTCCGCCGCCTGCAAACGTACCGATCTCAGTCGCCATGCAGATTACAACGCCTGTTACGTCATCGGTGTCAGTGAATATGCCGCAGCAAGTGCAATACGCCGATTGCTCGATGCCGCAGCATACACCGCCGACCCATCATCCGAGCATCCATCCGATGCATCAACCACATACCCCGCAATCCCTCCAGCAACCACGTACTCCGCAGAGCATCCCGACTCAGAGCCCACAGCCACTTCCGCAGAGTCATACGCCGCAACCGATGCCACAATCGCACACGCCGCAAAGTATACCTACGCAGAGTCCGCAACCATTGCCACCAAGTCATACGCCTCAGCCGTTGCCCCAATCACATACGCCACAACCAATGCAGCTATCGTTGGCACAGCAAGCGCAGAGTCAAAGTATGGCGCACAGTCAATCTCAGTCTGCGCAGTCGCAACAGCAACAACAATCTACGCATCAGCAACAGCAACAGCCACAGCCTCAACAACAACAAACTCAATCTCATCAGTCACACAGCAAGCGCGCCAGCGGTTCACAGACCACACATAGATCCAGGTCGACACAACAGAGTAGTAGGTCACATCGAGTCACCCCACCGGCTCATACCACCCAGACTTCTCAGCACAGCGCTGCGACGTCGCAGACCAGTCACAGCAATGTGTCCGTGGCACACACGGCGCACATTGCGATGCCACCGCAATATCAGCAATCGCCGTCGTCGATGAGCGTACCACCGGCAGTACATCCGCATTCGCACACTCCGCACGCCGCGCATTCGCACAACATGGCAGTGATTTCGCAAGGCAATTACATGGCAGTAGCGGGTTCGCAGGGTTTCCCACAGAATACCTACGCTGTGATCCAACATCGCAGCGGCCGTTCCGGTGCGCCGACACCTTGCACCACCGCCACGAATTTCTACATACAAACAAACCCCCCGATGCCACCACATTCGCATACCCCGGCGCCGACTCCACTTTCCACTTCCGGTGGTAGTCATCAGACCACAAATTCGTGCAGTCTGGCGAAATTGCAACAGCTGACTAACGGTCTGGAGATGATACCGCCCACACCGCCACCGGCGATGAACCTCACGCCGCCGCCACCAATCCCACATACTATGACACCACCGCAGACATCGCGGCAGCTACCAACGCCACCTCAAGTTGGACCCTTGGGTTACGCAAAAAATTATTGTTACAATGTCAACACTGTGCCTCCCGGCACGCCCGGACCGCCTAGCCGATCCACCTCGCGTTCGTCCGCGAACAATATGCCATCACTCACGCAGCCGTATCCAAGCGAGAGTCTCTACCGACAGACCCTTGATCCGAGCGGTACCTGCCCACAGATGCAAAGTGCGGCGAGCCGCGTCAGCCCGAATGTTGCCCTCAACACGAATCTCATGGCAGCTGCCCAGTATAGTTACCGGGTAGCGCAACCAGCGACCGGTTATATGAATCAAGCAGCGCAGCTTGGCGGCTTTATGAACCAGGCGAGCCAGCTACCAGTCGGCGTGGTGAACGTACCAGCACCGTATCCGCAGGACCCGCATCAACAGAATCCGGCGGCTGTTTACACTACCTATCACGGTTACATCAATGGTGGTCTCATGCAACCCCTCAACAGTTCCATGAGGCCGCGCTAGCCACCGCGATTATTGCCTACTCCAATCGGCTCAATCTCTCTCGACGTTCGAACGGACGAACGAACTTCTTCGCGCGACAAGTTAATGCTCTCTTCGATACGATCATCGACAGCGATCCATCTTCGATCTTCTACTATGTGATTGACGCCGCAGGCTGTACTTCCCCGATCACTCGCTGCCTTCACCAGCTCTATCCGCGAACCAGACTTGTTCGAGTCTTCTCGTCACACTGATTCATTCGCGACAATCCTCTTTTCCGATCCAGGTTTCTCGACGGAGCCTCCGAAGATGATGGTGCTGCAATCGTTGCGATTGGCGAATACAAAGGGCATACATTGATAGCCGTAATGGACAGTGCAGGTCGCAAGATAACTCTGTGACACGCTTATAAGCAGAATCTACGTTCGGTAATCCGTTCGTCAAGCATACAATCTTATTTTAGTTCTTTATCGTGATTCAGCAGACTAGATTCGCGAATGACCGGTGTACCTAGTACAATCAAAATCGTTGCGCGAATGTATATACTTATTTACTGTTTTAACTGCACATTCAATTTCAGAAAAACAGGAGAAGAGAGAAGGGAGGATAATTAATATTGATATAACCCTTTTGTCTCTTTATTCACGCCCGTTGGCAGTGGGACGTTTCTCCTCTCCGTGCTCGAGGAAGTGCTCGTATTAAACTGATTCTTAACTTGTCGACAAAGATTGCACACAAGGTACAATTTAATCATAGTTATCGATGATTCTTCGAAGACACGAGTTCGCATACTTGTGCATTTTAAATAAAAAAAAAAAGAAAGGGAGATCAGACGTTATCTTGGACGGATTAATTTCGGTCAGCCAAGGTATTGCTCTTTCATTTCTAATTTGAAAGAAAGAAAAGTGGGGAGGGGGGGATAAAAGAAAAAAAAATGCGGTTACCTATTTTAGTAGGGCATTCCTTCGCGAACCGCAGCAGTGTTACGTTTTATGTATTTATATATATATATATTATAAATATATATAAATATATTTGCGAATAATATTCTGTTTGATATTATCAATTGTTAAACATTGTTATTTAAGTTGGCACACTTGTACTTTACTGTATCATAAAGAAGAAAAGATAACTGCGTAATGCTATGATAATCCTCATTGTATTATTACGGAAGTCGTTTAATTGCCGACATCGTCTCACCAGTGTAAAATCGTCAATCTCGATCGTCAGCGCCATCGTTTATATAATTTTTATCAATTGTTATCATTATTATTATCATTAATTATCATTACTATTGTGGGAGATGATGAAATATATACAAAACAGACTCACACAACACACACAACACACAACTTATAAAAAAACATATTCATACGTTATATTTTAATTGTCACATGTACGATGTCACACGCCTTCGTTCGGTATTCATTACTCTCTGTATGTTTTTATTATCTAATATCGCGAGAGGGTAGCTCTAGTTTCGGAAAAAATAACGGAGCGCGCAATCAGGCTCTTCCACGAAGCGTCGCAAGACTCGTGCCGAAATTATTTTTTGTATCGAAATCGCGAGAGAAAGCATACGTCGATTTCCCTTCGCGAAGTGAAGGAAAGAGGAAGGAGGTAGCGTGAAACACGTTACCCTGAAGATATTGCCCCGAATCGCGTAATTTCCCTCCCTCGTTGTGGGCGACGCTTCGCGGAACGGTCGTGACGACAAAAAAAATAATATATTTATGGTACGAAACGTTACGAGTTTAATTTTTTCAGACGAGAGAAGCGAAAAAAAACGAAAGAAAAACGGCAGATCGCCTAGCTTAGAGTAATTGAATGATAAGATAATTAATAATGTATAAAAATACATCAATATTTATTGTACATAGATCTAAAAAAGACTACTAACAAATAAAAAAGAAATCAAAAATACGTAATTGGGTCTTTGATTGTTTCCAGGTGCCACGTATGACGACATATTGCGTGTAAGATTACCTCCTTGCGCGAAATAGATCCTCTACAAGCTTTGTCCTGGACACTTCATCCTGGACATAGGAATGCGATCACATCTCTAGCTTGCATTTGAAGGATTCTGAGTAAAAGTGAAATAAGTCCATAATTTATGTGGTTTCTTGGGAGATATATAATGTTCTCTTAGATTTTACAAATTACATTTCTCTACTTTCTTATTAGATACATTGTTTGGATATATAATAATATTTTCTTAAACCTTATAATTTTATGGACTTAGTCCACGTTTATCTTAAACGGTTCACTTGCTTAGAGTTGATGCTAATTTATGCGTCATTACTCTTATTCATTACTCTTATTTCTTTTTCATGGATTACCTGCACGATCGTTTTCTCTTCCGTTTCCTCTCCTGACGTCGTTTCCTCTCCTGACGTCGTTTCTTCTCCTCGTTGGCAAGATCCACATATTTCTTTCTCTGTTCGGGAGTCATCCGGGACCACAATTTGCCCGCAGCTCGCGCTATCACGGTGACATGCTCATTCGGTTTTTTGCTGCGAAGTCGCAGAAAGAAAATGAGGAAAGGATTTGTCGGTCGAGAACCGACTTTGTACGTGTCCTTTTGGCCCTGTGAACTTTGGCTGGCGGCTTTATCGCATCCGTTCGCGGGTTGTCTACCTTTTCCGGTATCTGCGCTACGTGAAAGGCGAAACTGCAAAGTATGCTTTTGCGTGTCCCATTGATCTCGTAATAAGATAAATTCCACCTACTACATTCTATATTACAACATCAAAAGCAAACAATTCTTGCGCTTTTATATCCATACAAGTAATTATTAGTTGTAAGAAATAACTTTTTTTTTATAAAAACTAAATATAAATAAAAAAGAAAGGAATTTAAAGTCAGCAAAAAGTTTTTCCTATAGCTATAGATTGCAGAAAAATGATGTGCATATTTTTCTTCACTTTTGACGCTTTTTCAAAAATTTTAAATGAATATAAATGAGTGACTTAAACAAGCCTGTTCCAAGAACGAATCAAAAATAAAAAATGCTAAGTTATACGAGACCAATTCCATCATAAAGTAGAAATTATCTTACTCGCCCTCCTTTCGGTCTTTATGAGTCTTGAGAGGTTGCGCGCAGTTAGCGTTTCCCATTTCGGCTTCACCTTACGGAAGTGCTAGCGAATGTCTCAACAATTAGTGTTACTTGATAATTTATTATTTATTATTATTCACGCTGGTCCCGGCACGGTGATTTTGTCACGGCACGGGGACAATTGTCACATTGACATTTATATTAGAAAGACCGTCCATTGTTTTTTCAAAAGACAAACACGATTTTAGTGTTACTTGAATTGATACAAAAGGGAAATCATTCTTAATCCATTCAATTAGTTTAATATCGCATATATCTTATTCTCTATCTTCACTTTAACAAAATTCTAATTAGTAACAATTATTTTATAGTTATAACAGGAAACTAGCTCTCTTATATTTTTTGTAAAATTCGACATGTTTAATCTAAGGCTTACAAATTATGCTATGAAGAAAACGGGATTACAAAAATTCTGGCTTTTGTTAATAAATCCAAAATTTACAAATTTCTATTCTATTTAATACACTTTGTTGTATAAATATATCTTATTATTACTTTTATATTATATTATATGTGCAACGTTATAATTCTCCTCCGGCCTGCGCCGCTTTCTTCGATTTTTTATTTTTGCTCCACTTGTCAGGACAGTAACAAGCCTGTTTCTGGGCATCAAGGAAGCTCTTGCAACCCAACGCAATCGTTCCCGTGAAAAGAGCTTTGGCCGCGGCTTTACACGTGTTGACGATACTGATGGCGGTGGTTTGGTACGTGTCACAATATTTGTAGAGGCATCTTTTGAATTCGAGATCGCACTTCTCCTTATCCGTATTGCAAGTGTCGTAGCAAATATCATGAGCGTCGCAGCACTTTGTCATTTCAGCGAGTGGAAGGTATTCCTGGTTCACCTACAAATGTTTGTAATAATTTGAAATGCTTATACCCAAACAGAGCAACAGCCTAGTCAACACCAACTAACAGTAACATAAAATCCTAAATGAAGTAAGATTTGAATGCAATCTTCAAATTTCAAGTGTGATTTTTTTTCTGTTTGATACACATTCTTCATTACGCTCCATACAATTAGAGACGGTTTACCAAACTTGAATCTTGAAAATTGGATTTAAATTTTCTTTCGTTCAGAATTGTATCTCATTCTATATAATTTCACATTTAATAATATAGGGTGAGGCATCTAAAACAGGCCATCTGAATAATTTATTTTTAACAAGAAGGAAAAGTGCCAAACAAAAGTTGCACGATTTCAAGGGGAACGTATTTATATAAATGTAATATAATACATGTTTTATGCAATAATTATATTATCGTTGAGCGTGAAATTATAATTGCTGTTATATTACTATTTTGTGTTTACTAGAGGCCACGGTAATATCAAAATGACGTTAAAATGATTGATCAAAAAATAAATTTTAATAATTACTTTGATGTTTTGTATCTTGATTTTTTGTTTCTCTGCTTATTTCTTTGGTATGATTAATATAATTAAGAACATTGCAAGCCAACAGATACTGCAAAATGTATAGACTTCGAGTAACGTCGCAAAATTAAATTACAAACTCAACTAGATTAAATCACAAGCTCAACCACATTAAATTACAAGCGCTAACTACGTTGTAAATTTAATTGCCGACTTAGATTAGATGTAAATTATCGAGAAATTTATATATTAAACTATAAATACATGACGATGCACACTTATTCATGCAATTAATTGATAAAATGCAATAAAAATTTTATACATATAAAAACATTGCATATCGCTTATCTATCCTCTCTCGGGGAAACACACCAACCTGGATACCAAGGGACCCGCATCCATTACTTTGCGGTTTGTGATTCCAGTTTGCCTTCGGCATGGATCCTGAAAACGATTTGAATAATGCGCCATTGTTCAATCGCAACCGCTCGTCCAATCACAACACACCATGTCAGTCGTCGCGTTTCACATTTATGATTTGTGCATTCACGAGAAACAAAAAATTCTTTATTCATCGCAATTTTTTTCTCTCATAATCTCTACGATCGATACGGAAAGCGTAACAAAATGGCAAAAAGGATAATAATTTTTAGTAGCAAAATTATAGACGCAAAAATTAATGGGGCGACCTCAACTAATCTCTGATTATAACTTAATCATTGATTAACAAATTAATCAGCGATTAATTATCAAATAATATCTATATATTATTTTTTAATAGAATTTATGTTTTATTGCGCGACACACACACACACGCACGCACACGCACGCACACACATACCAAAGAACTGAAAAGGATACGGGCAATTGGAATCGAACGCAGATGTCGCGTAAATAATATGTATATGAAGTGATATATTATTATAAAAATAATATATCTAATAAAGAAGTTCACACTTCATAGATGTATTATTTGCGCGACGTCTTCTGCGTTTGACTCCTACTGCTCGTATCCTTTCCAGTTCTTTGATTTCTAAGAAGTATGGTTAGTTTGATTTGTAATATATATGTGTGTGTGTGTGTGTGTGTGTGTGTGTGTGTGTGTG
>NW_017305884.1:3744927-3749665 GCF_001594115.1 Trachymyrmex septentrionalis
GCGCGTGTGTGTGTGTGTAACAGAAAGATTCGTTGAGTCACTGATTCAGTTAGACCCGATTTTTTATTTTCTTGATGAATTTATGGTTAAATTTAACCTTATAATAATGTAAAAATTGTATTTTCTTTAAACATAGTTTGGTAGTAATTTTCAAAATTACTACTACAAAACTATCAATTTAGTGATTAATTATAGCTAAAAAAAAACAATTTTTGTATTATGAAGTTACAAGAGGTTAAGCTTGAACTACAAGAAAAGATTTTCACTAGAAAATGAAAATGAAAAACTTACAATATAAATTAACTTCAATCTTGGTTTATAGTATATTTATTTTTTACTTTCTTGTAATATGCTTTAGAACTGTAAAGAGATAAAAAATAAGTTAAACCGAGATTAAAGTTAATCTATATATTAATAGAAATGGACATTTGGACATTAATCAAAATTTATAGTCAAATACTCCAAAAATATCGTAAGAAGAAAACGGGGCCAAAAGGAAAGGGGTGTAGAAAGTGCAATTAAAAGCCAAAGAGAGATCCGCGCGAATCGATCGAGGGAATCAACCAATAGCGTCGCGCCGTTAGAGAATAACCTAATAACGCAACGATGACAGCTGATATCGCACGTTGGAATTACACTGATTACACACCGTCAGGACACTTGAAGACGCAATGCTCCTCCACGGCGGCGTCGAATACTTCGTGTATGTCCTTGATCTTCTTCGCCACGGTTATGGCGTTGGCGAAAAGGTCCTGGAAGACCGTCTCCGCCGCCAATACGGCGTCCCGTAAATTTGTCAATAACCCGGTGCCGTAGCCGGACCAGGCATACGCCAGAAATGTCAGCACATAAATTATGATTTTGCGATACCGCGTCAGATCCATTTCTTCGTCACTTCGCGGCCGATCGGCCCTGAATCAACACGATCAAGCGACTCTCACCGAACTGCGGATATTTTTAGACAGACGTGTGCGTGTCCACTACCGTCATCGAGGTGGACACGTGGTGCCCCGTGTTGTCAACCGTATCGACTTTGAACTTGATTACTTCACCTTTTTTTTAGCTTACATTTTTTTTTATTCGCACTAATAAATTCTTGCCGCAACAAGATTGATACGTCGATTTGCGAGAAGAGCGAGGAAACCGAGAGTGCAGAAAGAGCAGCTGACGAAAGACGCGTAACTTTCTATCCGTGAAAATAATAAAATAAAAAAAAGTTACGTAATTTGAATAAAATTTGAAGCAACTTTTTTATGTAGATATTCTGTACATATAAATTAAAATTATCAATCACAGTTAGTTTTAAGGATAAATTAACTCGGACCGTACTGTAATTAATATTTAATCACCAATTAACTCGTCGAGTAATAATACAGCTTTTGTTAATTAAATGGAATTATTTTCATTATTTTATGAAAATAAAATTGAGGATTAAGAACAAGTTAAGAAATTTTCCTGTAATTTTTTGCCGTAAGAAATATTCATTAATAAACAAATCAATCAAATTCTAACTTTAGTTTAGTTGAAATTTAATTGAAACCTGCAACTTAAATTAAATAAACGCAACTTCATTTTATAAGCTATTTTTTATAAATAAAATTTAAATGACAAATTAAGTAATTAAAGTAAGAATAATAAATAAAATTAATTGATGTTTCGCATTCATATTTATCTTTATTTCTAATAAAGAATGCAATCAATGAAAGCAGGATAGGAATTAAGTCTATTCAAAAGATATCTTTTTCCTCTTTTATATCAGCATAGATGTATATTTGATTTATTGTTAGAATAATTTGTTCCTTATTACGAACGAATTATTTTCACAATTTATCATAAGACGCTTCGACGATAGAAATTCAAAATTTTTTTACAAGTTCGCCACTCTGTAACAATTTCTTTACGTCGGTACCGCCTCCTAAACATTCTCCGTTGAGGAATACCCTGGGCACTGACCTGGCGCCAGTTATTTCACCCAGCACATCTTGTATTTCCTGCGCATCCTCTCTATCGTCTAACTCTATCGCTGTGTACGACTTCTGCAACGAGTCAAACACCTACACCAAAAGAAATTGATTAAAATAAATAAATTATAAACTAATAATTTATCACTAATTTCCTTATTTTATAATTAATAATAAATAATGTAAATAATAAATTATTATATTTAAATTTACATACCGCAGTGCAGAAAACTTAACATAATTTTTTCAACAAATTGCAAATTAGTATAAAAAGAACAATTTTTAATAGAATATATATAACATTTAATAGAACGAAAAATTACAATGTTGATATACTTAAACAGCTGAGACATCAGATTGAAAATTGCAGGGAGAATAAAACTTGATTAATTTTTAAAGATGCTAAGAATATATATAGAAGGTTCTTTAATTTTTGAAGCTCGTATATGTCAATCAACAAATTCAATACAGCGATATAGTCACTTGTCACGTAACGTAGTTGTTTCGTTTTGATCTATAATCTTATATTAAACAGAGAGCATATAGATACCTCCTTAGCCATTTTACAGTAAGGACAGTACGTCTTGGAGAATATGACGACCGAGTCCTTGGAGATCAATTCTTTGACGAGGTCTCGTGTCGACGGCATAATGGTCCTTTTTGTACTGGAAACTATACCCATTCTATTGAGCTAAAGAGATCATTACGCTTGATTATGCCTCGGCGCTTTAGCCTTACACGTGTTAGCGTTAACGTTCGCAATTTATTTATAAACAGATTCGAATCGCGTCCGATGTCCGATGTCCATTATTATTGTCCGCGACGTCCAGAAAACACTTACGTTCTGAGAACTTTGGATAATGTATCTCTCTACAAAAATCTTGCTGATGGATATCGGACGTGGGTTGAATCGATAAGTTACTCTTAATCGTGTATTACGCGAATTCATGCAGCATTCACTTTGTTATTACAATTAACAATGTCTGAGAAATTCGGCCACTTAACATATCAAAACTGTGTGATATACTTAAATAAAATTAATAAAATTAAATATAAAAATATATAAATATTTTTAACGATTAAATACCTAATAATAAAATATTGCCACGTTATTTTTTTAATGTACAGAATATTTATGTACTATTCCATTGTTCAAAATCGATTACATTACTTCACTTCCAACAACATTAAGTCATGATAATGTCAAAATGACATTAAAATAAATCGGAAATGATTGAAAAATTATTTTTAATGATCATTTTGGAGTCATTTTTGACATCATAATATGTGGTTCAGCCTGCATTTAGAGATTTTACATGAAACAGTCTCTTGCCAATTAGTTATTTTAATATAGTTAATCGTATCATAATATTCTGCTAATTTTGATACAGTTGTAAAATCGAGAATATCGTCGTTTATAAACTATTTTATTATTTCTTTTAAACCGAATGTTTGGTCAGTGCGACAATAGCTATCGGTAAGAAACGAAATAGCGAATGCTACATTTTAGCATTAAGATAACAACACACGTCCGAGGCACACAAGTATAACAAAAGAAGCTTGATAATAATTGATTCATTTGTATTGAAACGCAGGTAGTGATTAAAGATACATAACAAATGTCAGGAGATCAAAGACCTCATGCGTTTAAATTCGCCCTTACCTCTATAATTGCGATTAACGTCGCTTTAAGGGAATAAATATACGTCACTATGGGAATTGATTGCCAATCGACAAATCCGCGCGGCAACGAAATGAATATTGTAAAACAGTCTACCTCATCAGGACACAGAACGCGTTATTGTTGCACCTGATCGCGATTTTAGGTTAGGTTTTACGAAAGTTAGCATTAAGCCTCATTCACACGACATACTTTTCATTTGATGACACAAGTGTCGTTCTATCTTTCTTGACATTCAGAGAGTGATAAAGATAGAACAACACTTATGTCGACTTGTGTCATCAAATGGAAAGCACCCATTGACGAATGATTAAATGACGCGATTAAAGAAACCGCAGAAAAGGTTTATGAAAATGAGGTCACTAAATTCTAATTAATGTCCATTTGAAGATCGATCTATTTCAAGTCGACATACATAAGTGTCGTTCTATCTTTGTTACTCTCTAAAAATCGAGAAAAATAGAATGTTTTGTGTTGACTCACGTTACGTCACTAAATAAATAGCAACACCCAATGTAGATTAACTTTAATTTACCCGTTATCTTTTTTTAATTTTAAACTAAAAAAAAGATAAAAGTAAGTTAAACCAAGATTAAAGTTAATCTGTGTTGGTAGAACATTTATTAGGTCTCTATTCTATAACTTTTAACAATTTGTTGTTATATTTTTATTGCGTGTAGCTTTTTTACAATGAAGTGAAACAATAATCACGTAACGACAATATATAACAATATTATTATCGTCATTATAAGAGCCTTATAATTGGTGAATAGTTCAGTCAGCAAAATTGTTTAAAGCAAAATTTTTATTATTTCAATACCCCCTATAATCTATTAATTTTTTGTCTACAAATTAAAATTAATATTTTATCTATATTAGCAAATATATCATTTTGAATTAAAATAAATGTAATAATAAATTTGGGACTCCTATCTCAAAATAATTATTATAAGATCAATAATTAAGTAGAAATTATAGTCATTTTAGAAAAAATCATAATATGTTATTCGATATACTTTTCCAGCAAACGAGAATGAATTGAAATGGGTTTAGATTTTCAGAAATATTGATTCACGAATGTTAAAATAAATGCTTT
>NW_017305884.1:3749765-3759875 GCF_001594115.1 Trachymyrmex septentrionalis
TGATATACTTTTCCAGCAAACGAGAATGAATCGAATTGGGTTTAGATTTTCAGAAATATATTGATTCACGAATGTTAAAATAAATGCTTTTCAATCTTGAATGCATTTTTATTTATTTATAGAAATTGCATGGAGCATATCTCTATGTCTTTCAATCTAAAAATAATATTAGATTTTTCTGTGCATTGTGAATACTGCTTAAATTTTGAATAGAAAATGCAGTTTTTCAATCCAATTGCATCCAATTGAATCTAATTGAATCCAATTGAATCCAATTAAATCCAAAAAAAAGTTTTCATTATTTAAAATACGCATTCGGATAGAACAAAATTTTAATCCATTTTAATCCATTCTCGTTTGCTGGGTTTGATGGGTTTTGTGAATTCTTAACAAAATAATTTTTTAAGTAATATTTTAACTTATAGTTGCAAAACAATGTAAGGACAATTATGACTATAATAAACGAGCAAAAATTAGCATAATAAAATTAAGCAAATAGTGTTATTTTCTAGTAATTTAAAATGACATAAAATATATAGCGTTTTACTTGACAAAAAAATTTTACTTATAACATAATGATAAATTAATCATTGATAAAATATATTATTAGTCGGAGTTTGTGATTGAAGTCATCCTAAAAATATTTGAAATAAGGCAGGATTGAATTTCTGAAATTGCAATTTCTGGAATTTCCTGTCAATTTTCGAAAAACTTTTATAATTCGTAAACTTAAAATTTTAATTTGCTTGCGAATATTTAAGTATTAATAAAGTTTGTTGCATCAAATCGAATATGAGAGGAGAGTATAACAATTAAGTGTGAACATAAGAAAAGGTGTTTACAGCTTTTTTACGTTTTGTTGTCTTAATTTTCGTCTTGTACATATATAAAAACTTTATTTACGATTTGTTATTCTCCTCTTACATCGACTTGCTCTAATTTTTATTTTCGCCACGGCATAAAACTATCTCAAAAATATGGGCTTGCAAAAAAAATATATATTTATATATAAACGACGGCACTCGCGTCTCACATTATTTGACGTTGGCAGTGTAACACGCTATCGACTAATCGAACGTCGGTGCTTTAACTGCGAGATTCGTGAATCGATAGCGGTTGACGGTAAAGTCGATGATTATCGCGTTGGAAGTTAGAAGTTTGCGGCGGTGCGGGGACGTGTGGGAAGTGCAGGGAAGTGGCTGTACGGTAGTTGACGTGACGGATTTTCCTTGACGTCCAGTGATTGAATTTGTTCAGCCGTGTTGTACGATCTTTCGGAATCCTGTTATGGCGTAGCAACGGAATCACGCAAGAATGAGTAGAATCACGAGGCCCGGAGGCCCCTGTAGGGGCGGCTTGTACGTCGTCGAGGATGAGGTGTGCCTCCTGGTGACGGCAATGCGACGAGGTGCCCGATGGTCGTCGCACTCTCACCAGGTAGAAACTCTTTCTTATCTCCTTTGCCAACTGTTCAACGATTCAGACTATTATTAGGACTATTATTAGGATACACTTGTTATTGTTCCTAATAAAATCAAACAGGTTGTAGAGATTTATCTGATGACATTTTAAGTTTGTATAAATAGACACTTTAAATTTGTATAAATAAATTTACTATTACAATCCTCTCTAGCTGTAATTTGATATGACAGATGGAGATAACTGTCACGAAAGAGCTTGAAAAGATTTATCTTTTGACTGTTTAATTTAATTTCCAGGATGACGATCAGGATACTCTCATGAAAGGCTTGAGTACTTTGAAAGAAGTATTAAACGAACACAGAGATTTATCCCAATTAGAACCCGCAGTTTTTCTCACTCCGTTTCTGGAAATCATAAGATCTGAAGAAACTACTGGACCTGTGACTAGTCTAGCGCTCTCGGCTGTTAATAAGATAATTTCTTATGGTCTCATTGGTCAGTCTCAATTATTGTAACAATAAAAATTATTATTTTTATCTTATAAAACATAATATGTTGCTTTTTAGATTCTAATCATCCTGCCATAGCAACTTGCGTAGAAACCATAGCGGATGCTGTTACACACGCGAGGTTTGTAGGTGCCGACGCGTCTGGTGATGGAGTAGTCCTTATGAGAGTTCTGCAAGTTCTGAGAGCCCTCATGCTATCGTCTGCTGGTGATCATCTCTCCAATGAAAGTGTATGCGAAATTATGCTGAGTTGCTTTAGGATATGTTTCGAAACGCGTCTTAGTGGTGAGTTGTACTTTCATATTTTTGCTGTGATAAATTGCGAGTGTATCATAATGATATATCTTTATAGAAATACTTAGAAAAACGGCGGAAAATTGCCTGAAGGACATGGTTCAACATTTGTTTACGAGATTACCTCAATTTGTTGACGATACCAGAGTCTTGCCGAATATGAAAGTAAGTTTTATAATATGTGATTTATAAAAAAAACTATTTGTAAAAAACAAACATACATGAGACAACATTATTTCTAATAGAAAATGAGAACAAATAGCATAGAGAATACTCGTGGCAAGAATAGAAAACACAAAAGTTATACGAAGCAAAAATCCAAGTCTACCACGGATGACATCGACGAGAAGGAGCCGATGATTTCAAGTTCAATTGACAAAATACGAACTGGTCACTTGGCTACCACACCCGTTTCACCAGTTGGCAATATCGTTGACATGCAGGGATCGTTGAATCATGGAAGTATCGATAAAAACGAGGACGAGAAAAGTGAAAGCAAGAATAATATTAACAAAGATAATATTAAAGATGGAAATGACTGCATCAAAGCAGTGGATAATCAGGAAACTAATAAGAAACAGGAAATTGATAAAGACGAAAGCAATAAAGATGTTAAAAATGAAATAGAAACTGTCGAGGTGAATAACGCATCTGAAAATATCAATGTGGAGAATAAAGTTGCAGCTTTAACAGAAAGTAATAGTGTAGAGAAGGAAGATGCGGCTGATCAAAAAATTACGGATGAATCCGAATCTTCCATCAAGCAATCTATTTCAGAAAATCAAGGTATTTGTTCTTTTCGCTATTTTAAAATAAATCTTAATAATTTCTATTTTATTTTTTGGATAATTATGTAGGTGACGAAGAAAAAAGTATCGATTTAGCACAATCTCCAACTGGTAGCGTGGAAGATTTATCGATAGACGAAAATCTGTCTAGAGCGTCTAAAATGAAAGAGTCTGAACAAATCGAGGAGTATGTGAATAGTCAGGGTGTCCGATTTATTCCGTTGCAACAGCGGGCGCCATACGGCGCGTTATGCGTTCGTGAATTGTTCAGATTTCTCATTTCTCTATGCAGTCCCCTCGACAAGCAGAACAATGAAATTATAACCCATCTAGGTCTTAGCTTATTGCAAGTAGCGTTGGAAATCGCCGCCGACGCTCTATCTAATTTTTCGTCTTTACTTGCTCTCGCAAAGGACGACTTGTGTAGGAATCTAATCTTGGTAAGCGAATGCAATTAATTAATTATACTTAACGTCGTTCATTAATAAAGAAATAGTTAAATATGATGAATATCGTATTTATGTATCAGCTACTAGGAACAGACAGATTGTCGATCCTCGCTGTAAATCTTCAAGTATCATTCTTGCTATTTGAATCGCAAAGAGAACATTTAAAATTCCAACTGGAACATTATTTAATTAAATTAATGGAAATAGTTGTTTCTGAATCTAATAGAATATCATACGAACAACGAGAATTATCGCTTGGTACGTCTTTATTTCATAGCAATTGTGCAATATATATATATATTGTGTATATATATATACATAAATTTTATTTCCATACTTTACAGAGGCTATAGTAAGATTGTGGAGAATACCTGGTTTGCCCGCTGAATTATATTTAAATTACGACTGCGGACTTTATTCTACGAACTTGTACGAGGAACTCATGAAAATGTTTTCTAAGGTACATTTCTTTCTTCGTATATTAATATTAAATTGATATCTAATAAAATTATTAAGATATAAAATCTATCTTTAAAATTTGCTCTTAGAATGTTTCTCTACCAATGACTACTGGTATGTATACCATGCAATTGATTTCCTTGGATGCCATAATGATGCTGATCGTCGGCATGGAGATTCGTTGCAAAGGCTGCAAGGAATTGTGCAAACCATCGCGTCATGAGGCGTCATCAAATCTGCCCACGCGTGAAGATTTGCTTGCTATAAAAGCGAATAAGCGAGTAGGTATTTATTTTCTACTTATTTCTTATATAACTACAATGAATCAATCTCTCCTTGTCATTTTCAGTGGTTGGCTCTTGGCACAGAAAAGTTCAATGAAAATCCACGAGAGGGTATCGCGAAACTTACGGAGCACGGTTTGCTGGGCGGTACTCCAGGTCACTCAGATCCAGAAAAAATCGCTAAACTTCTAAGAGAGAATCCTGGTTTAGATAAGAAAGCAATCGGTGAATACATTAGCAAGAAAGAAAACAAGAACATTCTCAATTATTTTGTGCATAATTTTGACCTAAGAAATACTCGAATTGATCAAGCTTTGCGACTTTACTTGGAATCCTTCAGGTTACCTGGGGAAGCTCCCCTTATATCTCTTCTACTTGAGAAATTTGCCGAACATTGGCATGTGCGTATATATATTCTAATATTTTTTAGAAATAACGCAAGCATGAAGATAGAATAACAAATTGTTGTGTTTAGGATAGCAATGGTAGACCTTTTGCTTCGGCTGATGCCGCCTTTACGTTAGCTTATGCAGTCATCATGTTAAATGTCGATCAACATAATTATAACGTAAAGAGGCAAAATAATCCTATGACTGCTGATGAATTTAAAAGAAATTTGAAGAAGGTTAATGGCGATACCGATTTTGATCAAGATATGCTCGATGAAATATATACTTCAATTAAGTAAGCGCTATAAATATTTAAATTAGATCTAGTGCGAATATTCCAATTCTAAATATTGTTTAACTGTTATTTGTGCAGAGGGGAAGAAATCGTGATGCCAGCCGAACAAACTGGGCTAGTTAAGGAAAATTATTTATGGAAGGTTTTATTAAGAAGAGGCTCTGGACCTGAAAGTATGTACTTGAAAGTAGGCAATTCTGGTGAATTTATCGATAAAGACCTAGCCGAACATGCGTGGGCTCCCATTGTAAGTGCTCTTTGTCGAGCATACGATAAAGCACCGGACAGATCGTTGCAACGCAAAGTTGCTCAAACATTCCTTAGGTTTGTTTATTCTGTTGCTACCTATTATAAATTTATTCTTGTATTAGCTACAATTTATTTTCTCTTTTTTCAGTTGCGCGGCAATCAGCGCTTACCACAGTATGTGCAATGATTTGGATACGCTTATAGTCAGTCTCTGTAAGTTCACGGGTTTGATAATCGGCGGGAAATCCGAGCAAGTAGTTTTACATCTCGGTGGAAGCCCAAAGTCCCAAATGGCAGCTCGCACTCTTTTCAAGATCACACATTTACACGGGGATGCCCTGAGAGCGTCTTGGAAGAACATCATCGATTGTTTGCAATCGCTCTACGAGGCAAGATTATTGCCAAAGAATCTTACGGAGGCGGAAGACTTCATTGATCCGTCCGGCAAAATATCTCTACTCCGGGAACCGACCACGCCTAAAGCTTCCCCTGGTGATCAAGGAATACTTTCCACCTTTTATTCCTACATCGCTATGGACACATCACGTCTGCCTCATCCCGCTGAAGCAACCGCGAGAAAAAAGGCCGTAGAGTTCATTGCCAATTGTTATCTTAAAGAAATTATAGAGGAAAGTAAATTCTTTCAGGTAAATCGATGATATGTAATTATTGAGCTATGGCCTTATATATTTTTTAACAACCTTTATCATTTGCAGAGTGAATCGCTCAATTCTCTTGTTGGTGCTTTGGTGTCGGCTAATCCTAACGACGAAGATATATCTATCTTTCTACTGGAGCTGTTGCTAGAAGTAACTATACAGAATCGTGACAGAGTAACGTGCATCTGGCCTGTGGTTCAGAGTCACTTGGACCGTTTGTTAACGGTGGCGGCGCGTGAGAACCATCCTTATTTGCTCGAACGAGTAGCTGTAGGCATGTTGAGATTGGCTATCAGGCTTTTACGCGGAGAAGAGTTTGCGTGTCTATCACCTCTACTACCTCTGACCCATTTACCGTCCGCAACGACCGCGCCGTTAGCTCGGCAAATCGCCTACGGTCTGTTCGAGCTACTGAAAACGGGCGCTGCAAACATTCATAGTGCGGAAGATTGGAAGGTAGTATTTAGCCTGCTGGAGTGCGCGGGTGCCGGCGCATTGGCACCCAAGCGATCCAACACGGTTCTAGATGAAACTGCGAACGCTCGGACATCAGTCTTGGATCCCAGACCCATCAGTCCCGTGCCGGAATGGGTATTAGTGTCGCCAACTGGTACCGAGGCACCGCTTCCAGTAGCCGCTGATACGATAGTGCTAGCGCGCGATCTACAGTCGCACGACTCGGCGGCGTTCGTCAAATGCTGCGAAAGTCTGAACTTCCTAGTGCGCGACATGGCGCATGTAACGCCCTTCAATTTTGATCTGTGCGTCAACTGCGTTAGAACATTTGCCGAGGCGGTGCTGCAATGCGCGGGCAAACGAAACAAAGTATGCAACTCCGCGGAGGAATCGGCTGGTTATCAACAGAGCCCGGTGCAACTCCTGGACTTGATGCACACGCTACACACGAGAATCGCACAGGTATTCCGATGGTGGGCAGAAGAAGGTAGCATTGACGATGGTATATCTCTGTGGCCGCAAGCCTGGCGACCGCTACTGCAAGGTATCGCACGACTCTGTTGCGACGCTCGTCGACCAGTACGCACGGCAGCGATTACGTATCTTCAAAGCACCTTGCTGGCGCATGATTTGGCACAGCTGTCCGCGATAGAGTGGTCGCAATGTTTGGAGGAAGTATTGTTCCCGTTGTTGGCGCAATTATTGGGTCCGATCGCGTCCAACGATCCTATCGGCGTCGAAGAAACAAGAGTCAGGGCCGCAATGTTACTCTCCAAGGTATTTCTTCATCATCTGACTCCACTGTTAACTCTACCTGGTTTCCTGCCGCTTTGGTTAACAGTGCTGGAGCTTCTGCGCGCATACATGCACGCTGATAACAGCGAGCTGTTGTTCGAAGCGATTCCTGAATCGCTGAAGAACATGCTGCTAGTGATGTCGTCGGCCAATGTTCTAGCGCCGAGTTCCAATCTCTGGGCGCCCACGTGGAGGGCGATCGACGCGTTTTTGCCGAACCTGAAAGCGGAGCTCTTTCCCGAACCGCCTGTTGCGGTTCTGCCGCCTCCGCAACTGCCACAGCAGCAATCACCACAGCCGCAAGTTATTAGCTTGGTTGGCCAACAGCAGCCTTTGTCTTTTCCGGGACCTATAGCGCCGCAACCAGAAAATATTCCCTCTTCGCCCGATATCGAGTGCTCTAATGAGAATAACGTAAATGTGAAGTCCGTGACGCAGCCATTGGACATTCTAAATTCTGTGCAATCTGGTGGAGTTCCAGTTCCAGTTCCATTACCGACATTGATGTACAATACCGAGGGTAAGGAAACGCAGCAAGTAATCACTCTAGTTAGCCAACCGGCACCCAGCGTGTCCAGTCCAGTCGCGGTGCAACCAACAGCTCAGAATTTCTTTGACATTTGCTACTCGGCAAATTCTTTGACCGAAAAGATGGACGAACGACAGCAGCAACAGCAGGAGCAGCAACAGCAACAATCAGTGGCGCCAAACGAGGAAGAGTACAGCAAGTTGACGAAGAATGTGACGCAAAATGTTGGTTTGGCAGACGAGAATCGCGATTTGATACTCGCGATGAGAAAATATGAGGAATGGAAACAGCAACAGGAGCAGCAACAAATGCTGATGCAGCAACAATGCACGCAGCATGTGCAATCGGCGCAGTATCAGCATCCGACGACGGAAAGTTCCCCGTATCGCGTGGATCCATCTGAGGTGAATCAATGCCTTGCATCTTAGCAGGATCTTGAGGAGCCAATCGTCCGGAACCGATTGACTCTTACAATTAAAAACGCGTTCGCTTTGTCTCGATTAAACGATTTGATTCTTTTACAAACAACACTGAGATAACGCAATGATGAAAAGATTTATTAACAAATATAAACATGTTTGGTAATATCTTTACGCGAGAGTACTTGCAATTGTGAAAAATCAATATAAACGTCTATGATAGAATCTCGTTGAAAAAAGAAATCAGATAGTCTATTTCTTCCAAAGTGATAAAAGTTGTGATAGAGAGAACGTAACCGAATATTTTATTTGCAGACGACAGTAGATTCCACGGGGACGACGACATTTAACTCCGCGGCGTATTTTAGCGAGGATCCGGCGGCGGATCTCCTCTTCGTCGTCACTAATCCTTGACCACTGTATATTTCCTATGTATAAATTGTATTATATAAAATATTTCTACAATGCGTGATCATGTTGATCGTATAGAACAGTATCGAAAGTGATCGATTGTAGACAAAGGAGGATGAACGTAGGCACAGAATCGTTGTATCTTTGGTTTGTATATTTGGAAAGCACTCATTATATACAAATAATATATATCTGTACTATACGCATGTGTACACGTTATTGCTAAGATTATCATACGTCATATAATCTTAGTAATATTAGTGACAACACAATACAGTTCTCGGCACCACTCCTAGCACTCGCAACGTCGTATTTCCATTTTTGAATCTTTTTTTTTTCATTATGGACGAAAGAAGCTCTTCGTGAATAAGCCAAATGCATAGGCCAAATCATTTTGGAAAACGATCGATTAGTTATTTGCCATTGATGTTTTAATGGCGTGTTGCATGTATTTTATGTAGAACGGTGCGAACCGTAATATCAATTCATACAAATCCTCCTTAAGCATTTACAAATTCTACTACTACAACAGGTAAGAGAACTTTTCTCTCATGTCTCTGCATGAATACATGTTAGACACGTACATGTTCAATGCGATTCATAGAAAATGTCGAATTAATTGACAATTTCATTAAATAATGATCAAGAAACCGTTAAGATTTTAATGAGCTCAATTTCAATTGTAAATAAAATTGGAAACTCTTGCTAGTCGTGTTTTACACGAACAGACAGGTAAAAGAAATCTCTAAGTATGCGTTCATAGTGTCAAAAATTGAACTCTTCATGAAATTACATCGGTTTCATAGCCTCTATTTATAACGTTATAACTTATACTTTTAACGCAATTTGAATGTTTCTTCATTCATTCAATATCGTAAATCAATCTGTACATATGCAAATAATATATTGAATAAGAAGAGATTTATATATGCATCATGTTCATGTTCCCAGAGCCAAAGAATAAAAAAAGAAATCCATACACGATCAATATTATTGATACAATATGTTATATACTAATATATAATATTAATATCCGTACGGATATTAAGTGCTTAATGTATTATTACACAATATGAAGAAAGTGTGCAATAATATTATATATAATACTGACTGTAGATGTAACATTGATATCAATATAAACATTAATCAATATATTATTGCGCAATATTGTGAAACAATACTGATTGCGCAGGGATTGCGTGTCGACGCTGCATTTCAATGCAACTCGACATTACTGTAAATACTACGAACATTCATTTGAAATATTTCGCCGTCGTTTTTTCCCCTTATTTTTCTTTAGAAGCATCTCCCTTTCTCGAGGATCTGCCCATGTTTATTCTTAGCTGTTAGGGTCAGAACATTTTATTATATCCCTGAGAACAATGCCCTCATTTTTTTTACTCGAACAACACACGCTTTTTTCCGCGTGGATACTTGATTATTATTATCAAAATAAAAATCGAAAAATTCTGTTGCTCACTTGAGTGTGCATTTTATGTCCGTATAGATAATATATTTGTTCAATATATATATTATAAATATAAAGCTGCGATTGAACGCCGCGTCTTTGGTCGTCAAAAACCATGCAATAAAAAAATTCTAATTGTAAAAATACATAAAAATATATCATTTTATTTCTCTTTTACTCTCTCTCTCTCTCTCTCTCTCTCTCTCTCTCTCTCTCTCTCTCTCTCTCTCTCTCT